>NW_006800050.1:1296337-1342223 GCF_000485575.1 Poecilia formosa | reverse complement strand
ACACACACACACACACACACACACACACACACACACACACACACACACACAAATGCATATACACTCATATTATAAGTCCCATAACACTGTTCCCAAGTTTTGTTATCTGCTCCATTTGGGATCCTCCTCTTGCAAATGAAATTAGACTTATACAAAAATGTATAAAAAATATATTTTTTAGAGGTTCCTATGCTGCCAGTTTTAATAATTCATTCCGTCTTGGTTACATTCACACAATGCAGGCAAAAGCGGCTACATAATTTTTTTTTTTTTTTTACACACTTAACAGCACAAATCCGATTTTGTCAAGTCAGGCTGGGGTCACTTTCATACATGGTCTTAGGTGATTATTTTCAAAGCTAGCTCAGTCTGAATGACCATGCCACATTTCATCTGAAAGCAGACACAGCTGATTCAGCCGGTCATGCTTTTGACACCGTGGAGTGCACAAAAATGTCAGGTCTGAGGCACATGTGCAGACATGTGTAGCATCCATCTTTACTTCCCTAACCACACTGTTTCGTGGGTGACTTCGGGTCTTTTGTGCAAGCAGGTCACTTCAGGGGCAAATTACAACAATTACAATCTGATGGCGGTCACAGTAAAATTATCTGAAAAACAAATATCATGCAAAAGAAAAAAAATACTGATTTCAGATATTTCTTTTTTTTTATGGAAATTTTGCAGTTCAAAGGAAGCCCATTTGATGACAATCGATTGAGTGAATGCTTTAGATACATTGTATGGAAATTACTTTTCTGTTCCATTGTCACAAATGTGTGGAATTTGCAAAAATGCTCCAAAAACTAACTGGAACTTTGTATGTTGTGCAAAGTGAGTCTAGTGTCAAACTAAGGATGGGTACGTGATAATGATCCCAACAACAACTGATTCAGTATGGTGAAGAATCTATGATTCTTTAAGGCTGCTTCTCTTTCAAAGACACTAAAAATCTTATTAGGGTGCATAGCATCTTAAGCCCTTTAAAATACCAGGATATTTCAAATAAATATCCGACACGGTTTGTCAGTTATCTGAAAAACTGGAGTCTTCATTGTTAATTTAAGCAATAATAAACTAAAACAAATGGGCACATTTGCACAGCCAACAATCAACCTTCTTCCATGGCTACCTTCGTTTTCTCACCATTGGCTTGTCTATTTGCTGCGTAATGATTAGCAGTGACACTGGCTCCCCCCTTTAAACTGCGGCGGCCAAGTGAGTTCAGTCACTAAACACGGGCAACATTATAAGTGTGCATTTGACTCATACAGTTGGTCCTGTAATCTGAGGTGAGGTGTGAACAAAATGCCCGCTTTTCCATTTGAGACATGGCTGTTTGTGAAGCTGATGAAATGTGGTCACAAGGCTGTGATCTGGCCAGATTAAATCTACAAAGGTCATCACATGGTTATACTCTTTTAGCAGATGCACAGTCATGCTTTTTTTTTTTTTTACGTTGCTTATATATAGTATTGATTTTTTCCCCCCTCAGTGTTCAGGTTAACTCCACCACTTTGCAGACATTTCAAGTTGTGGTTATGACCAACTAGTTATCACAAACTGGACATTTGCGGAATGCAGATTTTATCTTTTTTTGACAAATAAGTAAATTTTCTTAGTATCTTGCTTAATTGGCTTGATTAGGGGCTATATTCTCTAGTCAACTAGACCAAATAGAATCCAGAGCCTCAAACCACAGAAATGTGTACAATAATAAATTAGAAAATTACAATTAGTCATGTGAGATATGAGCATTTTTATGACCATCTTAATTTATGAAAATGCATCCGTGTAACTTGTTCGTTTGTTACAGGGACGCAATACAGAAAGAAAAGTAAAATACTGGCAATGTTCGGAGTACAATCATTTTTTTATTATTATTAAAACTCCTCAGCTTTGGTTCTTTTTTGCAGCCATTTAATCCAATTTGTTTAAAATCCTTCTGCCTTTACTGCGAGATAAAAAAAAAAAAAAAAACTCAAATTGAGTGATACAAAAGTTACTTAATTTTCATAGTGCATTTGTATTCCAGCAAAAGTTGCTAAGAAGTAAAAGTATCACAGTTTCATCAGAGTTAAATATGAAATATTACTGGCTTCATCACATTTGTACCATTTTCTGTTACCTATGGAAACATGTTTGAAAGATCAAGATTTCCCATGGAAAATCATTCTGAATTCTTTGATGGTTCAGCTGACAGAACAACAAGTGATCTGTCTGATCTGATCCCTGCCTCTCGGCACGTCAAGTATCGTGTTCAAGTAACAGTCAAATGTCATTTTGCAGTGTTGGGTGAGTTCATAAGGTTTGCAAAGTAAACAGACAACTATCGAGCCTTAAAAATTATTTAAAACTACCCATTCAATTATCTTTCCATGAAAACGACCAGTAGAGAAAGCCATATCCTTTCAAAAAGGGTATGGCAATGATGAATTTGGATAAGCTTTGCAGAAGGAGATAAAAAAACTGACAGTACCCATAAAGTATCCAACAGGTTTTATAGCATGAAGGGTGCCTCCTTCCCACTTTCGTCATGTGAATAAAAAATCTTTTAAAATCCAAGAGGCAGGTGAGATCAACAGATCTCATTTACATAGGTTCCTCTCAAATCTGTGCTCCCAAAGTGCGTCAACAAGCATTACAGTCTCTGAAAATGACAAAAGGTGAGCCTACTTTTTTAATAACGGCTTAGTACTGGACCTTTGTTGCAAATCCCGACGGATTCAGCAGTCTGCAAAATCTTGCCATACCATTTTCTGGAATAAGATCAAAATATTTGGAATCACAACATGAAGATGCTCAGCAAGTCATTGTAAAGTTATAACAAGACAACAAGTACACACACAGTTATACATTGTGTGGCATTGTTACTGTACTGCTATAATCTCACCATAATTTTCCATCAGTGTGCTGTCATAAACCACAACGTGACATTGCCTCTTCTTTTCATTGACTCTAGCGACCTTTATCTGAGGCCTGGAATCAAACCTGTGACGTCCACATCACGGACTAAGGCTTCACCCCGCGCCACCCCAACACCTCGCATTGCCTCTTCTTTTGGGGATTAACAAAGTGCACCTCAACTAGAAGAGTAACTCGTGCCAGTGCATATCACCTTGACAAGGCCATTACACGCACAAATTTTCACCACAGCGTGACTCACACTTAATCATATCAGCCTTCCTCTTTCCGCTTTGAAAATGTTACACACCTTCTCCGTCACTTTTCGAACAGTTCGTGCAACATCTAGAGACCCGAGCTTCATACACAGTTAATGTCTTTGCTGTCCAGATGATTAACGTTGCCCAATTCACATTCCCGAGTGCTGTCTAAATTTCCACTCTTCCTCTCGTTTCACCTTCCTTGTTGAGCTCACTCCTGGGCTTCAGGTAAAAATAGCTGCTCCACCCCGTTCCTCTCGGCTGTCAGACAGTGTGTAGTCCCTGCGCTGGGATGTAAGACCTAAAAAAAAATAAGTTTTTATTGAGGAAAAGGCTTTCACGTGTCGTAAAATTGACTTCATTGAATCTAATCGGACCAGGTTTAGCCCTAAAAAGCTAGTGGACTGTGTTTTTTTTTTGTTTGTTTTTTTAGCTAAAGCCTTTCAGAAAGGATCTTTTCCAAAGCATAAAATTAATATAGCCACTATGTACCCTCTGAACAGTTGGAAAGACTATATAGTCAGATTTATATCTAAAAAAAATCTCATCTGTCTCATCTTTCTTAGTCTCAGATCTATGAAAAATTAACCATAAATTAACCCATTGGTTCCCAAACTTTTTCTCCTGGCCCCCCCAGTGGTTTCAAAATTATTTCTGGGCCCCCTCTATGGCTTGCAAATAGCTGTCTGGTTGAACGATGTGTGTGAGCGAAGGGGTGGGGGGTGAATTCTCAGAGACTCCCTGTTATCCTCTACCTCGGCTCCAGACGAACAACGGGGGGAATCAACTTTTTGGGGGGCAAAATGAATCGTAGCTGAACATAGACAACACCACCAGTAGCCTACAAGCTACTTGTTAACAAGTTTAAGGTGATGTATTGATATTAACTAGCTACCTGTATCCAACAGCTTTACTCAACAGTCTGTTAGTTTGGGGGAAAAAACTGTGAAAAGTTCTTTGCGTTTTTGCTGGTTTGCTGCCGTGATTCTAACACACCTGTGTAGCTCTGCACAGCAGCAGCAGGTCTCCTTCACTGCCGCACAGGTGTAAACCCAGTGCAAGCGTCGTACCGCTCATGTTGCATTTAAAGGCGGCTCGGAAAAACAGGTTACGACATGTTAACAACGGATTAAACAGTTTTAACTGCTGATAAAAGTGACAGAGGACACAGATATGGGAATGCGGAAGATCCTACTGTATCAAATTGACATAGGAATAACAGAGAGTTGAGTGTTCTAATGTAAAAACCCAGCGCATACAGTGTTCATGTTTTTTCTTTTTGATCCAAACGGCTTCCAGCGCCCCCCTAGGGTGCGCGCCCCACAGTTTGGGAACCTCTGAATTAACCAATAAATCATTTTACTGAGAGTCATCTTAGTGTAGGTGATTTGATCAAATTCACCTAAAGACAATGTGCATCATTAATATCCTTTTGTCAGGATCAAGTCCCTGTATTACTGAAAATATTAATTCTGTAGCATACTTTATTATCAAGGTTCAGGCCACTGGTTGTATTATCAGCAAATAAACAGGTAGAGCATTCAGGTCACGTATGTATGTGTTAAAGGAGAAAACTAAAAGTCTAAGCACACAACCTTGAAGAACGCCTTTGCTCATGGTGATGCCAGTGAACATGGAGTAATTAATTTTAATTTTAACAGTTCTTTTAAAGCGAAAAACTTACTATATTATGAAACACTTGCACATACAAAGAAAAAACTCCTGTTTTTTTGCAAAAATATCCCTTGATCACATTATGTCTGTCTAACCTATTTGAGAAACGGTGTGACATTTTAACAACAAGGCTGAACCGTTAATAAAAATGTTTTTAGGACCTGCAGTGGCAACTATAATCATAAAACTCAGGTTTGACTTTGAAGAGCAACTTAAACCATTTAAAATGTAATACAAATATTCAAAACATTCACACATTAGCATGTTTGCCTAAAGCACCTAATGTGATGCAAATTAAAGGGCTTTTTCTTTTAAGTTTGCTTTGGTGTCTTTCTACTCCGGCTGTCACAGGTTCCCCATTACAACTTAAACGAAATCCATCAAAAGTTACCTTTTAACAAGTGATGCAAAGCAGCTTTGGGAAGGTTCCCAGAAATCTCTGTTAGCCTGTCAGTGATAAGACTGGATGTGAAGTTGTAGCCCGTGGCCACAATCTTCAGACTGAAAATGCACAGAAGTCCTTCTACATGGCACTTCTCTTTATGGAAAGCAACAGTGTTTTCCTGAAGGCACTGACATGATTCCTGATTTGAACCACAGTTAACATGCCAACAAGTTTGTAAATAAGTTTAACAGTCAAAGACAGAAAAGATAACCGTTAAAAGTTTTTATTTTACCTACATCACTGTGTATTTAAGTAAAGTGTACACTTTATATATTGAGGCTTCTTACTCTAAGCTCATAAAATGTGTGCTATAAGTTAGCAAACATTATGCTTCTGAATACTGACAAACAAAAATTAGAAACGAAAAGGAAAGCAGCATTTAAAAGCTCAATTTTATCACTTACTTTTCCCAGGCTTGAAGATGGCGTGTCCTATCAGCTGTGTTGTTCATCGCTGGGCTTGATGCCACTCTCCAATCAGTGTTGATTGGGTCCAGGTGCAAGTTTGTCCTTCCAAGAGAATTGATACCAATTCTCCAACCAAATTTGATAGTGTTTCCAGCTAAGTTTTCGATTACTGCAGCTTGTGTTTCCTTTATTGATGGTAACACAATTCAAATCCTAAAAACTCCATGCCTCCTTTACATATCTGTGTGGATGCTTTTTGGGTCTGCTGTTGACTACGAGTGAATGTCAGACCATGTTTTTCTTGTTTTGTGAAACAATGTGAGAAGGTTTGTGTTTTGCTTTGCATGGGAGCTTGTACTTCTGGAATGTGTACCAATATGGGCAAAACTGGTGCTATCAAAGAGAGATTTAGATTTAATTAATTTAACCAGGAGAGACGGATGACGTTTCTTGAATGTACTGGGCAGACGGCATTACTCGTACTTAGTGGTGGGGAAACTCGGCTGGGCCATTGTAGATTTGCCACGTAGGTGGGGTGTAGAGATTTCTGTTTGTCCGATTTAGGGACCGATCTTTTACACAGAAACGTGACATCATCTCCGCTCCCAATTTTAAATGTTTTATGAAAGCATCACTGCAGAAAAGGAAAAAAAAAAATCCTGTTTTTAATTCAGTCTTTATATCTTTAAAATTAAAACAGAGATTTGATTTGGGTGAAATTGTTATTGGCAGGTCGAAGCTTTGCGAAGCACAAACCCAGTGCCAGTCTAAATGGTCAGTTTAAACTACTCAGATTTTCAGCAGAGTTGATTTTCAGCAGAAGGAGATACAACAGTATCACTCCATTCCACGCCAAATAATCTTTGGTATCTAGGGTGGGAGTGAAAAACCATACTGACAAAGGTCTGTCACTTTACATGCCAACTCTGCTGCTCATTTTATCTCATACTATAATCATTTAAATACAGTCACGTGACCTTTCCACATGTGGTTTCGTCCCTGCTCCACAATTGCTCAACACACTTAATATTTCTTGGAAGTTGGTTTACATCCAGAGACCAAAATCACTTCTTGGAAGAAGAAAACATGCAGAATTTTCAAAGAGGAATTGGAAGCATTCTTAGAATATCCACAAAACCTTGCTACTGAGAGCAATGCACTCACTTCTCGTCAAACATGATAAAATGGCTTTTCTCTTTAAAAAGTAATCAGGAACAAGAAGGACTTCCCACAAACTTCCCTTTGTCCTACAACTCATTGCCCTGCCTCTCTTTAACAAGAAGCGGGCGTGCTTGAATGGAAGAATGGTCGTGTCCTTCACACTGTCTGATTTGCTTAGGAAAGGCGCTCACGTCTAATACTAATCTGAATGACAGCAGTGAAAATCTTGGCTCGGTTTCACAGGCTAGATTGGGCCTGGCCCAATGACCTTCTCCAGGAGAACATGGAAAGTTTGCCGGCTCAATATGTCACAGGCAGCGTGAGCTTAGAAGAGAACAAGAAAGCAGTGATTAAATGGGTCTGATCCATGGCTTGCCTTGGTAAGTGTCTAGAAAAGTGCTGCACAGGTTGTGCTTTTAGATTATTGGATAGATAGTATCACACAGTAACCTCATGAATCCGTTCAAAAATGGACAAAAAAACATAAAACAATTAAAAAGGCGAGGTATGGTTTTTAAGGGAGACTTAACACCCTTTTCAAACTTCAACACCTTGCTACGGCATTCGACACATCAATAAAGGCAGACCAACTTCGTTATAAATGATACAGATATCATTTTATCACGGCCAGACAGCAGAATTTTCCCTAGAGTTATCCAGCAGCATAAGAACTGATCCTATTCTCTAAAACATAAAATACAAATAAAAGAAATCTGTGCCTCACTCACATAAACAACTGATAATTCAGGAACTGGACATTTCCTTAGGCATAATTATAGCAAGTAATGTAAGTTTAAAGCAAATTAGCCTCACAGGAAGTTGAAACAAAGTGTTAAATGGGGTTAATTGAATTGTAAGCCTTGTCAAAGACGATTACCAAGCCTCAGAAACACCACTTTAATTGTGTTATTACCATGTGGATTTACACACCGGATATTTTTGTCCAGTAATTATAGCTTGAAAGTCTGCGTAGTTTAAAGCACTCCAAGTCAGGATGATTTGGGTAGAAATTTTTAAAAGTGCAAAGAGAGAAAGTTCTATTACACAACATTTCAGCTATGATTTAAAACAAAAATGGCCATTTAGTAGAAACGCAGCACAGCAATAAAGATTAAAAGGATGAGCTGTTACGATGTGCCTTTATTTTGTGTTATTTATGCATCAAATAATCCAATCGTATAAGAAACAATCTATGAAGGGAAATTGGGCCACATTCATTCTGTATTCTGGTAAAAAAAAATCCCTTCTATGCTTGGGTTGATTTTGATTATCAGTGAATTTTATTTAAGAGTAGTACATTATCATTTTTCTTGCAAAGCTGTGATAATTTCCATGACCAAATGGAGAAATATGTTAAATGCCTGAAAAGAGGAGATTGCGGTAACTGAGAATGCAGCCAAAAATTATAGAAAAGTAATGATGTTATTTGGTGAACCGAGACATTAATATGACTAATGTCCATGCAAAAGGAGAGCAACAATATTAATGTCTCCTGCTAAAATATAAGGATATAATGTGAATATTTACATGGATATTTATCAAGTGCAGATGTAAAAATCAATAAAATGATGACTGAGACTGGATAGTTTGGAGATCTATTAAACCAGTACTCTGCTGATTACTTTAAAAGAACTGTACTGCAACTTCAGTAAAGACTTGTTTTTCTGTTCAAAAGCTGCCCATGTTTGGCTCCTAAATGTTCAACTTCACTAATAAAGCTGCCAAATGAGTGTTTGAGTACTGTTTGTTACACCACAGAATGCATCTGTTGTCATAATGACTAACATGTGTAAAGCAGCTGCTGATGTGATGTGAACTGCAGAGACCAGGAGACACTTAGTACTGAAAGGGTACAACAAAAGCCAAAACCACTGCAACCAAAGCATTTCCTTATTAGCTTATGTTCATAAACAACAGCTGTTGTTCACACTCTGCTTCAGCTAACTGTAGTAGTGATGTCATAAAGTGTCCTGAACTTTGGGCACCTTGCATGTTGTTGTTTACGTGCAGCATGTGCTCAATGTTGTAGGACAAAAAGACTATTCTTTCACATGCCATCCATAGCCGCGCTGCCGCCTTAGCACAATTCCGTTAAATCAATAAAACTTGAAAATGTAGGTGTTATAAATTTTTTCGTGCTATACTCCACAGCAAAGAGAAAAACCGAAGTGCAACTCGAAACCACTTCTTTCTCGCTTTCTGTAACGGCCAAGCTTCACGCGGACTCGTTGCCATAGCAACTGACAACAACGCCACTTTGTGTTTCAGGATTCAACACCAAAAAACACTCAAATATTTTTGCTCAAAGAACAGAACATTCAGTCTGTTGCAGTAGTATGTTTTTAGGCTTAATGTTTCATTAATAAGTGATTGCTGTGGTTAATTAGCTACCGCTGCTATTAGCTAATTTAACAATAGTTAGTGGGTTGTTTCTTTTCTGAATTCTTCACACATACAAACTGTAGCCCACAACACCCACATTACATAAAAAAAACTAAACTAAAAACATGTTATTGACGTCTTACCTTTACTTATAAATGAAGTCCATTCTGCACAAAAATATCCGTTCAATATCCCAAACGTTTCCAGTGCGACCTGGTTTTGAGTATGAGTGGTCATGTTTGGTGAGGCTTTTTTGGAAATTATTTAAGCCACAAAATCCCATCTGAGTCCACACAGTGCCACACGTTGAGAAAAGAAGGCAAGGGAAGCAGAAAAGGCCGTTTCTCGCAGGACATTAACAACGCCAGTCTTTTCTACTCTGTATGAGAGGAGCGGTACCCTTCTTTCTCGAAGCAAACCTTTCAGCTCCGTGTTGGTCTTCCTTTAGTTATTATTTCCTGCTTCAACTGAAAATCCACTTTAGAAAACTGTTTAAGTGTAGACATGTAGTCACCCATGTTGACGTCGGAAGAGAGGAGAAAAGATTAAATATTAAATATATCGCTGCACTCGATATACCACGGTATTTCTTACTCTGCAGACGTGGAGTCATAAGACCAATGTCTGGGATCATGAGCGCCCCCTGCCATGAGGCAAGAAAACTGCCTGCCTCACCTCGAATCTCTTCTCTGCCGTTTATGATCGCTCCTCCGCACACCAATCACGTTACACACAAACAGTTGGTGACGAAAAACACTTTAAATTATACAATTAAGCTAAATTATGGAAAATCAGTTCACGTAATAAATGTTTTTTTTTAACCATTTTATTAGCGACATACAGACAGGAATGGCATAGAATGGTTAGTGAGAGGTTGCGCAATGCAAGGTGAGGCTCAGCTCGCTGCTGCCTCAACAGCTTCGGACTGTATTCGTATTTTACCAGCTGATCTTTTAGGATATACTCAACTTTCTTCATGTCTGCTTTATGTTTTATACTACAGTTGATCATTTATTACTAGCATTCAGTAATATTTAAAAACAAATCTTCAGATGTAACCATCCGTCTGCTCAAATGCTGTCTTCTGTTTATCAAAATTTGAGTTGCAGATAAGGACGTCTGGGGAGGGAAATCCAGAGAGGCCTCTCATTCTGCAGGTTCTCACAGGGGATGCCTAGGTGCTCCCAATTCCCTCCATGGAGTTCTGGGTCTACCTCAGGGTAGTAGGAGTTCCTTGGAGAACATACAAAGGGTGGGACCCAAGAGGCATTATGATAAGATGGAAATTAAATTCAGCTTATTGATGTAGCACAAATTCATAACCAATATCCTCTCAGGGCACTTTACAGAATAGTCAGAGTTTATATTTAGAAACATTTAATCAAGTCAATCCAATGATGAGAGTTTAAGATTCACTTATATTTCATCACCATCCTGTCAGAAACGATTTGGAGGGAGGGGGAGGGGGGGGGAATCATCACCTCTTTCTTGCCAAAATATTTAGGCAAAAATTATAATACAAAAAAATCATAAAAAGTCTTTTTCGTGTGTAGCAAAAAAAATGATGTAGGTCATTATTTCAGGAAGGTGAAAATATGTTCCAATTCAACCCTACTTGTAATGTTATTCAGTGTAGAATGAAACAGAAATACTCTTTATCCCACAGAGGGGACATTCTGGTGTAGCAGCAGCAAAGAGACAGCCAATCAAAGCATGCAGATTGACACAAAAATAAAAAAATATATATACCAGTATATAAAAACAGAATTAAGAATAACATACGGTACAGTAAGGGAACAGTAGCAACATAAAATACTGTGCAGTTATTAAATATAGCATACTCTGATCCAATGGAATGTGCATGAGAAGAATATATTTATATTTATAGATTTCTACAAGATTTTGACTTTGCAGAAATCCCTCATACTGAGCATGCATGTGGTAGTGGCAGAAAGAGCTGACTCCTCTTTAAGAGAAAGCAGAACCGTTACTCATTGTGAGGAGGCTTTTGCTGCAACTCACTGGGGATTTAAGAAGACAGACCACAAAAGTTTTTAAAAAATAAAAAGAGTGAGAGGTTAAACATGAGAAAGACAAACTCAGCTGTATCATCAATAGCAAGAGAACATAAGGTCATTGCATCAATACCCCAAATGATGGTCCCCTCAAAGTCATATCAAGACTCTACCAAGGGGCCACGGGTTGGAACAAAGGGTTGGAATGTCAATGTACCAGAAAATCAAAAACTCTGTACTTTCGGCTCAACTTTTTATAAATTACGAAGGCTGAAGCAATGCTCTTTCTATCACAAAACAAGTCCTGGTCTGTCCATGTTCTAATCTCTTGAAGCATTCAACTATCATGCATGAATAAGACACCAAGGTAAAGTTCATCTGCTTATGACAGTATACTACCAGCTTTGAGCATTCTATTCTTTCTCTCTTTTGTTGACAGAAAACAATCACATTTGACTTAGAGGATCTGACTCCGCCAAAGAGTGATTATCTATTCTTGTCATGAAGTGTCGTTTTACAGTTGGACCCAGATGCAGGAGGAGCAGAAGCAGAGAGTTGATGTTGAACGTTCAATAAAAAAATGACGAATAAACTTACAAAAGTCACAAAAAACCAGGGTAGAAACAAAAAGTAATCCAAAACGCACAGAAAACAACAACAAGGAGATCCAGGAATACACGGGAGATTGGAAGTAACAGGAGGAACCAACAAGGAGTGACAGAGAAAGAGATGCTTAAGTACTGGGAGGTTGAATGTTAAAACAATGGATCTGGGTTGATTAGCTAACTGATTGCAGGTGTGCGGGGAGAGAGCATAAGGCAGAATGAGGAGAGTGAGAGAGAGATTGGCACAGGGAACTAGCAAATAAGTCTAAAAGAAAAATAAACTAAACATAATAAAACTAATATCACTAATAACACTGAAGTAAAAAAAAAACAAGAACAAGACTGATGTAACTAAAATAAGACACTAACAAGATAATAATGAAACTAAAATGAAATCAAAACAACCTGAGATCCTAACAATTCTGTTCTTAGAATATAGCAAATAAAGCCAGGCCATTAAAAACCATTAAAAAGGAAAGAAAAACGATAGATGGGGAGGGGGTGCACTTAAGGTACTAAAATACCTCAACACTCTTGCCATTGATGAGACAATGTCTTCGTATAAAGTTGTTTGATCCGGTTGTAAAAAAATTCATATATAGTATTCAGAGAAGACTATCAAGGACTATTTAACTCTCTTCAGCGATGCTGGAATTTTAAGTGCTACCTTCAAAAGAGCATCAAACCATATTCTTTCCTATCTGTTATGATCTGTTAATCTTTACCAAATTTACTTTTGATTAGCACAACTGCAATAATAATATGTAATCTGTATCTGGGAAGATACCTATTGCTTGAGGGTTTTACAGATCAGTTTCTTTGAAAGACAACAATTTCATGACTCTTCAGTCAGAGAGCGATGTCCCCACTTGTTCCAGCCTCTGATACTCAATGGCCTTGGACCTTACTCAGAGTAGCACAATGTCATTTCCATAATGGACAGGGTAGTCGAAATGAATGATTGCATTACATCCCAGTTATTGTAGAGAGTTCAAAGATATAAATAGCCCAAACAAACATCAGCTGTCCATCTAGAAACTCTCCTGCAGTGTTTTTCTTGCTAAGTAAGACTCGGGTTCAAACTGGGGTCTATGAGAGAGGGAACTATGTTCCTGCATAAGGGAAAGTGGGATGGCAGAAGGCTGAATGGATGGGAACGGGATTTAGGTATAACTACCCAACCAGCCAAGACCATTAAAAAAGAAGGAAAAATGATAGATGGGGAGAGGGCAGTTCTACAGCGAAGGATAGTGCACTTTTTCTCCTTCTAAGCTGCCTTGTCAAGAATGCTTGAATGAAGCTATTAAGGGACCTACATCTAACCAGACTCAAGCTGTTGTCAAGAACGACAATTACTTAACTCTGACAGTAACTCTGAGCACAAGCCTTGGGTATAGAAAAATTTAAAGAATATCTTGTTGCAACTTGACACAAAGGAGACGGACATAGAATACTGTATGATGCAAACAGAAATATTTATCTGATAGTAAAAGAATTCAGTCTAACAAATGTCAGCAAGCTTTGGACGTAACTCCAGACTGAAACACATGTAAATTATTGTTTTTATAGGACATGCAAATGTTTGTTTATTTTGTTTTGATTTTTTTTTAGTAAAAAAAATGATCAAATTCAAGATTTGGTGCAGCTTTACATGATTAAACAGAAATTGGGAATTATTAAGTATATGAAACTGCTTTCAAATTAGCAATATGCAATGACTCATATTAGATCAACACAATTGTTCCTTTATCTTTTCTTAGAAGGAACTTTTTCCACATACAGTATGAACATATTCAGAGGATACAGTAACAATGAATAAGTTCATGTATTCTCCATATTTTTGGAATACCCCTGATGCCACCGTTAATGTTATTCTGACTAAATCCAAAGTGTGATGCACACATTTTACAGAGACACTTAGCTTAGCACTGCTTTAGTTATTCTCAGTTTCTTGCTCTTTTAGAGCCTTATTGTCTTATTCTGCCTAAAAATAGGAATTACAGAGTTTTTGGTTGTAGACTCAAAGAGTAGTATTGCCTCAGCTACTGTCTTCCTCATGCGTACGACAAGGAAACAATCAAATAATAAGTTTGAGTTGGAGAGGAGAAGAGCGTAGAGTGTAAAAAATAAATCCAGCCTGTAAAAGAGCTTAAGTGACCTATTCATAAGAAGGAAGCAAGCATATTCGACTTGTTGTTATTTTGAAAGAAGCCATTTGGTGCTGAAGTCACGGAAATTATGCTAATTGGTATTGACGCTATTCTGTGATTGCTAAATAATCACTGATGATATGCTGCTCTCTGCATCAGCTTGTTAGCAGTGGCACTGCCAGGCCCGGCCTATCAACAGCCACTTTCACACCACCTGCATACTTAGGAGTGTGTGAGCGCGGGGACAGAGTTTCTGCAGGATGCCATCACAGTTTTGCCCAAAAGAACACCACTGCAGCCTTGTCATGTTCAGTCAGTCCTGATTTGTCTCTTTCTCTCTCTCCCTCTCTCTCTGCTCCCTTTTTCGGTCAGGTGAAAAAGCCTTGCAGTCTGCATCTGGAGCCCTAACACTCTCTGTCAGCTGACTGTCCCTGTGGTGACAGTGGAGATTCATCTTTCTGCTGATGCCCTTGTCTGTGGTGGCAGAGAGTTGCCAAGCCCAGCATTCTTAAAGGCCTACCATGGCCTGGAGGCGCAGGAGGCAGGTAAACGTTAAATGCGTCAAAGCAACGCTAATCTGTCTGCTCATGACACGGAGGCCAAATTAAAAAAAAACAGCTCCCTTCTGGATCTGATTCCAACGTCAATTCATCAAGGAAATTTATGACTATCCGCACACCGTACAAAAACAACAAAAATATTTTCGGTTTCCTTTTTTTCCCCTAGTTTTTCTAATTAATACGCCACGTCTTGGGCACACTCAAGGTAATTAACATTGTTTTTTTGCCAGCAACACACAACAGATGGTGATTGAAAACAGAGGGATGAGTCGCTCAATCAACCACCATTTGTCTGTAGCCATTAATTATCTTGCAAAGAATACATTCAGTCCCCAAAGTTGATAGTTTGGAGGGGAGGGGAAGAAGAATACTGTCCTTCTGTTCCTCATTACTCTTTTAACAGCAAAAACTGCTGAAACTAGAATGCTGGATGGGGAGATTGTTATTTTAATAGCACTGTCATTATCTTTCCCCATAAGGTGGCATACGATAGAGGGCTCGTGGAACAGAAAATAGAATGCTGCTTAAAAAAATAGCAGATTCAGTTATTCAGACCCGGGAAAACATCATCTGGTCAGATCCATCAAAGACCAGTTTTAGGAACAATAAGGACGGAAATATGCAGTTTTATTCAAGACGATTGGTCCAGAAAGTACCGTAGGGAATGCTTATTTTCCCGAATGATCAAATTAAAGCAGGAATTTCAAAAGACTAGAAGGAGGGGAGCATCAAAGGCCGTGTGATTTAACCCACATGGTACATGAAGTGTGCTTACAGCTACTGCTGAACTGTCTTCCTTTGCTTCTCTAAGAAAACCCTGCTGATGCTGCTCTCCTGGCTTATTTTTGCTTGGCAACAGATAGATATTACTAAGTAAACCTTTATAAAACAACAACAAAATGGTATGAGACAGAGTCACGCAGAGAAAGAAACCCTTGAAGGGATACTAGAGGCAAGATCTCGACAACATCTTTACTTTGATGCGTTTTTATCGTTGCCACCTTATCATTGCACTCCTATCCAATGTCTTTGCCACACTTTAATCTTGTGATTACTCTTTCCCTCGCAACCTTTTAGTCAGACATATGCAGCGTCGGCTAACCTTAATTATAGTCATCAAAACTCAGATTAATTTTGAATCTCTGTCAGCGTCTGTCTATTTCCACAGGACAAATTAGAATTAGCTCTGTATGTGTTATAGCAGGCTTACAGGTGATCTCACATGTCATTTTTATGTTTTATCTCAAAATAAATCAAATGCACCAGAAGGAACATTTGTACTTTACGACCTAAAATGTTTATTCCCTGTCATTTTAATTCGCCCTGGTGTTGTCTGGTGAATGTTTCTACAGCGACAAAGTGGCTGTAATGTCAGCAGACGCTGAACAGTGGCTCCTCCCACTTTAGCCTTGTCAAGTTCTCACTTAGCAGCTGGTAATGGGGGATATACTCCAATCCAAGATGCAAAAGCTGGAATTTTTGCCGTTAGAACTATGAGTGATTCTCAGTGAGTACATTTGATAAAGTCACTGCAGATTTCTTGGAAAGAAGTAGCTCCAAAGGGATCTTGCAAACCTAGACGTCTATTGCTTTTAGCAAGAGGACGGACACCCAGCCAGTTTGTAAAACCTGCTGTTCTAACCATGAACTTGTGATCTTTTCACAGCTTTCCATTGTGAAACTGAATTATTTTAATCATGTCAAGTCAAAGTCAGACGAAGATACTGACATGTGCCACAAACTCAGATGTCATCAGCATACAACGCTAGTAGTTAGCTTGCTCAAAAACAAGCAATTCCTAAAGGATTTAACTTGAAACTGGAACATGGTCGGGTAATTCCAAGAACTGAGTTCAAATTTTTGATTTAAATACTTTGTAGATCATTGCCAACAGGAGCTTTTATGTTTTTTGTCTGGCAAAAATGCTAGCAAAACAGACAAGCATAAACAGTAGAGGTTAGCCTCATAAAACAACAACAACAAAAAAAAACCTTCAAGTAACTTAGCCATCAAACCCCAGGACATTTACACACAGCATTATTGGTTTCAATTTCTGTTTTTCTACATAAGCCACCAGGGCAGCTGCAGCTATGAACTGAATAAAATTGAGATGCAAAACTCAGTAGTAACATCTCAGTGTCTGTCCCACAGAGAGCCCAACCCCATCAACCCTTATCATCTCCGAAACTACTGCTCACTTCCAACTGGAAAAGGGATAACCGCTTATCTGCTGGTTAATAACAACAAAGACACACAACAGATAAAGGAAGCTACCCTATCATGATGGAAAAAGAGGGGGGAAAAAAAGGACCGACAGGGAGCATAGAGATTTCCAGACAGTTTCATTCTGTGGAAAGGGCAAACAGAGGGAGACCTCCTGCTGTAATGCAGCAGCCGAGCCGAAATGAAAGCCAGCCGCTCTCTTCTCTGGGGCTAAACAGCGGCCTTAATAAAAAACACAATCATACCCCCAACCTTAAAGTTTAATGCACACTCTTCCCATATTTCGATTTGCACCTGTAGAAAAAGGACACCGTGGAAGCTCCAGATGTGAACCCAGCTTCCAGGCTGGAAAATGTGAGTGTATGTGTGTGTGTGTGTGTGTATGAGAGAGAAAAGGCTGTTTAGGTCATAATGAAATCCCAATGAATATCAAGCACACCATCAAGTTTCTATAGCTCTCTTCACTGTGGTAATGAAATTATCCCTCCCAAGTTTTTTAATTAACTTGCATAGTGATGATGTGGAGTCAAGTCACACACTTTTACTGAAGGGTTCTTACTTGAAGCAATGAATGATTGGTGAATTTCAAAGAAGTAAAACGTAGGTTCTTTCTTGCAGCACACAAATTCAGCGTTTCCTAAAAATGAAATTGTGCCACTATTCACTGTCAGCCAGCCTTCATTCAACTGTTTGAGCCACTGGAGACCAGGATGAAGAGAAAATAGATTTATTGTAAATTCACATTTGCAGTAATTCATTTAATAGTGTTTAAATCCCTGGGTCCAATAAATGCTCTCTTGGATTTAAAGTCATTAGATACGACCAACATGACTGAATATTTTCATCAAACCAATGCTGGCGTAATGTCTGCTAGCGGCAGTATTTTTCACTCTGGGATTCAGGTTTTCTCTCAACTCTTACTTATTAGCTATATGTGAACAGAGCATGGGATAGGAAAATATCAGTTTAAATTGACATACCAGCGTCAGTTCACAACCCACCCACCGTCCTCAAAAACAAAACATGGAAAGATCTCTCGTCAAAACAGCTGAAACAAAAACACCATGACACAGAATAACGACAGCCGACACGCTTATGGATAGACAATTTTTCAAACACATTTTCCCTTTATTGGCATGGTGAGGCTGATGAGAATTGCACATAAAAAATGAAAGTCACAAGAAAGTCGTACAATAGGTAGAACCACAAAAGGCATTGGTAAGGACTTGGCAGAAGGCAACGTGAATAGGACACAAACAGGTAGCGACAACCCCTGACCCTTCCCCCCAGAAAACACGCGCAAACGCACACACACCTCCACTCACACCTCACACACACACACGCTTACCAGTGAACATTATCGTCCTTTCAAAAGAAACATGATTACAAAACAAATGTTTAAGCAGTGGCAACAAACTCAACGGCTCCTATTATTAAAAAGCCCGCCAAAGTGGAAATTTGAAACTGGAGGTGTTATAATATATTGCTACTCTAAGCAATTTACAAAGCATTTTTACTTTTTTTATTATTATTATTATTACAATGATTAAAGCCACATCTATGAAATGGGACACGACACCATTACCCAAACGCTATACATACAGCAAAAAAAAAAGAAAAAAAAAAAGAAAAAAAAAAGTGTAACATTATCATAAAAAAGGTAAAGGGCTTTTTTTAATATATATATCCTTCAACCAATCTTGGACAACTTGCCTAAAGAAAATAGCCGTTTCTTGTCTCTGCAGTCAAACTCCATGAAAGGGAGCCTGTGATCAGCTAAGCTTTTATAGTTGGTTCTCTCATTACTTGGCTTAAGCTAAAAACAGGATATTAATTGAACCAGAAACCGCAAGGTTACCTTTCATGTCACGTTGACGGTGGTGTGATATCAGGACTTGGGGAGGGGAGGGCTGAGTTAATGGCGTAGAAGCATGTTAAAGAGAGTTTCTTTTGGCTTTTAGAACGACATTAAAAAAAAAAAATCTGCCAGTTTAGACAGCTGACAGGAACGTATTTAAAGACTTTTAGGCTTTAAACCAGCCGCTGTCCTGGAATAGCCATGCAACACACAACAATCAGCTTCGACTGGGCACATTTTTACACACACAGGGTAGAGTTAGAGTCGGTCACGTTTGCACAGATGTCACAAGGTAATGCGTGTGTCACAATCACAGAGACTGAGCTACATCTTGAATAGGAGGGGGTGGCTGGGTGGGGGCTAGTGGAAGAGTCCTAACTACACCAGCGACTGGGTAATGGGTCATAGTCCTTAAAATCGCACAACATCAGGAGCTAAAATACAACTCTGAAAAATAATTTATTGCTTTTTTTTTTATATGCTTTTTCTTTAATTTTTATCATAATCGCCACTATCGTTTACCGTCTTTTTATTAGTGTGAATAATATCAGTGGTATACGTGTTTTACATCAAATACAAGATCTTTATAAAATCCGGGAAAAGAAAAATTGTAAACTTTAGTTTGGCATTCACATAATCAAGCATGAGCGGAGTGATGATGGCAATTTTTAAGTTCTCGCAACAAAATTCCTGCAAAATCATTTTATTGCTTCATGTTATCTGTAACCTATTGAAAACAGGCAAACAAAGGAAAAAAAAACAACAAAAAAACCCCAAAGAAAATCAATGTTAGAGAAGAATGAGGGGCCTGACTGCCGGACTGATCAGCTTGATTGTTTCGGAAGGCATAGTAAGGTAATAACATCCCCACCAAAGCATTATTTATTGTACACCCTGTCCAGTGATTGCAAGTTAAATAACACAAATCAATTGACATGAAAGAGACATAAATAGGAAAAAACAAATTATTAATGAGGTACGCCATTGTAAAATGGAGTCCATAAATATACTTTGATTCAAATATTAAAATAAATACATAAATATATCTGTGCTGATTTATTGTTTTCTCTCCTATTGATGGCAATCACAGAGTCTTTAAAAACAACAACAACAACAACAAAAAAAGCAAACAGATCACGTCATGATGAGTGGTGATTAAAAATAGGGAACAATCATGAAAAAACACCTTAAAAATGCATTTTAAACTGGTTGTTTTAGGCAAAAACACTGATTGACAAACTTTATAAACACATAAAACTATACATGGTTCGCAGTTTTTTCCCCACTGAAACAAAAGAATTTAAAAAAAGAACATTTCTTCACATGCTCTTACAAAATGAGCAATCGGACATGTCTAACTTTTTTTCTGTATTTTTTTTGATTGTTTTTTTTTTTTTTACAATCATGTCATGTCTTCTAAACATCGTGTAGGTGTACAATATGTTTTACAGTATTGTAATTACTACAGATCAACATTCTGAATTAAGAAATTTTCTCTTCTTTTTTAAAAAAGGCTGCGTTTTACAGTGCATAGCTGTAACAAATAAAGAACTCTGATATGTACATAAAATAAAAATAGTCCTTTTTTTATAGCATTTGTAAATACACAGCTACATTTCTCCTTCAAAATCCAGACAATAATGTTACCATCTGAATTTTAACTTTCCAAGATTCATTTTCAACACGTTTCTGTTTTGTAATGTAACACCAGATCCAAAATATCAGATTAAAAAAAAAAAGGGAAAGAAAATCAACGGTAAAAGAAAACAAATCTGGATGTTTTTACTTCATTAGAAAAAAAAAAAAGAACTGTGGGTACTGTAGTGCTTGGAGAAAAGGAAATCAAAAAGTTTTTTTTTCTCCTTTCAACTGATTTTACAGCAGTAGAGTGCATCCAACTGTGAGAGTTCACTGGTATTCCCAGGATGAAATGTTTCTTCCCAGCTCTTCAGCAGCTATGTTCATGTAAACTTTTATTTTTAATATATTCATTTATAGCGATATAGGTCTATAGACTTATTCTCAGGTGCTCTTTGACAGAGCATAAAACTTCTGGTGGTTTCGTCGTCCGAGAAGCGAGAAACAACGTTGAGGTATAAGAAGTTCCTCTTTGTGACACAGACAGACATCGGGCGCCGCTCAGCTGGTTACCTTCTCAGGCTGCACTGGGCCTCTTTCAGCAAGCTATCAAAATCCATGGAGTCATACTTGCTCTTCGTGGAAGTCGGATCAAAGTCGTCCGAATGGGAGTCTGGAACGGAGGCGGGGTGGGGAGAAAGGTTGCGGTTAATGTTAAGCAGAACAGCTAAACTTAGAAGTCACCTTTGGTTTTGAATCTTAATCTGAGCGCTAAGCTAGCATCTTGTTTGTCCCTCGTCTTTGGTATTAAGTGAAACGCAACGGTGCAAAACTTCCACAAAATCATAAAGAGCAAGATAAAAGCCTTACAAATTTACAGGTTAATGGCCAACCTACTATATACTCTGTCTAGCCTAAAGGCTCAGACCAACCGCAGTAAACGGGTAAAAAATAAAGTGGTCAATCAGTAACTCTTGGTTATAGTTTCAGTGAATGAAATCTGTTACCAATACCCTCTAAAGTTTGCTCAATCCATATGATTATGGATTTTTACCATTCCAAAAAGCAAATGCAACACACCGCAAGAGAAATGACCTGCAGTTAAGTTTTAAAGCTTTACTTTGATTTGCAGAAAGATCTCCTGAAGGGAGTTGGGGTTGGGTTAGTGTTAGGTTTAACCTTAGCAGCCCCAACGACAAACATCTCTTAGCTGATAAACCTGGCACTGAGTAGGAAAACCATCAACTTCAGAATGATAGATCCTTCTGGTTTTTGCATCTGGTCTTTGGTGGATTTATATTTTACAAAAATACAGCTTTAGAAAACAGTTTATCTGCTGAAAGTCATTCCTTAACCTGGACCTTCATTTGTGTCCTACTTGTCCACTTTTCAAAAATTTTAAGCATGCACGACTGCTTCTTTTATTCCTTTCCTATTTCCATTTCATATCCACAAGGCTGTAAAAGTATTTGGTTTAAGAGCAAAATAGCCAAATATCTGTCACGTGGTGGCTTTCTGTTTTGACATATTCTGAACAATTGTGATGAGAAATAATCATAAAATATACTCTAATCTAATTGATATTAGACCATGTTTCCCCTGATTGCTGTTGTGATCCACCTTTAAAGCAGACGACTTCGAAAATGTGGAAGATTGAGACTCCCAAAATGGTTAAAAAGATGCAATACTTCATAAAAACCTGAAAAAAGTACCAAGAAATTAAAAAAGGTCAGTTAAGAAAAGCTCAGGTAGCGAAAAGCAACTCTGTTTACCC
Organism: Poecilia formosa; assembly: GCF_000485575.1. NCBI lineage: Eukaryota > Metazoa > Chordata > Actinopteri > Cyprinodontiformes > Poeciliidae > Poecilia > Poecilia formosa. Next base: position 1,320,227 of record NW_006800050.1, on the reverse strand, counting down.
ACTCATACACATGTGGAATGATAGAACACATGTCGAATATCAAGTGCAAAGTCTGGAAGTTTGGACAGAGGCGACAGCATTAAACTGCATCCCTCCCTCTGCCGGTCTCCTGTATGTCCTGTTTATCTTGATCGACCTGATAATATATAAAGAGTATCTTATCTGACCCAACAGACAGCTTCACAAATGAGGCCCCTACAGGGCCCAGCAGCACACTCAGCGAGCTTTGAGAAATGGGAACGACCGTGGCAGCTACGAGACGCCAGACTTGATCTAATGCATTGGCCGAGGGCTGATTCGTGTCTCACCGCACACCTTGAGGGATGAAAAATACCCAAGTGCCCTACTAAAAACTAATGGACACTGTCGCAAAGACAAAAAAAAAAGAAAAAAAAAAGACTAGGAAGAAGTTTGGATACATCAGTATTAGAAAACGGTCCTCTCAATCTCTTTAACATGTGCTATCAATATGGACGGACGAAAATAGTCTGCTCTTGACAATAAGACAGTTGAATGAAGGCCTTTCCATTCCAGTAGACTGATTAGTCAATTTCAGCATAATGCCTGTCCTCAAGGCTCTGGGATAAGCAGCTGTTTCTGTTTGTCATCTTCTCTTTAAAAAGGGTAATGGCTGGAAATGTTTGGGAATTGCAACATTTATTTAGAAAAAGCTCTTTCTCTTCAGTGACCCATTGACTCTCGCGAAGCAGGGTCATTTAGAATTCTGTCCTCTTGAGTTGCTGCTAAAACGTCAATACCCATCTTAGATTTCATCGCCGAATAGAAGAAGTGGTCTGTTATTGCTGTGCAAACACCTGAAGCAGCAGGTCATGTTTCACGTAAGATCTAAACCAGTTGTTTAGATACAGAAATTATTTCTATTGCCAGAACATGCCAGAACAATGAAAGACAAAATACGCTGTTACTTTCTTCAAAGTTAGAAGTTTACATACCCTATTGTTGGGTTCGAGAAACCCCAACGGTGTCAAATTTGACCATTCACTCAATTTTGATGCTACAAGCGGCAATGTGTCAGTCATCATACTGTTCAGGTAGGAGATGACCTCTACAACCAAAATCTTAAATAATCTTAAAGCTTCAGTCTAACCAGGCAGAGGCATTAAGCATACCAGTCCATTTTATAATTTTAGAGGTGTTGTCAGAAAGGTCTAAAATCAGTCTCATGGAACGTTTGAAGGTAAAACTGAAAACATGTGCAGCCAAAGTTGAGCCAAAATTTCAGTGAACAAGCGGATTAAAATGTAATTCTGCAAAAATATTCAGGGAATAAATTACATTTCTGGGGGTATGCTGTGGTGGTGCAGGGGTTAAGCACAACCCACATATAGAGGCCTTAGTCCTCGACGCAGCTGTCGCAGGTTCGATTCCCGGCCTTGGGGACCTTTGCTGCATGTCTTCCCCCTTCTCTCATTACCCACTTTCCTGTCAAATAAAGGCCACTAGAGCCAAAAAAATATTTAAAAAAATAATAATAATAATACATTTCTGAATGGGGAAAAATGGTATAAAATGTCTCCCTATTATTTTGTCATGTAGCAAATGGAAATAATTTTAACAATCCTAACTTAAACAGAAAGTTTCCTATGATTTATTGTGAGATCAAAGGCTGTGTCTCCTTCTTTGCAGTGTATTTATATATCTGGCTTCAACAGTATCACACGATGTTTAGTCACTGCTGAATTATCGGAGGAGATAGAAACAACTCAACTTTTTTCATGTGTCAAAAGTAGGGCAACATGCGAGGGGGGGAAAGGGGAGAAAAAGCCTCGATTTCACTGATTGCTTGCATTATTTATCAAATGCATCATCAAATGCATCAGTCAACCTTCTGCCATCTCCATTCCAGCTAAATCTATGTTTGAATGTTTGTGTATGTTCGCCCTGGGGAGTTAGATGAATAGTGCCATACTGCAGTCTTCCATGAGTCCCACACAGCCAGTAAAGGTGGTAGGGTGTGTGTGTGTGCGTAGGCAGAAGTAGCCGGGGTGGTAGTGTGAAAGAACAGCCTCTACGTCTCGTATAGAGGCTCTTACCTCCGACGGTCGACAACAGATGGACTTGAAAACTGCTGAGACCTCCTCTCACCTCCCTCCTTCTTACCTCAGCTCTTTTCTACTCTTTCTTTAATACTTTCCACTTAATTTACTTCCTCTGAACTCCTAAAGGGATTCCCATGTTCACGCGCCTATCAGTGCATGAAGCCGCTGATGCTTTTAGGTGCCGTCTTTAACCCGCTAACGCAGAGAAAGCAGAAGCGTGCATCCCATGTCCGAGTGAGTGATGGAGCACGTCTCGTTTTCCTTAAGATGCGGTGGATCTTAAGGAAACAGCGGAAGGAGATGGAGCTCCATTCTCGACCCGTTCCCAGGCTGACCTTTGCCCTCACTTTGCAATTTTCAGCCTTGAAAGCCTCGTGGAGATGTTCAGAGCTGAACGTATTTGCCCCTTACCCTCTTGTTATTTTACTGACAGCCCTCTAGTTACACCAACATGCTGAACAGCTGTCTGCGAAAACCCCCAAAACGCAGCACTCACCCAAGTCTGTGTATCGTGATTTGCAGAGCTGCTTTTGTCCGTCAAAACACAACTCGAACTGAGGCTCGTTCGACCTGCGTAGGGTGTGTCCGTTCTCAAGGGCGGCAAAGGCGTCACAGGTGTAGCGGAACATGATGAAGCCAAAATTGTCCCTGGTCAGAAAACAGAGAAAGGCGACGTCATGTTGCCGTAGGACAGGAGTGACCCAGCAAAAGACCTTGTCTTAGATGATGATCGTGCTATTTATATGCAAAAGAGAATCAATAAAGGTGTTTTCTTTGGTACAAAGATGAGTCAGGAGAAACTTTGGTATCGCAAGCTTCTGTCTTTGTCCCTTGCAGTGAAGTTTAGCAATCCAGTTGAGTGATTATGTTTTGTTGCGAAGTCTAAAATAAATGTCCCCCCATCCCACCACCACCCACCGATGCTAGACTACGGCTAAGATGCAAACCGATGAGAAGGGGGGAAAAAAAATCCTGGAGCCTTACCCATCGTCCCTCAGGTTCACTGCACATTCTTCAATTTCCCCAAAGACTTCAAAGCGGTGCTTCAGCTCTGATCGGCTGCAGTCGGACCTCAGTCGCCCCACGTACACCACCCGTCTCTCCTCCTGCTCGTTAAAACAGAAAGACAGAGCCGGCGCGAAGAGATTAGAAGATGGTGGCGGTGCTGGAGGGAGGAGAAGTTTTTTTTTTTTTTCCATTTCCCCCTTCTTTCTTCACTAGGCTTAAATGAATTGGTCTTGATCACTCCTGTGGATACCGCCGCTGACTATGGCCCCCTGTTTTCGTCTGACTGTTTGCTTCCTTTATCTGATGGGCGTAGCAGTTTGGAAGCGCCTTCAATCTACCTTGACACCGCAATTCCTCTTTTCTCTCTCCGCAACTCATCAACCTGAGGCGGAATGATTTTTATCAAATGATGCCGCGACTTAAGTTTTGGGCTTGGTTCCTCTTTTGGTTAGTCTAAAAATAAAGCCACAGGCTGACTGAGTCATACATCAGAAAAGGCAGCTGTCGTTGCAACATAAAGGAATTCTATTTTTCACACTGGAAGGGTTTTATGATTACAAAACTATTTGCATCCAAATGACATTAAAACTAGCATTTGGTGGGGCAAATTTCTAGGCTTTCTCTTTGAGATCTGACTGCCATTATAAATAATTTGATGATTAAGATGTGCCTGCGCTTGCATAGAGCTCAACTAGTCCAGAGAACCACAAAGACATTTTTTCACTCATTAGTTTGTCTTTGAGGATTGGAAAACTACATAAAACATTTCTAAAAGAAAATTGTTACATCATGGCAGCGTTCGCTGATTCTTAATTTCATAAAGTAGCCTCTTAAAATATGAAATGATCAAAAATAATTTCAGATTTTACCTAATTAATGTTTATATTGTGGAACGTCAGTACCTTTATGCCATTACCATGTACATTTTCAGAAGCAGATGCTTGAAATATGTCGCTGTGTGTAATTGATATGTGATAAAAATCCATATTTTGAATTTAATTACAGATCTAAATGCACTTCTAGAGGATATTCCAATTCATGAGATGTAATTGCCGACTGCATGCAAGGGAAGATTCAAGATTTGAGGCATGTACTATATATATATATATATATATATATATATATACTGTATATATAATAATCTTGAGAAATTTAAGAACAAACCATAACAGGCAGCAGTTAGTGCCTTTGATTAGTTTTAATTGCGTCCTCTAATCATTTAACTCCTGAGGCTACAGTCAGTTGAATTATTTATGGATTCATTCACTTGCCATTGCTTTGGGGAGTCCACTGAGGTCTGTTGCAATTTTAAACACCAAAAACGCAAACAAATACAAATCATCACACCAAACCCAAAGTTGACTTTTGTGTTGGTGGCTTTCAGGCTAAGAAAGATACAAATGAGCTACAGATTACTGTCCTCCTTCCTCCACTCCGTTTTATGCTTAGTTTCAAAATAAAAACGCGTATTTGCTGAACTATGGGGTTTGATGCTGACAGCTGATAAATAGGTAGCCTTTTTGTGATGGCACCCTGAAGGCTGCTTGTGTTGTGTGTGTGTGCATATAACAGCAAAACAGACATTTGGAAAGTTTCTTTTTTTTTTTTTCTTTCTGTGGCCTCCCAAAGTGTATTTGACAGCTTCAGCTCAACGGTTTTGTGAATGTTTGCATCTTGGACTCTGGGGGGGGAAAAAAAAAAAAAAAAAAAAACCTCAGAGCACCCTAAGCACAAGCACAAGCTCGGGTTACTGTATCATTTTAATGTGTGTTTTATCAACGGGCGGTAGCTGTGTCAGCCTACTGGAAAGCTGAATAATTTCCCACTGAGACAAGGAGAGGGGCGGTAGATAAGGGAAAAATGCGATGTTCACTGAATTGTGATGAATTGTGAAATAGATACAGAAAAAAGGGAGAAAAACTTAAGAAATCTGTGGACATTTTCTTCTTCTTTTTTTTTTAATATCCCCTCCTTTTCTTGCTGCTATTTTCACGTTGTACCCCGTGGTGTGATTAATCGGAGTCGACAGTGTTTCCAGACGACAGAGATGTTAAAAATACGCAACCCGGAGATAAAGAGGAAGGGCCTGTCGCCTGAATCATTCAGAAACTCAGTTTGTATGTATTCTTTTCTGCAGAGAGAGGCTCTGGCACACAGCACAGAGCTGGAGGCTGCCTCATCCTCAGTAATGTGTGTGTCTGTGGGAGGTTTCTGTGGGCTGTGCCACAACACTGATTACATGTGCTCTTTTATCAGTGTTGTTGCAGGAAGATGAAGTCAAGTCAACCTTAAAAAAACAAAAAAACAAAAAACAAAAAACAAACAGGATATGTGACTTTAGACGTGTCAGTTGACTCACTATGGCTTTTTGCCTTTGCTTCTCCCTCTGCTCGGCCCTTTCGAACTCCCGCTTCTCATAATCCAGTCGGTACTCCTCCCTCTTAAGCCTCTCGTGCTGGTACTCCTCGTAGCTGTCGTACCTGTGCGGGAGGAAAGAAGCAGAGGAAGGTGTGAGATCCATCTCGGTCCCCCCGCCCCACCGCCGTCCCCCTCCGCGCGCACGAGGAACAATTTGCCGGTGTCTGCTGCCGAGGACACGTCTGCCGACGCCGGAGAAGTTTTGTCGCAAAGTGAAGGAGATGGACGTATTATTAAGACGTCTTTTCACCATCGCTGAGAAGCCTAAGCCTCCGCAGGATGGGCCCGCGGGAGCGCCGGGCAAGCGGCACAGTCGGGGACCCTGGCAGCTGCAGCTGTCAGCACAACTTCACATGTCATTACTTTCTGCTTAGTTAGGGCTTCATCAAGAGGGAAAGCGCCGCTTTCTCCCAACCGCCCCAGACTAGTACAAGACGTGTCCACTAAGTTTTCCACTGATGAGCAGCTCTCGGACTTGTCGGGTGTCATTAGGGACGCGGATGCCAAATCGGTTCAGAGCGCTGAGACGGGGTCAGTCTTTGCCAGCGCTTCTCTGCATATGAAGTCCCAACGCCTCTGCAGCGCTTCTCAGAAGACTCCAAATGCACTTAGTTGGAGACGCGGCAGCAAAAAAAAGCTGCGAGGATCTTCTAATGAGCGTCGCATGCATGTGCACAAGTATGATTTGGAAATCTTAAGGAATACAAAGAACATTTGTATTCAATCCTCACGAGTCAATAGATTGTAAGACAATTTTTCACTGCAGTTAGAGCTTTGGGGCTTTTTCTCTACCAGCTTTGCGCTTCTTGAGACTTTTTATTTTTTATTTTTATTTTTTATTTCCAAAAAGCATAAGCTCATTCAGATTGGCTGGAGAAGAATCTGTGAACATAAATTTTCAAGTTTAACACAATTCCTAATCAGATGCAGATCTGGACTTTGGCTGGGCAATTATAACACTTAAATAACCATTTTATTGTTGTTTTGGTTGTATATTTAAGGTCGTTGTCCTGCTGGAAGTTGAACCTTCCCTTAGCAGAATCTAATGACTTTTCATCCAGGATTGCTGTACATGTAGCTCCATGCTTCTTCCCATCAACTTTGGTCAACTTCCTTCTCCCAGATAAAGAAAAGGATCCCCATAGTATGATACATCCATCACTATGTTTTGTAGCAGAGATTGTGTTGTGCATGCATTTGAAGTGGAACAGAAGAGATAGGTGTTGCTGGCTGAATTTTGCCAATAATGTCATAAATCCTAGGGATTTTCTCTGGAAATTTGCACGCATTAAACATTTTTTCTTCACCCGAATCACACAACTAAGCTTAAGTTAACAATGCATATTAAACAAGAGGACTGAATAATTCATACTGAATGAATTACCTTGGCCTGCGGCTGAGCGGAGATCGAGACTGAGGGTGAGGGCTCTTATGGAGTCTCGAGCGGACGGCGTTCAGATCAGAGCCGTGATGAGACCTGAAGGTAAAAAAGCCGGAGGAAAAAAAAAGCGGTAAGGACGACATTTCTTTCCACTAAACCACATCGCTTTCAAACAAAAATAAAAGCTGCTCACTTCTTTAAAGCTTTGACACCTGGGTTGATTTAATCACGCCAAACTCGGAATCTTACTTTTGCGTTCAACTCCTTTTAAAACACCACCTAGTCTTCATGTAACTCAGTAAATGTTCATCATTTATCGCTGATTTCTTCTCTTCTTTTTTTTTTTTTCTCCACAGCTGAGTTGGCTTAGATGTGTGCCTGTATCTATGTTGTATGAAGATGTGGTCAATAGTTTAGACCCCGGTGGCCTGACTGTGGAGCTTGTACGCCTTTCTCTCCTTCAGCTTCTGGTGCTCAATTATTGAAGTGTTCCTGAAGGAGGAACACGTAAATAATAGAAAGGGAGACGTTTGGGAAGCAAAGGTGTGCTTCTTCAGACAGAAGGTACGTTGAAACAGGCCACAGCACCCTCTTCTTTTGCCGACTTTCCTGTTTTCAAGGTGCTTTCAGATAAATTCTCATCTTTTATTGCAGTAGTACTATCTTATCTTTAATTTGAGTACTTTCATTTAGTGGGTGGGCCGGGAGGATAAACATATTGCGAAATAGCACAACTAGTGGCACCATTTCTATTTACTATCAAACAAGCATTTTTACTTTTTTTTTTAATGAAAGTCAAAAGTAAAAGTTCACTGAATAATTAAAAGTTATTTAATGCTTTCCCAATGCTTGTAAAACCTTACTAAATCCATTTCCCCCCCCAGTTTTAATATTTTTTTATATTTTGTTGCCCCGAGTAGTTTTGTCCGTTAAGATTTTTTTCTGAATTCAAAGTTCTCTAATTAGACAAAGCATCTTTTATATTCCTAAATATTTTTTCAAATATAGGATGCATTGGGATTCATTTTAAAAACATTGCTACATATTTCATCCATAACAGAATGCTGTATTGTTAACAATGTTAAGGACAGATCTTACTATTTTAAACCTCCACTGTTTTCTGCGTTACATCAGGTGTTGGGTTACACAGCAGAATGAACACATGGCATTCAAGTAAGATGTGTATTGATCTTCTAAGGTCAGTAAGTTGCATCAAGAAAAATAAGCTACCCATATAAAATTGCCCATATTTACAATAATAATAATTAATAGGCTTAAAGTATAAAGTATCAGGAGCTGAGACAGACAAGCTGTGTGCTGACTGGATCTCACTGTTGTAAGAACTGCACCAAAAAAAAAAAAAAAAAAAAAAAAAGAGATTATCATGGCCGTGTAGCTTGGATTGTCAATAAATCTAGAGGACAAGTTATAACAATGAACACTAATCCAAGAGTACTGTTTTCCTGCTGTCATCTGACTATTTTTTTTTCTAAACTCCAACCCCGTTTGTGTCAGATTTTGATTGAATACCTCGAGGCTATTACAGTATAATTTACAAGCAAGTTGGTTTAGGATGAAGAGCAAGGGTCTGAACAAGATAAAGTGATTCTATTGGCTCTGCGGAGTAAACTGACCTTTCAGTAATCATGCAAACAAAGTGAGTCACTGCAGCAGAGTCCACCACTGTGAGCCACTCAATGAAGCACTGCTGACAAACTCAATTTATTCATATCATTCTCAGTCGCAAGTTTCTGCCTTTGTTTTGCTACCAAAAAAAAAAAAAGAAAACCCTCCCTCGGCACTGATCAAAGAGAAACATGGGTAACGTAGTTCTCACAGAGGGTTATGATGATAGGGATCTCTTTTGAGAGAGGGTGTTGAGACCATATTCCCCCAGTCTGGATTTGGCTTTTATCTCCGGGGATGTAAAAGAGGAAGGTTTTTGCCACGCGATAAAAAACAACAGCTGCCTCTTAAAACTATTGTTTTAAGATCTGGCATCAGATGGAAAGAAAAAAAAAACAACATATACAGATAAATAAATAAATTCATGAAAAATGGGAGCAGGGGGAGTTGGTGTGTAAAGAGGGAGTGTGCGAGACAGAATAAAATAAAACTCCCTTGCATAAAAATGAAAACTCATTCTCTGGATAAGTCCAGAGAACCTTTCATGTTGTCATTTCACTCATTTTCGTTCTTCTCACGTTTGTGACTCTGTTTAGTGAGATTTTTTTTTAAACTGATATTTTAAAATCAGATCTAAGAGGAGACTGCTAGTTAGTTGGTTTTTCAGTAGCTTTCTGGACACTGAGGTGCTATGTCATGAGAGTACAAACTGACAGTAAAATCTCAGTTTTCTATCTTGGCTGAGGAGCTGAAGAATTTGTTAAAAAAAAAAAAAATAGCTTAAACCAACACCAAGCTTGCGTCATCAGTAGCCTCACACCAGAAAATGTCCCAGACAAGAGTAAGAGATTTTATAGTGAAGTTATGACCAATCTGATCCAATATTGGTATTAGAATTGGATGGGACGTTATTTTCATCAGCCTCCAGTCACAGAACCGCACTCCATGGTACTTTGTAGGAGCATGCTATATTGTAGTTAATTTTACTCTGCAATATGAATGAGCCAGACACTCACCACTATCAGAGTGTGAATGGGTGAATGACTGACCATAGTGTAAAGTGGTTTGGAGTCCTTTGGACTACAAAAAGCACAAGACCACTACAGTCCATTTATACGGAAATGAAAAACGAAAACTGAATCTACTTAAGTCCCTATGAAACAAAAAGCCAGTGTTACAAAAAGACTTTCTTTGACCAGCCCTGCCTCGAAGTCCTTCAGACAGAGCTCTTTACAACCCTGGATGAAGGGCTTTATTGTTTTGCCAAAGCATAGTATTAAAGAGTAACATAACAGATAATTGCGCCTCTACCAGGACCCAAAACCATGGGGAAGAAGAAACATGTGCTCAAATTTAAGACTTACGTAAAGATAATTTTGACAAAGTTTGGAAATATGGGTGTATTCAAAGGTTTTTAAAATTTGTATTAAAAATATTAAAACAATGTAACACCTTGGGTTTGCTTAAATGTGCCACACCATTACTAAAAACGACATGCCATTTACCAGTAAAATCATTTTGCATTGAACAATGTCAGAGTCAACAAATATTTAGATTCCGATATCAGATTAACAATCAAAATATCCTAGATGTTGGCAATTATGCTTTGCACATTTGAATTTTTACTCCAACCCAGTTGGTTGACCTGCGGAGCTATTCAATGGTCAGAATCTTGGATGCAGACAATGTTTAAAATGATTGGAAAAGCAACTTACCAAGAGGAGGGACGTCTGTCTGGTGAGCTGGACAGAGAGCGCCTGCGGTATCGTGATGAGGAGCTGCGGGAGCCGGAGTGGGACCGTGAACGGGAACGGGACCCGCTGCTGGTCCAGCAGAACGGTCGACTAGGTGACAGGAGAAGGGAGGACGGTGGGGAGACGGAGCCTCGTGAAGGGGAGCAAGTGGATGGTGGGGAACAGGAGGGAGAACGGGGAGAGCAGTCAAAGAGTAGGTCCAGAGGGGTGCCCTCCCATGGAAAGATGAAGCGACTCTCACGGCCATCATCCAGCTCCAGCTCGTCTTGAAAGGACAGAAACCCTGGGTGCAGGTAGCTGGATCCGGACAGTCTCTGGGAGTAAAAGTCAATCTCTCCCCCCTCAGGGGACTGGGGGGTTGTAGGCTTGTTTGGTTTACTGCTATTGTCTCTCTCCTGCTCACCCTGAGTATAGAGGGCTTGTAGGGGAGGGCCAAAGTGCTTGTTGAGTTCTGCTCTGATTTCCTGGTCGCACAGGGGCTTCCGGCTGGTGGCAGAAAGTTGCAGTTGGTCCCTAACAGCAGTGCCCCCCTGTGTGGGTATCTGAGTGGTTTGTGGAAGGGTACGCTCCCCTAAGCCCCTGACACGGCAAGCATCTCCATCCACGGGGACAAATTTCTGCTCTTTAGTCAAATGACTAAGTGAGGATGATGATGTAGAACAAGAAGATGACAGAAACGATGTTGACATGACTGAGTCCATACATTCGACGACTTGCCTGTTCTCCACCTTGCCAGTGGAGGTGGCACCCGGGGTGAATGTCATTTCCAAAGATGTAGCCATGGAAACAGCGGATATGCCCCCATCCATCTTACAAGCAGCCAGTGCCTGGCAATAGTCATGGTCGCTGTGGCCATCCTGCCCAGCGGCCCGCTTGTTGTTGCCAGTGCCGCAGTGCCCCTCAAGGCCGCCCCCCAGTGCACGTTGAGCGATGGCGTAAGGGAGGGCGGTGGATGCTTTGCTTAGCTGCGCATAGAGCTCAGTCTGTTCGGGACCCTTCCTGGCAGGGCCCCCGGCTGAGGCACCTGGGGCCGGGGCCAAAGCGCCGGCGCCCAACTCACTCAGCCTGGCTCTTTTGCACGTCAAGGCCGAGGAGCAACACGAGGACAACTTGGTTTTCAGAGATGCTTTGAAAGGATTCTCTTGACTGGCTTTGTGTGGGGGCGTGGTAGGTGGTGTCAGACCTGAGGGGGCAAGGAAGACAGACAGAGTGGTTGGGTGGGTGTAATGAAATGCAAATCATATTGTAATCCTCACCAGGCACCAGAAGTCCCCCCACTCCCTCCCTTCATGTCTCACTCATCTATAAACTCCCAGGTCAGTTTATAGACAGTGGACACAGATACATGTCTGATTAAAATATTCACTTTCACTTGGTCTAATCCTATTTTATTGCAATCTTGACAGATTAATGTAATGATCTGTGTAACTTAATATGGATGTCTTGCCATTCTCCTTGTCTCCGACCTTGAAAAGATCCATTTTCATGTAAAAAAAAACAATCTTGCCCAGAAGAAATTTAATGCATCTAATGGAAAATATATATATAAAAAAAACCCATACAAGAAGTCACGGACGTCAAAAAGACCCCTCACTAAAATGACGTTACACATGTTTCGAGTTTACCCTTCAGTACAGTTTGGAGGACAATGAACATCTCTTTCTTTTATGCACATTTTGGCATTCTTCGAGATGTCCAAATGGCAAGATGCTACGTCGCTGAGGCAATAGAGGAAGTGATGGTTGGGTTGACATTCTTTTCTGCCGCTCGTACCCAACATTCCCCCACCGCTCCCCTTTTCCTCCTACAGATTTACAACCAGACAGATGGCAGTTATATGAGAAGTCCTGAGATGAGCCCACTTTATAGCTTTGTTACTGCGCTCGCACAAACAGACACTGCCATTACTTTCATTCCCCTCATTCCCGCCTCCTTTCTCAGTCTCCTTCTTTCTCCAGCTCAGTCTTTTCCGTCTTCCTTGTGTCTGCCATCTTCCGCTAGATCAATCTCCATTTCCCTCCCTCCTCTGTCATTCTTCATCTTCCCCTGTTTCTGTCTCACACAGAACAAATGTGCCCACACACACAGGCGCACTTGTCACTAACAGTCTCTCACTGGAGTCAAACTCGGGCACTTTGAAACACCTACACTCTTTCCACCCCTCCTTGTTTGCCATTCCTATAGAGCACGTCATTCTTCCCCTACCAGTGGATTCCTATCAAATGACAGCTATTAGTATCAAATCCAGTGTTAGAATATGCACCAGTCAGATGTCTTGTTGAAGAGAAGATAGGAGCTGGAGACAAAAGTGAGAGTGTTTTTAAAGTAGCATGCTGCGGTTGGGAGCTAGGCGACTATCAACGTCCTAAATCTCTATATATGATTTCGGACTGAAAGCACTCGTGCTCTCCACAGGCCCTTTTTCCATCCGTTTTTCCCATGGTGATTCGTCATGCATGAAATCACCATTCTTCACTGCAAAAAAAAAAGAGCTCAAACTCAGTCAGATTGGAATGACAGCATCTGCAAACTAATACTCTCCAACAAACCATTGAGCACTTTAGAGAACGGTTGTTGTTAAAGTCACTTCTGTCACTTAAAATTCCAATAGATACAGTAAAGTTTGTGATTGTAACTCCACAAATTACGAAGCGATTTTGTGATTCTAAATACCTTTTGGAAGTACAGGGAGAACAGAAAGTAGGTGTTGGAGAACGACCGAAAAACTTCTGCTTCACCAATGAAGCACCATCTGTCCAAACCAATTTCTGCATGGGATCATAAACTAGGAGCCATTAGCAACAGGGTGCCAGAAATAAATCAGAGTTAGACAAATATGTGCCTCTCAGTCAAACCTGCTAATGATGGATGATCCGTGGGACACAAACACCAATCATGCAGAGACTGGTGAAAAAATTATGGAATAAGTGAGCAAGACTGGCAAGAGAGCCGTAAATTGCAAGGAGACCACAAAGACCACATTAACGCCAGGCTTAAAGAGTTGATCCCGAAGTAAGCTATGCAAATAGGGACACAGATAACAGCTACATGTCTTGTGATAGAGTAAATAAAGACAACACAGCAGTACAAAGTACAACTTCTAGTTGGATGAGATTAGACCTGAAAACTAGGGCCCTAGGGGGTCTTCATTGCCTCTTTCTGGTCTACGGAGAAGCTCTCCGAGAAGGGTCAAACAACCGTGCCGACTGCAAATGTTTTTATTTGATCTGAAATGTGAAAAATAAGTATTTTATTCTTTACAACAGCAACTTCAACTTTTTTTTTTTTTTCAGTAGTTCTCCAAATATTGCATCGGTGTCCGTCTGTTCTGCTGCGAAAGTGGAAGCATGTACCCATCTAAACTCCATCTGATTATCTGTAACAACACCATTATCTCTATTGCGGTGGAATGCTACTCTAAATCTGCAAGGCACATGTAGGAGCTTACACTCGTGCTTCACTGGGATCTACATCCATCTGTCTCATATACCAGCTAATCTCTAACTACGAAATGGGCCTCGGTAACCCTGAGCTTTCCGCACTAATGACTTTTCCTGCTAATATTCAATCTCCAAATTTGCACGGGACTTAGAAAGAGAGTCAGGTGAAGGGCTTTTGTTTTAATAACGGCTGTAAAAAATGGACGCGTGGAACGCAATGACCGTGCATTTTTGGCTGCGGGTCAACAAATTTGGCCACGTGCAATAAAATGAGAGGAAATATTAACTGAGCTTGATTGCTGCCAGAGCTTAAGGACTCCTGCCCTTATGCTCCCTCCAGGCCTCCATGGAAATCACATTTGACCCTGAGAGCTTATCTACACAAAGGGTTAAACAACATTTGAAACCAGAACCAGAAAAACACACCTCTCGGGGGGGGGTGGAGCGGTTAAATTACTGTCCCCTGCAAGTAGAAGGTCCAATGGACACACGAGGCTAACGAAAGGATCACTTCCTCTGCTTGTAAATTAATATCTAAGGGACCAGTGTTAGAGGCTAAAGGGCAATCCATTTTAGTTTTACTGACCTTAGATAATTAATCTCAAATAACTGTGTGGTTGTTACTAAAATAATTCTAATAACGTGATAAAGAAATGAATGACTCCCAGTTTGGCAGCATTGCTTTGATTTTATTGCAACTGAACGATGCCAAACAACGCTTCCGGCAATGAGACATAAGTGTCCCCAAAAATATAACATAACAGAACCACAGACTTTAGAAACGACTCGCAAAAGAGTCTGCTTATTGAAAAAGACTGTGCTTATGCTGCTTAATACATGCGTTTCAATTTCCAGCTTTATACTGTTAAGGTAAAAGTATTTACACCCCCATGAACTTTTTAATGTGTTATCATGTTCCAACAATACACCCCAGTGTATTTACTGGGATTTAATGTAACAGAAAAACATGTCATGTTGTGGGGAAAGGACACCAATAACTTTTTTTATAATCAAAAAGTTATTGGCCTTCTAATGCCAGAAAGACTACACTTTTAAAAAAACAACCATTTAAAAACAATGTGTCATTTTCTTTCCACTCCACAATTATGCACTACTTGGCATTGGATTTGGATTTCCAAATTGAATCATTAAAATCATTTAAATATGTTGAAGTTCATGAACATTATGTCCCATCATGTAAAGTTTATGGGGTTGAAATACTTTTGCAAGGCACTTACTACTGTTCAAGATAATATTAGGATCAGATAATGAAAAAGCTTATAACACCTTCAGATAAAAAAAGAGGGTCAGGGAGGTTTTTGCTAATAAATCATGCAGAGATTTGAAAGACAATCAATACTTGTGCCTATAAAAAGACTTTCTTTGTCTTTCACCTTGAACTTTAATCTGTGTCGGAGCTATCAAAGACAACAGGAAAAGCTACTATTAACCCCTCCCTATCTGCAAGACGCTTGCCAAGAATTAGAACAATTGGTGGTTTATCCAATAGTCAAATATATTTTAGATAAGCAGAAAAACATGCTCACCTGGGGTTCCAGCAATCTCCACACTTAATGTGCGTTCAATGGTTTTGTTCTCAAAGGGTGATCCTTTGTGGTCACTGAAAGACAAAACAGACCCAATAATTTAAAACCACAGATGCAAAGACTGACGTTTTCTGTGATCTAAAAAAATGGAAATGAGTCACAAAAAAATGCCTCAGCTTGAATTCTAGTTTATATCATTTCTTTTGGCTTTGTCTTTGTGTTCTAATTCGTTGCTGCTTTTTAGCCTAGAATAATTGGAAAAACTTCACACACTTACTTTGGAGACTCTGGGGTCAAAGGAAGTGGCAAGGTGGTTGGTTTGGCTGCAGAACACAAAGGAGCATGGGTAATTATTGATCTAGGTATGACAATCACGGCAGAAGAGACAAGGTCCATATTCTGCAACATTTAATCTCAAATTGGTGCAACAAATACAATTATTACTACAAAAAACACCCATCTCTGCTTCAATTGATGTTGTGCTTTTTAAATTGACCCCATTTTAACAATTTACTCTCTTTGAATGTATATCTACATATATGTATATATATGTACTATTTACTCTGTGAGGCAGGATGGAGTGATGGCATCTACACACAAACAGACTGCGTTTGACAACAAACAGATCATAATGGAGTAAAAAACATACAGAGACAATGCTATAAACAAAACACGTGACAGTGGGTGAGCCCCTCCCTGGACAAGAAAAATAAAGTCATGATTGCATGCACCAACAGCAGAGGAGGGGGGGGGAAGAAAGAAAGAAAGGAGAGTCAAGGAAGCTTGTGCAGTTGCCCGAGGCTTTGGCCGACTTGTGCTCCAGCTAAGAGAATGTGGCTTTGGTGGCACGATGCTAAACAGCAGCGTCCGGGTATTTGAGTCTAAATGTGCATGTTCAGCACGCTCAGCTCAATCAGCCAAAGGTAGTTCAAGAACTGACTTTTTAAAAACAGGATGTACAGCAGCAAGACAAGGCTCACCCCTTCTCCCATTTTTATTTTTTTTTTCTCCCTGAGATGCCTCTGGGACTAGCAAAAAGCATTGGCGAGCAGGCTGTTTCACTGTCATTGGTGTGTGTGTGTCCACTGTTAGATTTAAATTAGACTACAGGTTAGTTATGGAATCAAACTCGGAAGTGGTTAGAGCAGCAGAAGGAGAAGAAAGAGCAAGAGATCATAAGGCCAGAGGTGGGGGAGGGAGGGGGGATGCAGTCATGATTACCTAACAACAGGTGGCCCTGGTCATCGGTGTGCTCGCTGAGTGCCTGCTTGTGTGGGGGCTCTTGCCCTTGTATGATGCAGGGAGGGGAGGGCTCTGCAATGCTAGTATCTGGGAGGAGAGGGCTTGGTGGGCCCTGTGAGAGCACCACGGCAGGGCGGCCTATGACATGGTTATCATCATCATCAACAACAACACCATCACCGTCATCATCATGGTCAACATCCTCCCCAAAGCCTCTCTGATCTGGCCACCCCAGCTCTTGTCCAAAGCCCAGATCTAGATCTGGATTTGGCTGATTAACCCAGCTCTGTAGGTCTAAGGTAATAGGTGATAATGGGGGTCTGGAATTAGATTCTTCAGCTTGGTTTATATAAGCAGAGATATCTTTATCCTCCTTCTCTTGTGCTTTGAACAAAGTCTTTGCTGGGTCCTTAGACCTCTTACTGGCCGATTTGCTCCTAGAACTACCTGAAGGGGTAATTGAGAGTTGGTGCAGTCGGGCCAGAAATTGAGTGGGCCTCTGTTTGGAGGTGAGTAGCTGGCTAAGTAAAGGGTGTCCCGGCTTAGCATCTCTTTTCTTAATCGTCATCGTGATGTGCCTTTGCGGCGCACTGCTGGCACTGCCGCTGCTGCTACGGCCTTGTCTGCCAAAGCCTTGCCTAGACTGAGTGGCGCCTGCAGCCTCTCGGCAATGCTCACAGCTGTGACTCACCTCTCGGGGAGGGAGGGAATAAGAATGCATATACCTAATGAACCTAGCGGCGGCCAGGCGGCCAACATCGCCTGGCGGCCTTCCTTCTTCATTGGGCGGCCCGTGCTCCTGTTTGGGGCGAGCATGGCCGCAGGTGTAGGTTCTGCGACCAACAGGGACAGAGGCACCCTCCGAATCCTCAACCCCGTCATCGTGAGAGCAACGCTGCCACTTCCCAGCCCCATGACCAGCCACAATACACTCGCCTGCAGCCCGGCTCTCACCTCGCTGGTGATGCTGCTGCGGCGACTGCTGCTGCTGCTGCTGCTGTTGCTGTTGCTGCTGTTGTGATGGCACAGCCGACTTCTTCTTGGAGGTTGTGGACGAAGAGGAGGAAGAAGTGGAAGACAGGGAGGAGAACGAGGAGGTGGATGACGAGGATGGCGATGAGGACGAGGATGAGGCACTGAGACCCAGGCTACTCTTGTCCCTGCTACTGGGACCCCCCCAGGCGCTCTTGGCATCGCTGGCTTTGGTGTGTAGCAGGATGTCATCAGTGGCTGTTAGGTATTTGAGCAGCTCAGTGCAAGGTCGCCTCACCGGGCGGTTCTGTTGGCCAGAGCCCCCTCTTGCTTTGCCGTTCCAGGGGCTCTCCGTCTGAGCAAAACGGGAACAAAGTAACACAGTCACTACGTTTGCCTATCTTTGTTACAGACCGCTGACCCACATTTTATAATACCTTGCGAAAGAATTTACATTTGTTTAACTTTTCCCCCATTTTATCATGTCACAAACACAAACTGCAATGTACTTTTACTGAGATAATGACAGACCAGCACAAAAACCCTCATAATTGTGAAATGGAAGGGACCCAGAGTAAATGCTTTCTAGAACCAACTTCTCCTGCAATTACAAATACAGTCTTGGTAGACAGATCACTCTGTCACATTTTTTATTGCAAAACAGCTCAAGCTCACTGTAACTGGATGGAAAGCATCTGTAAACATCCCTGTTCAACTCTTGCCACATATCCTGAACTGGACTTAGATCTCGATAAATTAATATGCTTTGATCAAATGAATATGCTTTAAACCAAATCCCAAGAAAATAAAAATAAAACTTATAGCAAAATCTATACTTATTTCATGTGACTGAGGTCAAACTGTTGTGTTCACAGCCAAACAGACTTTAAAAAGAAACTGGAAGAAGAGTTAAAAGGAAATAAACAATATAAAATATGTCTCCCTTCATGAACACACCTTAATCAGATGAATGGCTTATTGCTAGGCCTTCGCAGAGCTGATTGGCATGGCGATGAGGGATTTAAGTCATTTGTTTCAGCTGTGATGGAGCAGGGATAGTTGCAGGATGTCCGTGCTCAAGGACTGGACTTAGGCACCCTGATCTATATCACCGCATTGTGGTTCTGGATGCATGTTTGGGGTTGCTGTCCTAACCTCTACGAGGTTCTCTATGATTTCCTATATTTCGCCTCATCCATTTTCCTATCAGCTCTGACTGGCTGGCTCTACCTGAAGAAAGAAAAACATTTCCACAGCGTATAATTGCTGCTTCTGCTATGGTGTGTTGAGGGTGAAGCTACATGTTAGTTTTACATCACTGCTGGTATTTTACAAATAAGTTCAGTTTTTCAGTTTGCTGTGTCCTCTACATAGCTTGTGGAAACTTGCAAATTGATCTTCTTATAAGTTTCTTTAAAAGGGGCTTTCTTCTTAGTTTGTATATGTCTTCCACATAAAATCCCCGTAAAAAAAATGAAAAAGAACCCTTTAAGTTCAAGGGTGTGAAAGGTCAAAATGTAAAAAGTTCAAGTTGTGCAACTATTTCTCCAAGGTACGGTACATTTAGCTAGTTAGTTATTTGGCAAAAGTATAAGAGCAAAAAAAAGAGAGATGGGGCAAGACAGCAAGACTGACAAGTGAGTAACAACCACAGTGCAGCGTCGGCCCAGAAGTCTCAAAGGTGATGGTGGGAGGGCTTTCTGCCCATCATCCTAATTGGTAGGCCCCCCTAAGCATCACCACGCCACTCGGTACGCGCACCATGTCCTCCGGGAGTCCTCATCCACTCTGCTCCAGAAAGAGATGACTCAAAGGCAAGGTATGAAAATAGACTCAAATAAAGAAGATTGACTCACTCCACATGGAAATATAGCCCACAGATCGCACACTAATCAGTCTGCTCTTTATTTACCACGCGCTACGATCTGATGCACATGTTTGTTTTACTAGTTTGGACATTTTAGATATTGAACATTTTTCATTTTAAACATGTAGCACAGTGAGAGTTGTTTTATCCTCATCCACAGCCGTATAATGACTCGGGTAACTGATAATAACCAAATTATCATGGACAAAACCAAAAAGTTTTAGGATCATATAATGAGTTAGACTTTTTTTTTCTTTTATCCTGTCATCTGAAGACATCAATCTCACAAGAGTGCCAGTTTTTCGTTTTTCTTTCTTTCTTTATGTATTTTTTTTAGCAGGCACTATACCAAGGCATGTAAGTGTTGGAGCTAATGAGTCAACAGTGCTGATGCCTCATATGGAAAGCCCAACAGCAATCCGCCTGTTTTCATTGCCAGCCCGGCCTCCTGGGACAGCAGGCTCCTAAACCAGTCGCCTAACATCTTCTAAAGCGACCACCGAAACAGAAAATATGTGAAAGGGACAGACAGGGACCGGAATCAGAAAAAAAAAATGTTGCGCACAAGTCTGAAACAGAAAAAAACAGCAGAAAGCCAATATGTGGATTTTATGTTTGAGTGTGAGTGTGTGTGAGAGTGTGTGAGTGTCCCCACCTTGACGACGGCAGGTGGTGGTCTGATCCGGTGGTTGCTGCTGGCTGCATGGTTCTGTGCCTTGCCACCTGTGTATTGATTATAGCTGAGCTGGGAGTTTGCGGGCGCCAGAAGGAGCTTCTTCAGCTGCAAATGGACCCAAACGGAACCAGAATGGAGGGAGAAGAAGGAGAAAGAAAGAGAGAGACACAGGCAGACATGGCGGGTTATGCAAAACGACCATTTTCCTTTCAATTACACAGCCTGGGTCCAGTAAATGTGCAATCAGTGGATTGATGTTACATTGAACAAATAAAAAGATAATGTTTATGGCACATTTAAAAGCCCAGATAGTTGTAAGGAGTTTATAGTATGTGACATAACAACAACAGAGTACTTTTCCTTTCTTGTGCAGGTGTTTTGGTGTCCGCATAACCAGGCTGCTCTAATGTGATTGAATAAACACACCCAGGCATTTACCTAAAGGTCATTTGGAAAGGGACCAGCATGGAATAAAATTAACCATAACACAAAATAACATAACATTTTCGGTCGAAAGCATAAAAAGCTGGTCACGAGTGCAAATTACAGGCCAGATAAACATTCTTTGTGTCCAAAAGTTTGGATTATTTTTTTCAAATAGATGCATGTTTGAGGATCAGCTAGAAAAAAAAAATAAAAAATACGATACGGGATTGATTTCTGCTTTCACTTATTGCCAATATTTAACCACTCCACTTCTGGTCCTTTATCTGTGTGTCAGTCACTGGAGTTCCATGTCAAGGGGTTCACACATTGAATAGCCACAACAATAGCATTAGTATGTAATTTGCACTGAGCAGGAAACACTCTCAGACAATTTTTTTTTCTCCTCACCGAACACATGAACATTCAACAAAGTGTATCTTTAACACTGATTCTAGCAGACAAATGACCACTTTTGGAGTTTAAACTTGTTAAAAGGTCCTACCTGTACTAGCAAAATGGAAATAATCTCTATTGGTTTCCATGTATTTTCCAAGTTAGTAGGCCACACTTTTCTGGACTAATGTGTTGAATATTCACACTTTGGTTTATAAGGTATTTGTTCATGGATAAATACAAAGGTGATTGTGAACTCTTGCTACACAGTGGAACCTGCAGGCTGCGAGGAAGGATGGATGGAAAGTCAAATGGATGGATGGATGGATGGATGGATGGACTGATGGGTGAACAAAAAAGGGATGAATGAATGGATACAACACATATGGATGGATGGACAAGCAGATGGATGGACAAGCAGATGGATGGATCAGTGGAAGAAGAAATAAAGTCTAGAACTACAACCAATTGTCTTTACTCTATTCCAACATATAGCTTGACATGGAAACCTATTTTTTTATCTCCAGCATTATTAGGCTGTTTTAAAGCTACGTAAGAACTCTGGTACTCAGAATTAAAATAATTGGAAAAAAAAAACTGCACTTCAGAATGAAATCAAGTTCAAGATTGTTTTACCAAAGAAGGCTCCTCAGGCTCTGGGGTGTGAGGTGAGGCGTCTGGGGAGGAGGGACAGCTCCGGTCACTGGCATTGGTCACGTCCCCATCTGCCAGGGCCTCAAACGAAGGCAATCCGTCCTCATCCACCGGGATGCTGTCCAGGGTCTCTGTAAGCACTGCCAGTAAGTTGGCCTCATTTTCTTCATCTATCTTCTTAGAAAGGGGGAAAAGGAAGAAGGCAGGGACAAAACGCAGAAAGACAAGAAATATAGGGCATGTTAGTCAAGAGAAGTTGCATCTATTTTTTATTTTATTTTATTTTTCTTTAGAGTGGGGTAAGGGCATTGGTTGCATGCACTTAGGCTTTCACTGTTAATATCTTTTGCAACAGCTGCTTTATTCTGGCAGGATTCAGAGCAACAAAATCTCCCTGCGTGCATGTGATTCAAGTGTGTCCTCATATTTTAAGCAAGCAGCTTACTGGACCAAAATAATATGTCCAAGAGAGAAACCTTTACTGGGGAACGGCAGAAAGAAGATGGGGTTTTGGTTCTGGTCTAGAGAGCGTTAGTGGTGCAAAGGAACAAATGAGCAGAAGTGGTTCCCACTCTTTCTAGAAAATACAGAATTGGATTAGCACAAAGTTGCAAGCGACCTTCTAATGCTAAACAAACGGCATTAAGCTTAAACCCTTTGACAGTAGAATACTTAAGGAATTACCATTAATGTTTCTCAAATATAAAGCTTTTTTTTTTTTGTCACTCTTATCTGCTTTGATCAAGGGCGTATCCAGAATGATTTTAAAAGGTGTGGCCAGGTGGGGAACAGTGATAAGCATCAAAACTCAAAGCCAATAAAATTTAATCGTTTTTATATTTCCATGATGAATGTTAGAGTGGGGAATTATTCTTGATACGTACTGTGCTACAGAGAATGAAACAAATGACCAACACGAGTACGT
The DNA here is from genome assembly GCF_000485575.1 of Poecilia formosa. Taxonomy (NCBI): domain Eukaryota; kingdom Metazoa; phylum Chordata; class Actinopteri; order Cyprinodontiformes; family Poeciliidae; genus Poecilia; species Poecilia formosa. Next base: position 1,297,838 of record NW_006800050.1, on the reverse strand, counting down.
AACTTACACTGAATTCATTTTTTATATATAATGCCAGTTCACAATATGCTATCTTAAAGAAGTGCAAAAGTCACTTCAGTCTAATCACAAATACACTCCTACTTGTTCTAGTAATCAAATATTGATTTAAGTTCAGTTCATTATTCAAATTATAAATGATTGGAATAATTCAAGGGAAATCTGTCTAAGGAAACCAGCAGATTACATGGAGTCATTAACCTGCAGCCCATATAAGTCAAAAGAGTAAATAAGTAAACAACAAATTCAATGAATAAATAAATGTTAACGGTAGAGATGCATAGAAAAAAAAAGTCACATAACTGAAAACTTAAAAATCCAGTCTATTCCTGATCAGTGAATGCACCATAACAAAGTGCCACTAGGTCGTGCGACCCCACAGAGAAGCTGGTCATTTTCAGAGTCAAAAGTTTAAAAATAAAGTGAAAAAAAAGCACAAAAGCTGTAAGAAACTATTAAAAATGTAGGTTATTGATTCTGGTTGATAGAATATAAAGCAAGACTTTGGTGACTGCTGGTTGTTTCGTTTTTTTTGTCGCGCTTCGGTCTATAAAAAGGAGCCTGCATTAGGCTATTCAGTTAAATTGACCGCGCCCCGACTTACATAACGTATAACTGTCGACCTCCATCTCTCATGGAACACAATGGATTTGGACAAGCTGGTCACTTTTTTTTTTTAAAAATCTCTCAGTTAAGTCAGGAGCCAAAGCTCTCAAACCTTCTCAGTTGCCACTGTTAGTACGTAGTAACCCAGTAGAGGTTTAGGTACCAACCATACTTTTAGCACGTTTTTGTTTACATCAAACAGAAAGTACTCAAAGGAGAAATTCAGTGGAGAATATTTCAGTAATCCCAGAGCAGTATTTACTGAACTAGTCCTCGTTATGAAAGGTCTGAAAACCACTGGAATACACAAAGGCTGATATTTGCAATAAGTTTAGCTCATCCTCCATTTGAGATGCTAAAGAAAGATTAAAATGTCAACTTCGAATCTTTTAAACCAGTCCGTTCTAAAGCAATTAGAGTTAAACACACTCATGTTGGAAAACTGCCTGTGGTTCTACTATAAACTATCATTTCTAGAATGACTATAAATACATGCTGTTATTTAGAGACCTTAAAGATAAACTGGAATCGGCTAAAGCGAATATTGACATATAACATTGGCGTCTAGCCAGCAATGGCCCACTGTGATGGGGTGGCTACTGCCTTCCTACCTAACACTCGCCCCTCTCTGGTGCAACAAACACATAACATCAATTTCATCATTACAGCATGATTATTAGTTAACAGCTTAGATTGTGATGAATGTGAAACTGACTCTTATCAAGTCGATGCTGCAGAATAAGAAATATAAGACAGAAAATGTGCAAAACATGCAGATTCCTATTAAAAGTGACAGGAGTGGAGCTTGTTTGAAAGTAGAGTGAGTGTGTTTGCGTGTGTGTGTGTGTGTGTGTGTGTGTGTGTGTGTGTGTGTGTG
>NW_006800050.1:1270227-1296305 GCF_000485575.1 Poecilia formosa | reverse complement strand
GGGGGAGGGGAGAGACTTCAAGAGAATGGAAAGATAAACAGTATTTTTGCCCTGGGACGTTCCGTTGTCAGCTGTATAGGAACAAATCCCTTTATGCAGGATTATCGTCACTCGTGATGACTTGTGGCCATCGCTACGCCACAGGGAAAGGTGGGGCAGCAGGTCCTCAGACGCAAAATCAGAATCTTACAAAGCAGCACTAAGGCGATGTTACTAATCAGAAAGCAGGCTAAGTTATACACACATCTTTACTCCTCTCTGTATTGCTTAACATGGTTATTCAGAAGCTCATTGAGCAAATCTTTTCCTAACAACGTAAACAGTCAGTTATTATTAAAAAATGATAGACAGGACATATTTCACAGAGATAACATGGTGTACTGGGGCGATGCTGCATTGGCAAGCTAATGCCTTGCAGGAAATTGCTCTGTATGAGGTGGCATGCTGTTTAATTACTTGCAAGAAGCTTTAAAATTCACTGTGCTGGAACACAGTGCTACTGAATCCCTCACCGTTTCTCCCGCTTCCCAAATCATTACCTGAGCACTAAGCGAGCCGGTATTACCCGCTGATAAAGGCCCGGGCCTCGGCTTAGTCCAAACAGACATCCTAGTGTGAGGAATAAAAATTTAGGATCATTTTAGATGATCACAAATGGGTCTTTAATGAGCCAGCCATCTGTTTAGCCCGTACTCATCAACCATCCAATCAACTGCGTATTTAGGTGCAGCTTTATCCACCTCTTTCATCCTATTTAAACCTATAAATCTGCATTCTACAAAAAAAAAAAAAAAAAAAAATGCAGTCACATTAAAAGCTGGGGTGTGTACGCTTCAGTATGCCACGCTTTTAGGAAGGAGCTGAGCAATTTGTACAGGCTGCGGCTGGCTCAAATGTTTTTTTTTTTTTTTTTAGCTCAATCCTGTTTGAAAAACCTCCACCAAATTTGCAGGCTCCCACAGGCACCGTGTATCCCCGAAAGATAACTCGGAAGGGACTCTCATATTCAGAGAGACACGCTTGTAAAAAGCCTGAGTTGAGATGATCAGGCGGCAGCGCGCTCGCTGTTGCTCTCGTGGAGGCACTCGCGGGGCCAAGTGGGGATTTGAGAAACTGGGGTAAGGAGCAAACCACAGTGATAGTTTCTACCCAAGAGAGAAAATGATCTAATACCTATGTCCAGCTTAGGGACCACAACGTACAGTTTCGAACCAAATTCGGTACGCTTCCAATAAGCAATCTGTAATTTCTTTGGCATTGGGTTGAAAAAAAAAAACAAAAACCCAAAACAAACAAACAAGCAAACAAAAAAAAAACCCGACAGAATAACCTGCCAACCAGCTGACGTCCATTCATATTGATCACTACAGCAGCAGCTGCTGAGAGGAAGAGAGGAAAGGACAAACAAAGAGCGGAGAGGGAAAAAAAAATTGTCTCTCTGGAAGCACTTTCTTGGCCATCTCGGCTTAATGGACCCCACAGAATTAAAGAGATCTTAACAATCCTGGGCTAATTGTGGGATCACTATATATTAACCCTGCTTCAATTCTAAAGGGTGCCATTTTGAAGTAGTTTTACTCCAAATGCCTCAATTAGCCATAAAACACACTGGCAAAAGCTGGCAAAAAAAAAAAAAACAATAAAAAAAACTCATCCCCCAGCACCACCACCACCCAATCTTCCCCCACCTCAGAGAGAAAAGAAAGCCAACCCCAGTTTGTTCATTATTAGGTGAAGCCCTTTTGTTATCTGGCAGCCTGTCTTTGAGATTGCCCTTGCCTTTTACTCTTTTATTGGGTCCTACAGCACAGCATTGTGTTCTAGGAGATTCTATTCATAGGGCTGATAATGGAAGGTGAAGGTGATGTTTTAGCGCACACTCACTTTCTGAACACGGAGATAAAACAGCAAAATTAGACCTACTTATAATTTTTTGGGGGGGAATTCCAATCCTCTGAACAAACTCAACAATTTTTTCCACCTACCATTTGTGCATTAAAAAAAATGGTGAAAAATGATCCCAGATGTTGTTCAGCACACAGACCCTTATCACCGAGCGAGACTCCAAACGTGACAGACATGTCTAACGTGGAACGGCAAAGAATTTCCCTGATGTTTATTTATCAATAGCTCTCCCATTGTGCACAGCCTCGGAAAAAAGTTTTCGATGCGCTTGAGCTTTTTCTACGTATCGTCACGTTGCAGTCACAGACTTCAGTCCATTTATTGGAAATTTCGTGTGACGAATCCAAACCAGGTAATCATAACTCTGGCAGGGAAGTTCATCTTCCAGATTGGCCGTGATCCTAAGCGTATAGCAATGGAGAATCTGTTGGAAACGTGAAAACTGTGGTTTGCACATGATCTCCGTCTAGTTGGACTGAGCGCGAGCAGTGTTGCAATGAAGAATGGACAAATGTTTGAGTGAGTACATGTGATGGTTTATGAGTTGGTCTACCACAAAAAAAACCTATAATTAAACTATATTCAAGGTTGTGCTTTTAACATGACATTTGTGGAAAAAAAGTTTAACGTATACGAGCGCTTTTTCGAGGCACTTTACATTTGCTTAATCAACCACAAATCTGCGCACCACCCATATATTTATGCGTTGCAAATGACCTTGTTCTGCGCCCGCTCAGTTTCTATTTCCGCTCCTCCTTGTTCCTTCAGATTTCCAAGATTAAGAGGTTAAGCAACAAGTCAGACCTTCTAATAAGGGGCACAATCAAAAAAAAAAAAAATCTGGTGGGGGTTTGGGGGGGTCACATGTGTGTGCGGCAAATGGGGCACAAGTATCAAGTCATCACAGCTTTACTCTGCCAAGACAAGCAGCCCTGGATTTGATAAACAAATAATGTCATTCTGTGTTATTACCCTCGGCCCCCTGATTTCAGAGGAAATAAATCAACGTCAGCCGTGCTGTTAAGGCGTTAGTCAGGCCTGACACGTCGGCCGGTCACACAGGCACAACATATGGCGGTGAGGAAGGAGGGAGGAGATGGAAAGTGGGAGGGGAAGGGGTGAGGTACGGCACGATGCGTGGCGGAGAGACAAATCATGGCAGCCGCCAGAGACGTCTGGTCATTTAGCATGAGCTTACTGAGATGGAGAGAGGGTGATTATGGCCTATGCGGGGCGGTGAAACCATACATAACACTGTTAAGTTTTTTTCTGAGTGCGAATGTGCCTACTTGTGTGTGTATATATATGTGTGTGTGTGTGTGTGTGTGTGACAAAGAGAGAGACAGCGGTGGAACAATCTAAGACTGTTCCAAATCATAAAACTAAATGTTAAACCTCCATCGTGGTGAATGGCTCACAGGATGTAAATGTGAGCTGGGGACTCTTGTCATTTTCCTTGTGACTCTAAAGCCAATAGAGCATCTATTTTTTAAAGTGATTTCCTAAGTAAATGATCCTTTGGACAGACTTTCTACGTTCTGGACACACCAGTCACAACACTGGTGGGGAAACGAGTAGCTTTACACGAACAGAACAGAAATCCTTCCTTGAAGTAACCATTGGCTTTTCAAGCAGCTGTGTTTAGCTGCACATCTTTCGCATTTTAAGCCAATGATCAAACTGTCGCTGATCATTAACTTTGTGTTGTTTTTGCCATAGAAAGTACCCCTGCCTCAGTGCTTTTCTGTTGTTTCTTTGACAGACACAACTAACTATGCAGCTTTAGCGGTCAATGCCCTTTTTATGCTCTTTCTGGTAATCTTTTCAATACAAACTAGTCTTGGACCAATGTTGTGGGGTTGTTTTTCTGTTCTCTTTATTTTCTCGATGTCCATCTGGTTGAAGCAGATGGAAATGCGTACCTCGCTTGAGTCTGCTGTACACTGTGAAAAAAAACCAACAACTGAATTTTACCATATTTATATAGTGAAATTCTGGGAACCACAACTGTCGGTATTTTGTCGTAAACTAGAGACATTTTTTTTACAGTGTATATTTTTTTCCCAGTGAGAGGGAGAAGTCTCTCTCCAATTGCGAGATGAGCTTGCTCACCAAGAACGATCGTCTCAAAGTCGACAACTCAATGGAATCAACTTAAACTATGTTTTCTTTCTGGACTGGAATATGACTGGGTTGCATTCAAAAGAACTGGATTGACTTAAATCGACTTTAAACTCAGATTCTGAATGACCTGATATGGATAAAGTATATTGAGATTCCATCTGTGGTGAAGTGGAACTATCAAAATAAACTTCATTCAGTTTGAAATTTCAACAGTTTCACATCCGTTTTCTCGCATTTGCCAGAATTTGCCAGCTTCAAATCCAGGTACAATAATCTCCGTTTGAAAATTGATGTAGGTCATAAATCAATGGGACGATGACTGGAATTGTCAATGACGACTGGGACATGTGGCTGCAGATCTCCTGTGGGAAACATTTGGGATTGTTACAGCATGGTGAGATGAGCTGACAAGGGAAAAGAGGGAGGAAAATGATGCGAGAGTGAGCCGAGGGGAGAAGGAGAACTGTTGTTGCGCTTGCTGACACAGGCCAGATCCAATTGAGACACCTACTCAAGGGATGTTGGCAATGCTGCTCTCTCTAGTTTTCATTTAACCAGTGACAAACCACCTGAACTCTGTCACCAGTCTGCTGAGATCTGGAGAAAGTACCACAGATGCCTTTTCTGTGTGACAAAAATTGTCCAGTTGCTTTTGAGGCTTTTTACAGGCAGAACCAAGGAGATTAGAATCTATGGAAGTAGATTAAGGATGGGGTGTATAGATCCCTGAAAAAAAAACAAGAAAAAAAACTAACTTCTGACCAAACAGAGAATAAATCACCTGCAGTAGTCTTCGTAGGAACACATGTTATCAGACAGCTTATCCAAATAGCTGATAAGCTCACAGGTTGTTGTATATCCTGGTCAGATCTCTCGATCTAGACTCCCTGTCCAAGATGCTGTTGTTTTCCTCTTCCAGCCATTTCACAGATGGTCCAAGCAACCGTTTGCTAACACCAACCAAATCACACAGCATCATAATGACTGGACACGCTCTCCTTTTGTTTTGGCAGCCACTTCCCAATCGGCTTGGCATGAGGAAACCCTGATTGCTGTGATTGCTCCGACTGTGGCTCGCTCTGACGGCCACAGCAGGAGGGGTGAGGAAAAACAGAGATTTGGAGTCTCAAATAAAGAATAATCAACTAGATGCAGAGTTGGGATGAGGAATGGTGCTTCCCTCTGCTTCTCCCACCCCCTCCATACCCCCCACTTTCCTAATGGCATGCAAATAGCTATTTGCTTAAGTCGGCAGCTCTGAATGTGCACTTCTAAGCAAGGGGCCTTTGAACCTACTGTTACACTGCTGATAATGTGTCGGGAGAACACAGGGCGGGGGGACAGATTAAGCCCAGAGAGAAAGAAAGAGAGGAAAAATAAAAATAGAGCACAGCGATGGTTTCTGCTGTCCATCTTTTTTTGCAACATTTTCTGGCCAGCTCGCCGGTCTGTCATTAGCGGCCAAGTGTAGCTATCCATAAAACAATTACACACGGACACACACAGAGAAAGGCTGGTCATTTTGATTTTGACATTTACATAGATCTCCTACAGGACTAAAATGGACCAGAATTTCTCGCTATTATCTGCAGCTGACACCACTTCCACACTCACACACACACACACACACACACGCACATGTGCGCAGATACCTGCACAATGCGGCTCCTGACCTTTCGGGCTCTGCCAAACTCATTGAGGGTTCGCAGTGTTTCATTTGTCAAAGTAATGTCTTTCTCGGAGCGTTGCCAATGTGAGGGAAAACCCGGACGAAGTGGACAAGACACAGCGGTCGATGGCGCTTCAGACAATAGACACATAAAGGGCTCTTTCTTTCTGCATCACCATTTCAATAAACACTTTTACCGGCTTGTACATTTTGACTCTGGGACTTGCTATACAAATTCAAGTCAATTTGATTCCTTTATATCGAATTTGTTCCTCGGTGCTTTCTGGATCCAGACAGGAGACGGCGGCGGCGCCTTTCCTTGCACATCTTCAAATGCCATCTGTTTCCTGGATTCTCGTGGCTGAACAAAGAGTCGGCTTCACAAGAACTTTTGCGCAAATAGGGACGCACGCGTTGTTGCACAGAGAAAGAAGAACATGAAAGGAACAGTAGACATAAGTCGATGCAATCCCTGCTCGACTACATGAGGCAGGGGTACTATGAGAACAGACAAAGGAGCTTCTCTCTGCAGTTGTGCTTTGCTGAACGTCAAGACCTGAATTCTGCCGTAATCTGGGATCCATTTGGATATTTTGCCTTTATGAGGAAAAGGTTTTCTTTTTACAGCTTCCAACTTATACGCCACGGCTCCACACCCTGCGGGGACGCTTGATGACAAGTGTCAAACACTCAAAATCCCTTCTACTTTGAGAACTGAGGCTTTTATTGAGGAGAGCCTGCTGGACTGAGAGTGGTCTTCTGGAAGGACAATAATCAACAAGTAATTTGAGAGATTTCCTGAGTTGAACACCATTGATGAGGTCCTCAACTCCACAAAGAAAGAAACAATGCTAACAACTGCTCCAAAGCGCAGACTTCTAGAAACTAAAACAAATATATTTTTACAATCCAACTAGTTTCTGCATCCATCGCGACAGAAACTCATCGAAAACCTTCTTTATTGTTATATTATGTATAATAATGTGTTTATAAATTAATGCTTTCTGGTTCAAAGTGAAAGTAATGTTTTTTTTTATCTCTCTGGTGTGAGAACATACCCATGAAAGCTTTCACTTTAGCCTTCAGGAGCTACTGATTAGGGGCAAGTGAGTCATCCAAGCATCAACTCTCTCATGCAGCAGCAGAGCCTAAGAGAGCCTCTTGAACTATTTGAGGCCGTTACAGACTTAAATGCTTCAGGAGAGAGGGGGTGAGGGGATAAGCTGGAGATAGAGGCATACAGTCCACATTATGAAGCTCAAATAAGATGAGTATTGTTTTTGTTTTTTTGTTTTGTTTTGTTTGTTTTTTGGGAGTAATTTAGTCCTTCTTGTGCACAGTTCTGGACTGTCATGAGCAAAGGGGCAGCAAGATCAATGTAAATCATAAAAAATGATTACTAAACATTAATTTCACTTTTAACTTCCTCCAACTAAACCTACTTATAATTGCCAAATACTTTTAAATATATGTTTCTTTTTATTCTACTCCCTACAAAAACAACACAATTAGAGGTGCACCGATATGAAAATGCGAGACGCGATATTTTTGCTGCTGTGATGGCCGATAACCAAATTTGACCAATAGTATCCAGATTTCTGATATTGAATCTCTGCTTCAGATAAACATCCCAACAATACTGCACCGCAACGCTATCACACGCCCAAACAAATACCACATGGCAAGGTGGAAATAAACATTGGCTGATACTGGCCCAGTTTTACCACTGGGACAGATATCGGCCGATACCAACGCATGGTGCATCTCTAGCCACAACATTTCTAGTCAAAGTGACTTCTTATACCTTAATCTGCATTACTACACTCAGTGGAAACCATCTTAGCACTACTGCAGAAGCTGATATCTCAGTTCTTCTTATCATCACCATTGGATATGCAGCCAATCAGCACCAAGGAAAATATATAGTCCTCCAGGACTGGCTGCTTTGGGAGAATGCCGGTAGCATGACAAGTAGCACTGCGCCTAGCTATTTCAGGTTCCCAAGCTAATTTTTCTTTTAAATATTTCAGCTATGTTCAACAAAGAACATATGTTAATAGGTGGATCTGCAAATATGCATTAAAGCATCATAAACAACAAAAAATGCAAAAGTATCAATTCCAAGCACACTTGGAAGCACAGTTGTGCTAACCGCTTGAGATGAAGTTAGTTTCGCAATTTCATACAGCAGTTAAAAAAAATAGGAATACTTCTCTGTTTTGTTAAGAATCTAGTCAGAATTTGATTACATATACTGATCAAACCTGAACTTGCTTAGAGAAAATCAAGTGTGAAAAAAGACATAAACTAAACATTTCCATAGCTCTCTTGGCTTTAGGAACATCTTCAAATAAGACAAGCCCCCAAAACAAACGACAACGTTGAGACCAAGACTGGTACATTCCACTGAATACTAAATGTTTAAACTACATTTAGCTTTTCCCATAAAAAAAAAAAATAATAATAATTTTGATTTCATCTCGTCTTGTGATTGGAATTTCATTTATTGTCTTGCCTCGTGAGTCGGCTTCATCCTTACCCCTCTGCTCTGTTATAATAAAAGGTTTCTGGAAAATGTATTGGGTATTCTCAGAATATGACAGAGTACTGGAAAAGAAAGCCCGGTCAGTGCTTCTTAATCACTGCCACGGCACACGCACGCACACACACACATGCACGCACGCACACAAGTGGGATTGATGTGTATTTTACTCCAAAAAGACTGTGCTTCACCATGAAGAACTGAACCCTCTGACAGAGAGCTCCACTTAACTCTCCCCTTTCCTCACAGCATAATTTCACCGGACTGTGATTGTTTTCAAAAGACAAGTTACGGCTTTCACCGTGGCCTTTTTACACCTTCCTGCAGCTTTTCTTTGTATCGGTGTGTTTCATCTTCCAGCCGACGCCACCCATCTTTCCGATGCATTGGGAGCACTGCGTGACAGCATTCTAGGAACTGTTTTTTTTTTTTGTTTTTTTTTCCGTGCTATTAAATAATTCACGGAAGGCGAGTCTTACTGCTCAGCGTCATTACAGCATGTATGCGTTTGTGCCGAGCATTAGTTGTACTGCTGCGGTGGTGCTGGTGGTGGCGAGGAAGGGGGGGATTATTGGCTTAGTGTTTTGGCCAGGTTAAATTGAAACAGGCCTGAAAGGCTCTTAGTGGAGATTACCCTAGGTACTAAAAATAATAATTTTGTCCTCACTCCCCCCCTCCCATCCCCCTGCGCCCCCACACACACAAGCAAATAACGTCTAGCCAGAGACGCATCTGATCTTTGTATCAGTTACGTAAAGGCACACACGATAATGCAGAAGTTGGCGGCTCCAGTGCGATGACAGGGAATGGTATTCACCGAGGGGGGGCATGGGGATCAGCTGGGGCAGCAACACCAAACATGCATCAATCAGCAGCAGAGGCCCGCTGGGATCAAATGTGTGAGGGAACAAGACAGGCAGCCAAACAGCAACCGTCAGACTCAGAGATGTTTCCTTGCTTCTTTTCCAAACATTCCCCGGAGGTTCAGGGGATCTTTTTTGTTTTCTTTCTTTTTTTTTTGGCCACATCCAACTCTCTGTTTACTATCTTCTTATTCCTCCCCCCTCCAATTCTTCCTTCTTCCTTCCAGCCGTCCTTTCCAGAAGCGACATTTGTGGGCCAGAATATATTTGTTTAGCCTCTGCCGCTCCAAACTTCCCATCAGCCAAGAACAAATGCTTTGCCTCGGGAGCGGGAAGACAGAGAGAACGGAGGGAGACCAGAGCCCACAGCAGGTTGGGAGCTCTTGTTGTGGAGTGGATCTGACAGACGCTCCGAGATGACACGGGCTTGGACAGCCCACGTCTTGCATCCCTCGCTACTATACATCTGCGCCCATTTGTCTACACTTCCCTCTCATTTGTGCATCCCAAAACAGCATGGCTGCTGGTCTGAAAGCCGGGCTTGACAGTGATGGAGGATTTCCTCCATCAGACAGTGCAAACAATGCATCAGTGCAGTAAAAAAGTCTGTGGGGAACCTGAGATCAGGAAAGTATGGCGTATTCTAATAAGACTCACTTGAGAAAATGATATTATACAGTAGAATATGATAATTCATACACCCTTTTGCTGGAGCGGTGAACTGGTGCGGGTGGCGCACTCTCAAATGTCAGCATAAATTTGCAAAATGAGCGCGAGCAGCGTGCAGCAGGGGAGTGGAAGCGGGGACAGGAAGGGGTTTCTGCCGGTTTGCATGTGTGTTTTTTAGAAGCGTGTGTGTGTGTGTGTGTGTGTGCGTGTGTGTGTGTGTGTGTCTGTCTCTTTCAGCTCACAGGAGTATGTCGCCAACAAGTGTTTGAGCTAATCTACGCCTGCTTGTCTCTACAAGAGAGGCAGGAATGCTGGAGGAAAAACGTTCATCCCAGCTTGTTCTACCACAACCAGCAAGCTCGGTTAATCAATCCACCCTGGGACAGTTCCATTAAAACCACCTCCAGAAGAAAACACTCTACGTGTCTTCACTCTGTATGAATTCACAACACATAGACCCCGTAGTTAAAGTTCATGCTTAATGTTTCTGCTCTGGACAGTTATTTACAGATGACTGATGATTATTGACCAGAGAATGAGAAGTAGGAGGCGACTCATGATGTTCTTGTGTGAAACATGCACTGAAAGCAGAACACGTAGAGGTTTTCAAGTCAAAGTAACTGCCTGGCCACACATTCTGTGTCTAAACTTTAACTGGGCCATTCCATCTCATGATTCCACTTTGATTTAAGGTATTTTTTTTATATAATTCTGGTTGTGCTTAAGGTCGTTGTTCTGCTTGATGTCCCATATTTTTTATTATTTTGTTTTCAGTGTTACCCTGTTTTCAACTCCATTCATCTTCCCCAATACTGTAAGCAGTTACTCTGTCCCTACTGGAAGAAAGCACTCACACATCATGATGCTGCCACCACTATGTTTCACAGTAGGGATGCTGTGTTCAGGTATCGTTTAGGCTGCAGTGCTTGTTTTCTCCCACTCACTGCATTTTTGCATACAGGTCAAAAACAAACAAACAAAAAAAAAAAACAAATCCAAGTTTGTTCTCATCTGATTAGAACAGTTTCTACTACGTTTCCCGTAGATGTTTGGTGGAAAACTGAAAATAGAACTGTCCCAACTTGTAATTGTTTTGAATGCCTCAATAGGTCTGTAGCCGTGTAATACTCTCTGAAAAGAGCTGAACTTCCCATCGCTGACGGATATTGTTAAATAATCTAAAGTTGCTTTTCTTTCCTCCTCAACTTCAACCCTGAACTGTTTACTACATCTCTACTGCACATCAAGAATTTTACACCACTTCAGTTTTGTACCACTTATTCTAACTGGAAGTGTTTTCTTATGCCGTTATTCTCAATTTTCTTCACACAAGAATAGTGTTGTTGGTGAATTATTTTTGCACCACAATTTCCCTTGTCATCTTGTCTTTGTATAATTGCTGCTTTAAGACGGTAACAGACTTTTTTGTCTTTTCCCTTAAAGCTAAGTGTTAGCTTTAACTTTTGGGTGCAGATAATATGGAGTTATACAAAAGTAAGACACCTAGAGTGTTATTGAGTGCAGGTACGATGCAAACTGCTTATAACCTCTTAAGAGAACCTTATTTAAAAAAAAAAAAACTGACTATCCCTTTAAGCCTGCGAGCTTCTGGGCAATAAGGCGCAACTAAACCTAGACAAAGCCTGGTAATGCTGTTTGAAAGCTGATTCAATCACCACATCCTGAAAATGACATAAACAAGATAATAAAAAAAAACACACCAACATATGTGCGCTCACATTTTAACACTCAGTATGGCTAATATCAGTGTAATGCTTTAAGCTTCGGCATCTTATTTTACTACTTCCTAAGCTCACAACCTTTTGCTTCCAATCCGCAGGCTTTGGGTTTGGTTGGCTAACGTCCAAGCCTCTCCTCGTCCATGTGACTACTTCCCTACCCATCTGTCCCGGTGCCTCTTTGTGTCTCCCCTTTCTTTCCCTCCTCTCTTTCTTCCTGCGCTCGTCCCTGTGCTCCACCTGTCCATCTATCATCGAAGTACTTCACAAAAGGAACACATGCAGAGGCAGAAAGCATGTAAAAAGATAAGCCCGGAGCCAATTTTCCCCTCCAAACCACACATGCCAACTCAGAGCCAACAACAGCTGTAAATGCCGTCATCTGCATATGCGGGACGCGGTAGCTGCCGCGAGGCGTCCATCACTGGAATCCAGAAAAGCCCAAACCGCGATGGAAGCACATTTCCATCTATCAAAGCGTGGAGGCTGGAAACGAAACCCAAGTAGTGACCTGTGGTTCAAAAAGACGTCGGGTCACACTTCTGGTGCTGTTATCTTTGGCAGTACACGGGGAACTTGTTGGACTGGCTAGCCCCTTAACAACTGCAGTCAGAAATAGACCGGTGGACTTTCGCGGTCGGCTCATTTTGAAGAGGTGTCAAATACGCCGGGGCCGAGAGCGATAGCCGCTGTGTGTGTGCGTGTGTTAAAAGGCAGGGGTGTGGCATATCGCTCCCCACATTTTGTGTTGGGGACAGTTGGGACGATGGCAGGGAATGAAGCAAAAGGCCAGCCAGAGGACAGCTTGTGATCTGAGGACACACGCTGCTTTCAGAACACAACCGCACATGTACACAGATAGAAACATTGATGAAGCCACTCTTCAGTGGATTAAAAAAAAAAAAAAAGGCTGCAGAAAATTTCCATTCCTCCGTTTACATTTTTTTTTGTGTGCGTGTGTCTGGTTCTAACTTTTCAAACCTTCTTCTTTACTCATTTACTACAACGCCGCATCAAACCTCGCGCTGAATCAAATACCCAGGTGCCATAGAAAACAGCAGGTGTTTGTCTTTCCCTCAAAGCTGCAAATCATTTCAACAGCTGACTAACTGAACCGGTGAATGCAGGTTCACACATCCAAGGAGCAGATTGTTTTGATGGGGATATTAAAGGGGGGGGGGGGGCTCAGTGTGACAGCTGCACCCAGCTGTTACACATGTTGCTCCAAAACAGCCCTGATAATCTGCTACCTGCTGGAACGCTATGGCGCACGCAAGAGAGGCAGAGACGGGATGCAAGTAAAGCAAAGGACCCTTCTTGCAGGTCTTTCTGCAATATGAGCATTTATTAACACTTTCTCTAAATCTTCAACTTTTCTTTGCGTGTTTCTCTCCTCCGTGCAGAGGCCAACGTGGAGGAGGCGCAGGAAGTGCAGCTGCTGTCCCAGCTCTCTGATTCCTGCCAAGTAGCAAACTTTCCTCTGTCAGATTAAATAGGATTAGCCGGCCCTGCTGTATGATGAACTCAAAGCTTCCTATGGTGACTTGTAACTCTCCAAATATGCAGGGGGAAAAAAAAAAAAAGGTCAGGGAAATGTATTAATTGACTTGCAACCTATTTTCACAATATCCCTTGAACTTATTTACATTGTGTCATGGTACAACCAAAAACAGGTTTTGCCTTTTACGGAGACTGTATGTGATAAACCACAACAAAGTAGCATTTGGTGTTAGTACTCAACCCCCTGAGTTAATACTTTGTAGAGCCACCATCTGTCCTTTGGGATACATCTCTGCCCCTCTAAAAACAGAATTTTTGGTATTTTCTTTTTTAAAAAAATCAAAATAGATCAATTAGAATGGATGGAGAGTGTCTGCGTGCAGAACTTTTTAAACCACGCCACAAACCGCTCCGTTGTTCCTCTGGCTGCATGTTCAGAGTTGTCCTGCTGATTGGTGAACCTCCGTCTCAAGTCTTTTACAGACAAATAGACCCTGCTTCGTATATTTCTCCAAAACTTTCTCTCTCTCTCTTACATCCCAGTTCGATGACTTCTTAAGCCAGTTGGCTGCACTAAATTTTAATTTGAGAAATCAGATCAAAGGTGGCTGAAAATAAAATGGTTCATGTACCGTTTTTCTACAATTTCATAACCACACGTCACTCGGTGATCTGGTACAAACCTGACAAAAGGCATAAAATGTGCTTGTGACACAAAAACACAGGTTCTTGTTTTCTGGACTGCTGAGGGTGTGAAACGTATCAATGCAATTTGCCCGGTTTACATGGGGCAAAAATCCCACGCGCTGAGGTACGCTACAGTGTGCACAAACGTGCACATGATTCAGCCTCTCATCCCAAGTTTCTCTCATCATGCAAAATTCCATTGTGTGTAAAAATGACACACATACTCACGCAGGCACATGTATACTCTCTCATTGGTATTTTTATCCATCCCCAGAGCCACTCGGTGGCTGCTAGCCATATCACTCTACAGACTACAGAGGAGCCACGGCCACACTAGCTAGTACTTAAGACCCCCCCTCACCTCCCCTGTTTGGGGTAGTCTACAGCTAAAGAATGCAAGGTGATAAATAGAGCCAAACATGGAAAGAATTTAGTCTGTTATCAACTGCTGCCTGCAAGACCACCGAGGACACGCGCGCACATTCACACAAAGACAAAACGCACAACAGAGACCCTGGAAACGTGACCACATGACAGGGCCATAGGTGCGCACATGCACTGGCTCCTCACACAGGGTTTTTCCTCCTGAGGCGAGGCTAAAGCATCCAATCTCAGCCTTTCTTGTCTATCTCTGGCACTGATAAAGGTTTATAATGAACTGGGGACTACAACTCAGTCCCCAAGACTGATGGCTTTATGGCCCTGGCCAGATCATCACCCTCTGTGGACTTTTGCTTGCCACCGGGCAAGAACAGCAAGAGAGCCAGAAGGAGAGAAAGCGGAGGGGGGCGGAGGGCAAAGATTAAAGTTTTACAATCCAACCTTTGAGAAGTATTTTGCAATACTCCCCATTCCTATGTCCACCGTTTACTACGGACACGTTTTCTCAGATCTGTGCCGCATTACTAGGTTCGGGCTGAAATAAATGCAGGAATTTGATAAAGGAGCCGTCGCGGCCAGGAGCCAAACTAGAGGACAAAGGTCCTCCTGGGCGTTATCTTCTTCTTCCTTATCTTTTGTACTCCAATGTAAAATTGTGTTTGTAAACTAGTAACAGATGAACAATTTGTTTGGGTTGCATTCAAGAATATGATAAACTGTTCTGTTGGGGCCGGGGGGGTTATTCCACCGTGCTGCAAGTACAAATACGCTTCACGCTGCCATAAAGCATAATGTGGCCACAGACACTTCTGACGAGTAAAATGATTCAGAAGTGACCAAATATTTCTCATTAAAGTGACGTCTGTCTCATGTTATCTAGTTGCTGTCAGAATGTGACTTTTTCTAATGAAATGTGTGCAAGCTAGTGTTTTTATCCCTGGATGTAAAGTTGAAGCTTTTAGGGTTGACTTCATATTGCTTCATATTGGGACTCTAATATCTAAAAACTGTCAGCATTAAAAAAAAAAAACAAAAAAAAAAAACACTTCTTGTCAAGCTGGCCGGTATCACTCAGTTACAAAAGAATCCAAGAAGCTATCAGAGCTTGGGAAAAAGCTATTTTTAAATTTATATTTTGCATTCCTCTCAGAGTTTTGCAGCTCATTAACAGTTAGCAACTAACAAAGCGACAGTTCTCCTTTAAAGAGTAGTCCTTGGCAGGCCCTGTTAAACTGACAGAATCGACTAGTACAACTGTATCATCGGGTTAAGCAGGCATAACTAAAAAAAAAAAAACTAAAAAAGAATCAAAGAAGCGTCTGACACAGACGCAGAAATAATATGAATATTTATCATTCAGCATCTGCATATTCATATTATTTTGGTTGTTTCTGTGGAAGCTAGCTTCAAATTATTTGTGAAAATGTCACCAATTCACTCACTTTTTTCAATAATATTGTTGAGAAAATGTGGCTGGGACCATCGAACACCTGGGCGCAATGCTATATGGCACGCTATTGGCTGGCGCTTGCAAATCAAGGAGCACCATTCGTTTTTCCTGACATTATTTGGCTGTAGGCCTACTCAGAAGAGCAAAACCACGGAAGTCTGTACATGTTAACTTAAGCAATAATGTTGCTTAGATTGCTTCCACTGCACATTAAAACATATTAGGGTATATTTGGTTTTTGAAACAGCAGGCATTTTTTGGAGAGGGTGTCACATATCGCAGATTTCAGCTTTCTTGTTGGAGGCTGTGGTCTCTAAATCCCATGATATTAGCTGGGAATACGGGGAGGATTTGTGGACTTCGGCCAAGCACAGAATAGCTTAAATTTTTACTGTGTCTACAAGCTTTGTATTTGTGGCAATATTTTTGGCACTCAGAAGAAGAAGGAAAAAAAAAAGTTCTGGACAGTATGTAAATATCGTGAAAATTATTGAGCTGGCTAACAGTTAGCTAATGATGGTAAAGTTAGCATCTTCTTTGAATACTCCTTCGGTTGCTATGTTGTATTGACGAGAGTCCATTAATAATGATTGCTGGTCGACATTTACATTTCAGTTACAAAAGTGTCTAAGAAGCCTCTGCCATCTGAAAATCATTTTTGTGGAGATTTTGGGGATTTTTGCTAATCATGACCAGATGCTAAAGTTAGCATCTGCTTCTTAGCTCCAATCTAAATGGCTCCTGCTCAGGATTTAAAGATTCTAGATGGCATTTCATCATTTTTAGTTCAAAATCAAAAATACTTAAACTGATCACACTGGAACTGGATCATTCTGCATCAAAAAGAGCTCCTTTAAAACTTTTTAAGTTAAACTATTTTTATTACCATCCTGCATTAACTGAGAGTAGAATAAAACTGAAAGTATAATAATAATACCTGTCAAATCTGCACTGCTTACAAATGACTAACAACAGTTTAGGATTTGTGAGAAAATGGATTCTTTGTTTTCCTCAAAATATTACAAACATCTAAGGATCTTGAAGACATTATGTAACGGCTCGTCTCCTCAGCACGATGCATCGTTTCCACCCCCAAACAATAAGCTGGCCTGAAACAGGTCTGTAAGGTCAATTTACCTCAAAAAGATTAGACGCTTCATTCCCATACTGAGAGGAAATGATCTCCGATTGGTCGCTGTACCATTTAAGGCCACCCAGGAAGCTGTCGGCATCCAAGTCGCTGACATCCAGCTCTGAGAGGTCAAGTTCAGGAAGGTCTGGGCAGAGGGGCTGGTCTTCACCAACCAAGGCAGCACACTAGAGAAAAACAGAAACAACAAAGATGTTTAGGGAGATAGAAAAAAAAAAAGTCTTCCAGCACCTGCACTCTAAGAATCAACTTCAAACGCATAGTATAAAATATTCTACATAAACAACTTATCCCACTGGAATTTGTATTATTCACCACTCCCCTTGGATCCGTCTCTTTCAGGTGCTCTGCGAAGCCATAATTAATCAATAACTTTTCTCACAATTACTCCATTTGTTATTAACAGACCTGCTATGACAGTGCTGTGTTTATTTTTTTTTTTTTTTTTTTTCAGGAGTCTGCAACCTGTTTCCATTTAGCTTCTCTCCACCTCCAGTACACTGCGTACACCGGAGAGGCCATGGCCTCCCGGCTACTAAATGCTGCCTGTTGACATTTTGTTATTCACCAGCCTCTTTTATGTAATCTAGCCAATGTGTATACTTTTGTAGCAGCTGTTCCTGCTTCCTGGGTGTACAAATCATCAAGTCTCGCCCTGGCTGCAGACTGGAGCAGGACGGGGGTCTCGGTGAGCGAAACAAACAGGAGGCTGGCTCTTTTATCACAGAAAAATAAACATTGATTTAAATCTTTGCGAGGAAGACTTTAAAGAACTTAACATCCTATACTCGAAGGGATTGTTTTGGCAATGGAAATCCAAACCTTTGGGAGAGGGAAAAAAAAGTGATCTTGCTGCAGCCATGGATGTTTATTACTTAGCTAAACACATATTAGGCGTTTATGAACGCCACAGGGAGGGGTTACGAGAAATACAAGATAGACATCCTCAGGCAAAGCCGTAATGGGTGTTTGTCCCCTGCAGAGAGGGAGTCGGGTTCGGATCAGGAGCAAAAGCTGAGACGGGGTGGGATGCTGTGCCAAGTAGGAAAACCCGTCCAGATCTCGGTGTCACAGTTCGTATTTCCACTGGAATTTGCCAACAGTCGCGACTGTGATCAGACGACTGTCATGGTGCAAAATGCAACAGAGAGGTGTAACAGATTCACTGCGCCACCACCTCTCATCACCTTTACGTGATCCAGCCAGCAAAAAAAGAAAGAAAAGAAAAAAAGGGGGGCGGCGGTAAAAAAAGCAAACTGTTCAGATATTCAGAGAGTGGACGTCCTGTACTTGAATTATCTCACGCACGTCTTGGTAAACTAATGAAATAGCGCCGCCAGCCAGGCGATCAGGATGCACCACGGCGCTCCAGCGGATTTTTACGCACGCACCGCGCATGAAAACACCTGCTCGGATGATTATTAGAGGAAGCAGGCAGCCCTCTTGTTTGGAGAACAAGCTTTTAAGGTGGACACATCGCACAGAATCGATGGAAATGAAGTTTTTAAAGAAGCCTGCACACTGTCGCAGTCCAAATCAGAAACTCTCTTGAAGCATACCTGAACTAAAGTGCTGTCGCGCACTTTTTTCACCCCCCCCACCCCTTATATTAAATCTTAAAGCCCATAACAGTAATATAAATTAGAAGCTAGGATGCAGCTATGGTCGAAATTAAAAATAAAAAAATAAAAAATTCAAATCAAGCAGTCAGATGCCAGCTTAAGTAAAAAATTAAAAAAAGGAATCAGGGGAAAATTTGATGAATAAGTATCTTTTATCATTTGCTAGGCGAAAAATGAGAATAAAGTGCGCTGAAATAAAAAGGCGAAAGAAATTTTAGGATTAAGTATAAAATCATCGACTCTGGATGTTGTCGTTAAAAACGATGCTCCTGCCAGATCGCGTTGCTTCTCTGGTTTGGGGAAGAAAGAAAGAAAAAAAAAAACCTTCAAAAACAAAACTATCCCAACTGCGAGGCACATCGTGAGATTATCACCGCCAGTGGATTTCATCTGTCAAACGACAAATACCTGACTCTGAGACATTTCAGTCATTTCGGCATGAATAAGCCCCCCTTCTCTTTGCACCCAGAGCGCGTTCCGTCCGCGGCTGGAAAGAGACTCTCCGTCAGTTTTGCAAGCGCAGATCCTGCAAGGAGGTAAAAGCGATGATCCTGGAAAAAATAAAGAGACCCTTCGAGCGCGCCTGACAGCCTCTACATGTTTAACTGAGGTGGAAAGCAACACTCCGCATGCCATATATTCCCTCGCTGTAAATCCCTTGCATCCTCAACCGCCGCGTCCAGACGCGCGCGCTACACCGGCACCACTGGAAGAGGAAGAGGAGGAGGAGGAGGAGAGACTTGTCCATCGTTCCAGGTGGGGGGGGAAAAAACCCTCCGGAGGGCTAGAAGGATGTGAAAGGAGGATTTTTTTTTTTTTTTTTTTTTTTTAAGATGCGCTCACCTCTAATTCTGTCCACACCGAGTCCTGGTTACACCTGTCCCACGCCATCCAGAATCACTGAATGACGCTCCGAAAAACAAAACCCAAAAAGGCAAAAAAAAAAAAAAAAAAAAAGAAGAAGAAAAAATAAAATCAAGTAAAAAAAAAAGGAAATCCACACACGCTTCCCACTCGCTCTCGCACAGGCAACTGCTGCCCCTCGCCGAGAATGAACCGAGGGCACCTGTCTTACAACTGCTTTCCATCACATGACAAAGCTATTAAAAGTAGGCAGGGGAGTGACTCCGCGTCCACTCCACTCCACTCGCCGGTGACGCGCGGCGAGCGGGCGGAGTCTGGCAGCGCAACATAGTAAAATCCCACTGGTGCACTGCAAAAAATGTCCACCGGAAAACCAGATCATGATCTCTTTGACGTTAAATCCTATGTCAGAACATAAATAATAATAATAATAATAATAATAATAATAATAATAATAATAATAATAATACATTACTTATGTGTTTTTAAAGGAATTAAACAGTGGTGGCATTATCATGGAGGTTTTATAACAGTGTAAATCAACAAGCTGAAAAAGTAATAAATCAACTAAAATATTACCAAACCAATTGTTTATTGACTTTTATTTATTACTATATATCTATTGTCTTAGCCTGCTATTTTCAGAGTTATTATATCAATTATTAAGAGGTAGACTAGTTGTGTTGCTGTGCGGTAGTGGCAGCGGCATGCTGTGGGGATGACTAAAGAAAGAATCATCCCCACAGCATGCTGCTGCCACCGTCACTAAAGTTCAAATCCGTTTCAAACTTAAGACTTTTTAGATATTTTTGGCTTACTTCAAATATCTACAAAGGTTTCCTAGAAATAACTGGATACTGGTCATGAGATCAAACTTAAACTCCATAAAACACCAACAATTGCAAAAGTCGCCCACTTCAACGTTGCCATGACGTTTCTTTTTTTTAAACGCCTGAGTAACATATGTGCATGAAATGGACTCTTGAATCTGTCCTTTATTGATGGCAAAGTTTCAGGTTTTCATTTTAGTTTTCTTAAATTAAACTGACAAAAGCAGCAGAAGTTTAATCTTGGCACCAAGAGTATTTAGATAGGGGTTTTGTTTTCATGTTCATCGTTTCATTTGGTTTTTTTTTATTGTATCCCAACAAAGAGTTGTTGCAAAGGTGACTCCACCAATTTCAAAACGTAAACATCTAAAATATCCCTTTCACTCCGGATGCCTTTATTTCTAAGTCTCACACTTAAAAACATGTAAAGTTTCCCAAATTATTGGCCTATTTTCAAATTTTACCCTCAAACATTTCCAGATGTTTATTTCTTTTGGAAATGAAATATAGATAAATAAACATTGCTCCATTCTCAGTTCCCCCCCCCCCAACACTATCAGAATAGCAAAGAGCACCAAAAACTAATTTCAAGTTTATTTTTTTTTATTTTTTTTTATTTTAACATTGTGGGGAAACCCTATTGGCTGAGGGTATTAGCTGAAATCCAACCACTGCAGGTAAGATACTTATAGTTAGCCACAGAAGTCAATAATATACATAAACTACTCTTTCCCCCTCCCCTTTTTTTAATCTTCTTTTAATTTATGAATTTAAAACTGGTCTTAAATTCAGAAAATTCCTCTTCTTTAATCTAGAAGAGGAGTTTTTCTTCTCTGAGTTATGTCCTAATTACCTCCAGCCATCCCTTTAAATATAAATACCAATGTTTGGGGCGGGGAGAACCGAATCAGATAAATCTGTTTTTAGGCAAGATTTCCTTTTCTACATCGAGACTATGAAACAAAAGGACAGGTGGCAGCGTGGGCCTTGTATATACTGTCAACTGGATGTTGTATAGGCAACACCACCACCAGAGTGAATAAAAACAGAAGCTTTGTGGATATCTTAAACAGAGGTGGTTTTCTGTTAGGGAGCGGACTGACAGGTATACAGCTGGTACGACGGATTCAATCTTCGCTGCTGCATTTGTGCCATTTAAGGCTCTTTTTGTTTTTTGTTTTTCTGAGCAATTCAATAACAAAGCAATGAGTTTTCAAACCAATAGGGCTTTTTTTTTTTTTTTTTTAAATGATGACTGTCATTGTTTCTGTTTGGACTACGTTTTTCATAAAACACCCAAGCTATATTCAAACAATACATTCCCGTAATAAGAGACTCACTCCGAGGACTATGCGAACCCCAATCCAATTTTTACTCTTGTAAGCCTATTAAGTCCACCTGAGCATGCAAAAGAGCAATTGTCTCCCTAAATTGGTGAACCACATACAGTAAGTCTCATTAAACACTAAATTGCACAGAAGCCCATAAAAAAGGTTGTGCGACTGGAAATGTAAATTGTTCGGCTCGCGCGAAGAGCCAGACAGTGTGAGGTAAGGGTGTTACAGTTTATGGACATTTGTAGCATTAAATCTATACATCTGCCCAGTGCCCAGAGATATGCCACCCAGAAACCGAAGCAAAAGAAAAAGGAAAAAAGCTCTGATCGGAGCAGGTGGCGTGTGCAGTGACCTCACAGAGTCCAGATGGACCAGGGTTGCAAAGATAGCAATATAGGAGTGACATGGGCATCACACGGAGCATCATGGTAGGTTGCTTTGTGACTGCAGCAGAGAAAAAGCACTAAATAACTCTATGTTGAGGTTAATCTTTGATGAAAAACGCTGTTAGCAATTCTCCTTCTGTAAGTGCAGCATGAATGCAGGTAAAGCAGCCAGAAAGGGAGACTTTATGGCAGCATTTTGATGACAGACATGGTGGGGGGTAAAAAAAGGGAGGAGCGGTGGGAGGAGCGGTGGTGGGGGGGGACTTGGCACCAAGTTTATGCTCATAAATGATATATCTGTCTCCTAAAGCGGCATGTAAGTCACAGTTTTACTGCATATCTGATTGTCCTCTTCATACCAATTAAGACAACAGAAGCTAAAGATAGATAGCATGCTATGATTCCCTCTTTTGAACGAGCTTCTGTTTCCCCACTGAAAACACTTTCCTGCTCCAGGGTACCTTTTCACGTATTCAGAGGCAGAAATTTGAAGATACAGGAACCATTTATTTGTTTTTTAATGGAGATGAAGGGGAGCAGGAGAGAGGTGGCGATCTACGGCCTGAAGAAAGCGCAGGCTTTGAAATGCTTTTGTTTTAATGGTGTGTTTTACTGGTGTGCGGTTCTTATTAATGTTTTTTAGAATAATACTCTGACGTCAGACTGTTTGTTGAGAGTTGCTGTATCCCCAGATTTTCTGCAGCTCCTGATCTTCCCATTGGCTGAACAGAAGCATCCCCTTCTGCATGATTATGCCACCACCATGCATCACAATGGGGATGGTCTTTTCAAGATGATGCATGTCGTCCTGTGTACTGTATGTGACTTGTGGGGCGAACTGAAAACATGAGCTATTATCCTCTGTGTGATGGATTCTCCCACCTGATTTGTGGATATTTGCAGCTTTTCTTGGCTGCCTCTCTGAATAATCCTCTTCTACGCAGATCAAAACCTACTTCGAAATTATGAAAGTCCCTTAAAGTCCTAATAATAATAAAAAAAAACAAAAACAATGAATATTATGGTTGTGTCGTGAAAAAAAATGTAGAAAAAGGAACGTCAGAAACGAGGCTCAACATGCAGAGTACAGAGCTCACAAAGCGCCGCAAGTTTCAGGACCAGTTCGATCCATTCTCCCCGCAAAGAAAATCAGCCTCAGGTCTTGATTTCACACAACCATTGCATTTAACCGCTTGTTTAAATGCACCCTCTCCATGAGGGTGAATCTATGGGACAGTGTGAAAAATTGCTCGCATAGCATGTTGCCTTCCTTTAGGGTGGCCCAAACTCTTCCATCCCCCCTCTCTAGACCTCTGAATGTTGCAAACTGTCTAACGTAACCTCCAAAGCACAGCTCAAACAGACACATTAGAGAGTTAATAAATTAAAAGAGACACTGACAAATTGTAAAACGCCTCTAAACTCGAAAATAAAGCGATATGACAACTGTCGGGGTCGCGAGTGCCGACATTTACAGGGCCTCGTAAAGCTCTCGATGATTAAACCGTTTCTAAAGAGAGTTTGGTTGACAAGTGGAGTCCTCCGAGCCAAAATGGGGCTAATCCACAGATAATTATCTCTGTTTGAATATTCAGTGTGGCCTGACTCGTGGCACGGAGCTTCCCATTTGCATCTCTGGTCTTATTGAATCTGATATTAACATATCTATTAAAAGAGCCAAATTTGCATCGATCTCTGTTGTCATTTCGGAGCCAAACGGGGCGTCTGTTTTGACACTCCATCCATTCTTGGGAGACGGCGTCTTGCTTTTTGCCTTTCGCTGTTAAGTGTGTCGCCGGCCCTCAGAGAGCGAGCTGCTGCTGCGCGCCGCATGTGGGGGGGCGGTGATTCATATCACTTTGTTGCATGTCATTGCTCCCAACAGAATCCATCCTAGCATCTGGCCATTTTAATACACGGTGGCTGGATTCATGAGAATTAATTGAGGGCAGAGGTAAAGCAGAGCGCCGCATCTATCCACGTATCCTTCAGGACTTTAATAGGACAGCTTATGCTTCGTTGTCCGGGCAGCCCGTTTGACGTGCTTTCAGATGTTTGGCGCATGGGTCATTTTTCCACTTGATATGTCATATTGTTTTCGCCCTGCTAGGGTACAGTGGAGGAAGTGGTTGCATTTCACAGTGGTCTCAGGCTCGGC
This sequence comes from Poecilia formosa, assembly GCF_000485575.1. Lineage (NCBI taxonomy): Eukaryota > Metazoa > Chordata > Actinopteri > Cyprinodontiformes > Poeciliidae > Poecilia > Poecilia formosa. Next base: position 1,272,429 of record NW_006800050.1, on the reverse strand, counting down.
AGTAGCACAGGATGTAATGCCATACAGGACTAGCTCCAGGAAGTAGAAATGGGCACACTGTGCAAGTAAGCAGTTTTAGAGCCGGGGTCGGATGGTGTCGCAAGTTTGTGGAGTTTCCGCCCCCTCCCCTCCCACTTCCACTGAACTTTCCCATACATTCTTGCGAATCAGAGCATAGTTTTGGAAGATTTTCTACAAATGAAAATCTGAAAATGTGTGGCATGTGTGTGTGTGTGTGTGTGTGTGTGTGTGTGTGTGTGTGTGTGTGTGTTTGTGTGTGTGCAAGTGTTGTAAACTCCAGCCCAATTATTTCCCTTCAGAAATCACATTACTGGTAAACAGAGTCCTCCGGTGTGTAATGTAGTCTGGTATCAAACTCACAGGTCTGTGGGAGAAAAATGAGTGAGCAAACAGCATCATGAAGAAAGAGGAGCAAACCAGGTCAATGATGAGGTTGTGAAAAAGTTTGAAGCGGGGCTGGGTCATAAAACAATGTCCTCAAATGCAGCCTGCCAAGACATCCACTTAGACTGGCACAGTGTGTGGAGAGAGCATTAATTAAAGAAGGAGTTGAACTGTAGAGATTCACAGTTTAGGTGGGAGAAAACTATTAGCCATGCACTGCACAAAAAAAACCTTTATATAATAGAGGGAAGAAGAAAATTATTGTTGAAAGAAAGCCATTAGAGGTCATACCGATAGCTTGCAACAAGCCATGCAGGCGGCGCTGCCACTATGTAGAAAATGGGGCTCTGGTTATTAGACGCTAAATGAGGTAAAAGTAACACCATCCTCACCATTAAAACATGGTGGTGGCAGCTTTATGCTGCGCTGATACTCGTCTTCAGAAAGCATAGAGAAGCTAAAGACCAGATAACCCTAAACATTGGAAGAGCTTAGCATTGTGTGCTAGAATGGCCCTGTCAAAGTCCGAAGCTAAAACGGCTCAACATAACTTCCTGTGGTCAGTTTGACTGGACTCGAGCTATTTTGCAAAAAGGAGGGCAAAGATTAAATCTCTAAATATAAAATATAATAAACCGATTTGAACACAGCCCAGCATCAGTAATTGAACAAAGTAATGATCTAGGGAGGCTGAATCCAATTCCATGCAACACTTTTCAGGTTTTTATTTGTGTTTATCTAAAAAAAAAAAAAAAAAAATCAGAAAAATATAATAAAAATCTAAAAATATTTAGGCACATGAGGTTTTGCTCGACTGCAGACCCATTAGAGATAAGGGACTTCTACAATCCAGGCAAATGCTTGTGGTTTGCATACAGTGAGCCGGTGAGTTCTCCCTCCTTGAGGATTTCACATCTTCTCTCTTTGTTGTGCCCTTCAGAGAAGACATCGCTTTGCCGCCCTTCGTGCAAAAGCGTGTAATCCTTTCCATCAATGAACTCCACTGTGTCATTTAGCCGCTCTCGGGATGGCGGCTGCTTTCCCCACGGAGAGTCCGGCCCACATTATTAAGGCAAATGGCATGAAGAGGCTAGGGCCAGTTAGCCATGGCAGAGACTTGCAATTTAAAGTAGCATCAGCCTCATGTGGTGACTGGTAAACACAAGGAAAAAAAAAAAAAAAGGAAAAAGAGGCCTGAGGGTGCAACACAGGAACACCCTCTCCTTTCCCGAGCTCCAGTTCTGTTTTGGTAGAGCTGAGGTAAATGTGTTTGGCCCTCCTCAGATACAGTCGAAAAATATCACCCGGTGAAGCGAACTGTAGTGTCCCCCTCCCCCTGGGCTGGGTGTTGGAGGGACTGTTATTAGGGCTTGTTTAAGATCACCAGCAATTCATGGAAAATGCATGTGAAAAGTGGTGCTGGAAAGAGGAAGGGGGGGGAGTGTGTGTGCACATATGTCTTTGGGAACCTGGCAGAGCCTAACATGCGCTCTGGGCAGGGGCTTCTGAGAGACTTCTTGTTTTGCCTGGGTATAGCACTCACAAGGAATATTAAAATTTATGGGCCATGAGGGTTTGGGTTACAAACACACACACACACACACGCGCGCACACGCACACACACACACACACACACGCACACACGCACACACACACACACACACACACACACGTTTGTTTTGCTATCTTTGTGGGGACTTTCCATTGACTTCCATTCATTTCTACTAATTTCTACAGCCTAAACCTTACCTTTACCCTTTTCCTAACCCTAACCATCACATACCTAACCCTAACCAT
>NW_006800050.1:1234095-1270217 GCF_000485575.1 Poecilia formosa | reverse complement strand
GAAAATCGTCCCCACAAGGTATTACAAACAAACGCACACACACACACGCTTTCACACGCTTGTTGATTTGAAATACTGCAAGCCTCAACTTTAAAACTGTTATAAAACACTGAACTAATGTCATAACAATGTCACTGGAGGAAATGTGGGGCAATTTTTAGTAGAGCGGTTTGCAGTGAAGGCATGGTTTGTAATCTTTTGAAATTGGGGTTGTGTGGGGTAGCTTATGTCGTCATTATCTTACTTCCACTAGGGATAGCTTTTCTTCAGTCTTCAGTTAGCGAAACTAATACCTTTCCCCCAGAAGATCTCAGTCATCTACAGCTATTTACTCTGAACCTGACTGTTTGAACATCTAGTACACTGAAACATGCTTTGGATGAAACACCGAAACTGCTCGGTGTTATACTAACCCGTCAGTCTGTCGATGTGCAATGCAGTTGAAATTTATATAACTTTGCTTTTAGATTACTAGGATCTGTCCAGATATTGGCCTCAATCTGAATTATGTTGAGTTTGACCCACTCATCTACAATCTCTCTGATTCTTTAAACTGAAATAGTTCTAACGGCTAAGATACAATACTCACTATAACTGCATCACAGAAGTTCATGGAAAAAAAAACATCTATACTTCTCCACTACTCCCTATTATTTTCTTTTAACAGAAATGACACATTGCTGACGCTATTGCTTGTCCTTACATACAATTTTTTGATATAGTACTTTTAATCTTTAATATTAAACTGAACTTAACCACAAGAAGTTAAGTGCAAAATAATATTCTGATGAACTGAATATTAATTTGCAACAAATAAACAAGTATCTAACTTAAATAATTTTCAAAGACTGGATAAGCATGGAGGAAGAAAACCATCCATCCATCTATCCACACATACATAATTATAGAGAGTCAAACATCATATATCCACTGACAACTCTTAATGTTTGTATCTGAAAAAAAAAAAAAATCTGGGATGTGTAGGAACCCCGTAGACAGACACAGCTTGATTGTTTTCACTAAAACATAACCAGCATGTGAAACGCACATTTAAACGCCTCACAAAGAAAAAAAAAAAAAATACATCTTTCTGCCGTTTTCACCAAAGGAATGGAAATTAACTCAGAGATGTAAAAAGAAGAAGAAGAAAAAAGAAACTTCATTACTGAGATCTCATTGCTAACCAGAGGCGAAATTAGGTACATTTCTTTTCAAACTGCACAAACCTCCTGCGAGTCACAAGAAGGGCCCAAAGCACAACAGATGTTGCTGGAGCTCTAAAATAATAGAGAGGCAGGCCGGAATACCTTGACAGTGCAGTCCTTATGTACTCTTCTCACTGGAAGAGCGCCAGGAAAGAATTAGGTCAGCTAAAGTGCATCGTGCCTGGTGGAACTCCATGTTAAAACAGCATCACAGGAGAGTGGAAGAGGGAGCGGGGCTGGCGTGCGGAGGGGGACAGTGTTGGGTGTCACACAGGTACACATTTCTGGAGCAGCACATTTCTTTTTTTTCCCCCCCTGTCTTGTATCATGAAAACGTGAGCAGAAACATTTACACCCCTGAGTCCAGATTGCAGCCTAATTATTTTCAGCAATGAAAAGGAAAAGTGGAATAAGAGCGAGGGAGAGATGGGATGGGGGGGAATGCATGCGAATTGCAATTCTCTCATACAGCCTGCATACAGGGTGTATAACCACAAGCCTGAAAAAAATCCTTACAGCACAATAAAACTGATTGTATCATCACCTTTTTTTCCCCTTACAGGCGGCATTTCTACCACTCTTCACATCACTTCTAAAAGGAGCATGTACTGCTGAAGTACACTGTGATGGAGAGTGGAGGGGGGGAGAGAGATGGGGAAAAAAAAGCGGGACAGGGATGAGAGGGAAAGAGAAGGAGCAGTCAATACCCATTTTTGCCAAGACATGCCAGTAAAAAAAAAAAAAAAAAGAGCAAAGAGACAAAAGGAGCAGATGGATGGAGATGGAGCTAATGCTGAAAGAGAGTGTGACAGTCTGTAACAAAAGCCAGAGTGAGCTGCTGGGAGTGATGGAAAGAGTCGGACAAAGATGAGGCATGAATTAGGCGCGGATATGGAAGCAAAAGGGGGAAGGAAGACGGGAGGCTGAACGCATGAAAGAGTTTATCGGTGACGGGAAGTGTTGACTTTAACAAAAAAATTTAATAAAAAATAAAAAATGGGGTCGGGAAGACCGTGAGGCTGCGGCGGCCACCTCGTAAGCCTGTTACCCCGATAAACCAACGTCTTTCTCACACCCAGCGCCAGCCCAACCACATCCTCTATCTGAGTTTTAATCTCATTGTTGCCACCTTTCCAGTCCCCCACATGGCCCTGTTATGGTCGGAGATTTTTCTGCTTGCGATGGGTATCTGCTATGCGTGCGATGCGTAGTATTTGCTTTCAGGAAAGTCGGCATTTTTACTTCCAGGTCGTCTCGGTGCCAACGCGAACTCATTGCCCTCCGTCTTAGCTATCACGTTTATGAGAACAAAACGGGCGGTCTCTTTCTGGTTGCAACAACCGCAGTAATAAGGACGGCAACGCAGCGGCAAAAAAGCTGCCTTTTTGTATTTAAAACATTTGCAACTAAATATGATAATCAGATAGCAGACAATTTCTGGTTTCTGGTATCAAGATGAGCTGAGGTTTTAAAAAGTTATCCTTCCAGAAGTGAGGTACAAGATGTGCTTTTTCGAGGAAAATGTGCCCTCAGTGTTACTGCACACTGCTTCACAGCTGGAAGAAAGAAAAGTGCTACACTGGCTTGCAGGTGACGAATTAAAACAAAGAAAAAGTGTACCATCATGCCGTTCCTACAGTTTAAAGTCCTTTAAAAGTGAGAGAAGCCAGAGAAAGTCCAGAGGGCAACTGTGGTTTTTATCTGGTTATGTGAAACACTGGATCTCTTTCAGTTTGCAAAACTTTAGCAGAGACGGTGTGGAGACAAAAGGAGACACCTATAAAGGTTTTAAAGCTACAACTCAGCTTGCTAAACTCCCATGTTGGGTATATAAAGAACAGCACTTATAGTGCTTGGCTTGAAAAGCACTGTTGCTTAGAAGAAAAAAAAAGAAAAATCAGAAAATGTTGTTTTATCAGTCATATTTTTGGATTGTCTATCAAAATAAAGATAACATTACGTCAACTTCAATAAACAAAAGTTAGATCATTTCAGCAGTTGTATAAATAACTGTGTTTTTAGTTAACCTTTTCATACAGACAGCGTTTTATACAGGACAAAAACAGATGAACAAATATAAAAGCACACTAGAAACAATAACACATACAGAAGTCAGAATACCGACTAAATAAAATCACTACTGAGGAGGACGAACAGAGAAAACACAACTGAGTAGTGGAGTGAGAAAACCCTAGAAGAGAACAGGAAAAAAAAAGCATCAATAGTAAACCTTTAACAATTAAAAACATCTGTCATTTCATCTAAAATGATAGTATTTAAATTACCATCAGCTAAACAGTATTTCGCCAACTTGGTAATAATGGCTGAAGAGAATGAAATAAAACAAAGAAAATGAGTAATTATTAGCCTCAACTCAAAGCCAGACTTATTAGATACACATTTTTCTGTCTTAATTTAACAGCGGATGTTTTACACTCTTTTTATTTTTTTTTATTTTTATCACTACCATATTTTTACTTCAGGAAATACATTATGAATCTCTGACTGGAACATGCCAACCTAACAGGCATGAAAGTGTAGGTAAGCATGTTTCCGATTGTGCTGAGCAGCAATGCTGGCTTTTCCTCGTGAGTAGGCAACCTTATTGTTTTTGGCAGACATTTTCTTTTTCTTTTTTTTTTCCCAGTCAAATGTGTCGAGTCTCAGGCAATTTCCACTATCTGGAGTACAAAAGGTAAATTCCCAAACCGACGGTCTGTAGCTGAAATCTAGTGCGGGGTTGGACCGCGAGGAGGCTCAACCAGCAGTCTCGGTTTCCGCAGCGTTCTCCTCGCTCCTTTTCCTGATCCCTCGCTGCTGTGCGCTTTAAAGGTGCTGCGTGTCCGCCGGGACGACTGCCGTCGCTGCTGCAATAAACAGGATTAATCGGCGCTGGCGTTGGGCACTTTGGTCCAGATGACGCGTGTAATTAAGAAGTAATTGGCATGTCATCTGTACACGAGGAAATATGACACGTGCCAACCAGATGCAGGCCCCCACAACAAGTGCCGCACCAACGACCGTGTCCTCGCAGGCCTTTTATTCATTTATTTTTGCTCACATAGATAACTCCCCTCCCGCCGCTGACACTCTTGCTTCCTTAACATCTTTATTCACCCCGCAAACCCGCTCGCATTGTAATTCACTTGCCCGTTCATTTATTTACATGCTAACGCACTTAAACGCTAATTTGCTAACTTATTCATTTATTTACATGCTAACCCACTTACTGCCGCTTGCATTCCGTGACTTATTCATTTATCCACATTTAGGATGACACAGTTACTTTCCCCGAGTATTCATTTATGCGCGTGGGCGAGTCACTTAAATTCTCGCCAGCTTAATTAAGAGGCCCCTCTCTTCTCACCTTACACAAAAGGATGGATTTATGGCGCATACTCTGTAGCTGCACACGAAGGTAGACAGCTGAGATGCCTCTTTTATGCCAGGGTCATTCTGGATGGAACAGGGGGTGTAAACTGGCCTTATCTCTCTTTGTAAACTGGATGCTCCGACTTTGTGGCTTACGTGGAAGATATTTGGACCGACAGAGACATGCTTATTTAGCACTTACGTCTCCTCTAGTTTGAGCAGAAGTCTGCGATTTAAAAGAAAATCAATTTAAAATGATGCTCTGGGTTCTTTCTAAATGACAGAAGCCTCTTAATATTCCAGTCGCACCTATCGGCAACCATTCCTTGGAGCAAATGCGACTCTAAATTTTGTTAACATAAGAAGCCTCATTGATCCAAACCTGCAGTGCATCTTTGTTTTTAAAGCAAATGGACAATATTAATCCTGCACTATGTGTTTATGACTAAAGTTTGAATGTGCCGGAATTAGTCGAAGAAAGTTTTTAGGGAAGTGGACCATGTGCCAGGATTGGGAGCTCAAAGGGATGTTGGCTAATTTGCAGAAAGGGCTTTTAAGGCAAAAATAATGGGGGATGCACGAAGGCAAAACGAATGTCTCCTTGGAGATCCGCTCAGTGTTTTTCATCACAGCAATTTCGTACCGGCTATGCCAATTTCCCAGAGAAGCGACAAGATAGAGTTGACAAAAACAAATTTGGAAACAAAAAAAAAGGAAGGAAAACACAGCCTAGAAAACGTTCACTCCACCTCTACCCCTTGTACATTTTGCAACCAAGAACGCAAAAAGATTTTCCAAAAACAATCTGAAAAGTGCAGCAGGCCACAAAGTATTTTGCCAATACTTTATGAGACCATCATGTCACATATCTATGTAGAAGGAAGTCTGGTCACATTTTACAATTTTTATCTTTGGTCGACATACAAATGATTCTGTGTATTGTACATAGTGAAGGTAGTGTTATGGTGTGGGGTGGATTTCTCCCTGTTTGGACTGGAAGATTCTGCAGAGGTCCAACCTCAAGCAAGAACATCAAGTCATTGCTACAATTTGTTTAGATCAAAACATCTTTGTTAGAATGGCCCAGTCAAAGTTGAGGCATTTCACATTTAATTGCACACAGGTGGGGGCTGTTGCACTGAATTTTATTTAGAGGCGTCAGAGGAAATGGGTCAGAGTTCTATTTATTTAAACGTTTGAAAACCATGCATCATTTTTTTATTTTTTATTTTTTTGCTCTGCTTCACAATTGTGCACTGCTTTGTGTTTGTCTATAACATGAGATCTTAATAAAACAAACTAAAGTTTGTGGATGTATTAAAGCAAAATACAAAAAAAAGTTGAAGTCGGAAGGATACTTTTACAACACCCTGTGTAGGACGCAGTGCTGCCTTCTTCTTTGGGCTACATATTTTAAAAGAAATTATCTGAGTGAGTCAGTTAGGAAACATGAGCGTATTTTTCTCATCGCTTCTGTTCCGTTACTCTTTTTCCAAGGTCCTTCACCTCAAAGGAAAAGTACTCAGTTTACAAATGACAATACAAATCTTCCACTGCGTACACAGCGATGTCAACTTTTTATGTATGGTGCAAACACATCTGTTTATACAAGCTGGGAGAGCTGATATTTAACCTGGGAATTGCTTTATGGTCGCTAGACAAAACACATTTTATAGCATAACTGCTGTCTTTCATCTGCTGGGGCCGAGCCAAGCCGTGTTCTGTGTGGCTTTGTGACTCAAAGCACGACTGATATCAAAGCAGATTTAAGGCCTCCGAAAAAAAAAAAAAAAAAAAGATTGCATTATCAGAAATTTTTTTGCTTTCCTGTTACAAAATGATTGTGAATAATGAAGATAATCAAAATGCAAACTTTTATTCTGGAGTAAACCTCCTCGGAGAAGCAAAAGCAACTGGTGCAGCTTGGTAGGGGAACAGTCAACAAAGCTCCAACTCATTGGGCAATCCAGCATCCAATGTAATTAATGGCAGCACATTTTTAATTACCCCTACGCGGCAGTATGCACTACGGCTTTGTTTATCGAGCCCCACTGATACCCATATTAACAAAGTTAGGTTAATGATAGAGGTATTTTGCTTAATAGCATTTTTATTACTCCCACCAAGCATGAAGCAATTAATTAACAATGGACGAATTAAGTTCCCCTTCTGTAATGGCCTACCAACACAGGACATCATTACCAATCGTCAAAATAATTCATAAAGCGATGACTCAGGTGGCAGGACGGTTATGTGTGGTGGGGAGGGAGAAAAATGAATATTCCCCAGCACACGTCTGGTTTTTCATTTTAGAAAGGAATAAATTATGGATACGGTCTGTCAGTGGACACGCTGGTGGTGCTGCATGCAGAGCGAACCGCGGGATCAAAGATGCAGAGCGTTCAGTCACAGATGCGGACATGGATTTCCTCCCTCCCAAAAAAGAAAATAAAATGGGTTGTTATGAACAGGTGACTTTTTTATTTGACTAGATAAACAGGGTTCATACACATTTTTCATCTCGGAGATCATTTGGGCTGCATACAAAGGTTCAGATTTATGGCAGGTATGTCCACAGCGGTCCCGTTTTAAATATGTCATTACGAAGAACCACAGATAAACAGGAAGAAAAGGAAGAGAAAAAGAAGGAAGAAACAGCAGAGGGAGAAAAGGAAGGAAGCCGACAATGAAGGAATGAAGGACACGAAGATGAATGAGAGGAACAACAGGAAGACAGGAAAAGAGACATGACAAAAGGAGAAAAAGAGCTGAAAGAAAGAATAAAAACGAAAGTGACCAAGGAAGGAAGGAAGGAAGGGTGAGAGGAATACTGACTGACGGACAAAATGAGAGGAAGGTACAAGGAAAGAAAGTCAGCAAGAAGGAAAGACATAAAGAAGGAAGGAAACAGAAAAGTCTGGAAGGACACAACTTTTAGATTTTACAAATAATAATAATAATAATAATAATAATAAAAATCAATTTCCATACTCAGTTCTGACTACTTATTTTTCCAAGTCTGGAAAGCTTAAATCAAAATCCATACTTTTCCAGAGTGAGTAGGATCCCTGAATCAAAGGGGGCAAAATTTAAGATGCACAGAACGACTACAAAAGAATCAGAGATGGCCTTAGTGAGCAAGGAGCACTGGGCGTTGGGAAAATGACATCGAATAATGGACCTCGAAGACATATTTGAAAGCACATAATCTTTTAAGCTTGCATTTGAAGGTAATCTCCCATTAAAGAACACTAGCTATTTCTTTGTGGAGGAGAAAATGCAAAGACAGCAGAACTGATGGGGGACAAATGGATGTGACTTTGAGTGAGAGTTAACACAGGAATGGGGGGGAAGAAAGGTGCATCTTTCCTGACGCTGGACTTGTGCAGTAAATTCATTCTGTAAAAACAGTGGCTGCTGAGAAATTTAATCCCTAACTCTCCCAAGCACACACACACACACACCCACACGTGCACACACACGCTGAGCACACATGCAACACACACACACACACACACACCCACACGTGCACACACACGCTGAGCACACATGCAACAAAGAGGCAGAGATTAAAGCATTAATTCAGTGAGAGGGAATGGGATACCGGCATAAATTTAGAATGAATGTTTTGGGGTTATCTTCTCTGCCGACTGCCTTTTCTACTCTCTGTACTCCGTTGCACTCCACATACAAATGGAAATCAGGGTCACACCCTGTATCTGGCAACATATAAAGCGCTAAACTCTTGTTTTTCTTTGATAAGCTACATGCGTGTGTGTGTGTGTGTGTGTGCGTGCGTGAGCGTGTGTATGTAAGAGAGAGTAAGAGTGTGTGTTTACAGTGACAACAGGTGTGTGCGAACATGGAAAAATACCAAACTATTCATGTGCACATGTGTATATCTGCGCGTGAGGGCATGTCTGTTAAATGCATGGCTATTTCCATTTGGGGTGTTTCAGGCTGCAGCGCCCGCCTCGAACGAAAGCGTCCCCAACTGGGATATATTTCACCAGACGCGCCCAGCCTCTCTCCTGGCTTCACGCTGGAAACCAGCTGGTGGGCGCTGGGGCGCCACAGACCGACAGGAAAGCGTGCCTCGTCGTATAGAAAACTGTTTTGGCAGCCTCCAGTCGTCATTAAAAATGCACCAACCCTGAACGCTTCCATTAATTTAGGCGCGCCGTATTCAGCGAGTGGAGCCCCCGTGTACAGTCTATAAAACACAGCAATTAAAACAGGTACTCTTGGCTTCATCAAGGCCTAGCCAAGTGCAATGGCCTGGAAATGTGAAAAATACCTCCAGCAGCCAACGTGCAGCAGGCTGCTGCACGCGCCACAGAGCTAGATATGGAAGACGAAGATGACATGATTTAATCTTCCTCCTTCCTGATAATGGGAGGGAAATCTGCTAATATTCCAGCTATGGTGTTTTAGATAATCATCACTCAGGTATCAATTTTCACTTTAAGTTAGTCTGTCAGGCTAATGTAGAAAGAGGAAAATGAGCAGATGGGCAATACGGTAAGAAAACAGCTTAACTGGAGAACAGGTGGGACTTGTAGCCATACGTCAACATGCAATGCCCGAACCCGACTGTGCTATAGGGGGAGACATGCTTATATCTGCTGTGCAAGGTTGAGGGCATCCACAAACGGCATCTTTCATGACACAATTACAACTGTCGCATGAACGTCTTGCAGCGGGGCGTTCAAGGAGAAGCGCTAAGATGTAGGCCATCAAAGTATGCTTTCAACTGAAACCCGAGTAGGTTACATTGCAGAGCGATCACATGAGTGGAAGAGCCTCTAAGACTTTGATGAAGACTCAAAGGGACGGGAGAGAAATGCTTGCATCATCCTGTCCCAAAGCAATAACTTTTTTTTTTTTTTTTTTTTTTTTTTCCCCTCCCATGTCTAAAATCAGCCCAAGCACATCCAAGGCTGTCCAGTGGTTTTGAGTCATGTCTGATTAACATTTGCTTTGTTTTGAGAACCACAGACCGACCTGAAATCTGCTAAAGGGAATTTAATCAAATGTTTCCCAGATTCTCTGAAATTGCTGCGCTCCAGTTCAGACCGATGTTTAATAGTAGATACTGTATCAGTGATATACAGTAGTAGTATATAGTAGCAAGTCCAGGTTTTTAGGTGTTTATGGGGCAAATCCACAGCAAGTCTTCGAGAAACAAGTCAAGTTTCAAGGTTCTGAGTAACAAGTCTGCTGCGAGGGGCAAGTCCAAATTCAATTTAAAGTCTTTGAGTGAAAAATTTCAAGTTTCAAGTCTTTGATTTACAAACCTAAGTTGAGTATAACAACTGAAATGCTCATTGAATTTGTTGCATTAGTTTGTCCATAGCACTGAATTTATATAAATTATACGTCCAAATTATGCCCGGCTTTGTAGTCAGTCAAAATTAATGGACATAAAAGAGATATTTCTTTTAATAAACCACTTGTTTTGAACATGGCTATAGAGGAATGTTTCCCCAAAAAGAGGTTAAAAAAAACTGTTTAGGTTAAAAACAATGGAAAAAGGGTAAAACATCTTAAAGTTGAATAATTTAAAAGAAAGTGCAGGTGTAAACAAAATAATACCTTTACCCTTGGTTGGGAATTTGCAAGATTTTCTGATATTTTTTTTTCAATGACACTATGCTTAAAACCTAAAAATGTAAACGTCTGAACAACAAACCTGTTGCAAGGTAATTTAAAGAGCAAAGTGTCATGCAACGAGTACGCGATAATGTAGAATTTCTGAATGACGCCTGATTGCGTGGGGTGAGGATTATTCACAACACTTGAGTCACGTCTGAAATCTTTGTGTGACCCGAGTTAAAGTCTCAAACATTGGACTTCCTCTCTGTCATCGGAGAAGTTTCAGCGGTAAAACAACTTTATTACGAAAGCAGCACACGATGAGGTAGGGATCAATTTTATGAAAAGGAAATTGCAGCGGTTTTCAACAACAAATCCCTGTGAACCATATTTTTAATACCCATTTTACTACAAAGAGACAACTGTTGGGCTCCGTTTTATGATTTGTATTCGTGATGGCTCGTGTTGCTGAATAGGATTATTGAGTAAGTAGCATGAATTCTCCAAAAAGTTGAAGCATACACTACAGCATTGTTGCACAATAAATAGTTTGGATAGATAATAAAACAAGGACGTGATTATGTTTTACAGTAAAACTGTAATGTCTGGCTACTGCTTAATGACAGCGTGATTTTTAATGACTGCTCCTGCTGCTCCCATATACTAATTCAAAAATGATTAGTTTCTTCAGTTTCTTTCCCATTTAAAACTGCGAGCCAGGTCGTAATATGTGTGTGTGGGAGTGTGGCGGGGTAACTGAGGTGGCTAATTATGAAATGACCAGACTAAGTTGTTTGGCAACCTTTAGTGAGTGCTTAAGGGTATTCTATCAAGTGGAAATTAGACTTTTTCCAGGAGAGCATAGGGGAAAAATTGTTTTTCTGGGTTTTAAAACTTACACAACATAAAAATCAGAAAGAGGGGAATGAAATGAAAGCCTAATCCTTTCCTGGATTTTCTTTAAAAACATAATGCTGTGGCAAAACTAACCCAAATGGAGGGGAAATGCCTGTCACAGTTGGGGAAACGTGTTTAAAAAAAGGATCGAATTTTGAAAAGAAAAAAAAAGTCATAAAAATGCTAGCTTGAACATAAACCAGAACAAAAACCACAAGAGAGAGTTGCTGTGTCCTTTGCAGATATAATCAAAGTAACAATCACAAAGGAGCATTGAGTCTTACTCTTTGCTTTCAAATGATCGTTTCTTGCTGTCGGTACAATTTCCACAAACAGAATTGGGAAAAATTGCTTTTGTGTACTCAGCTCCACCTACATGGAACATGTTGCAAATAAAAACAAAAAACTGGGAATTAATTTATTCAACTGAGCATTTTTAAATCCAGACTAGGAACATTAGCTTCCTTAAGTTGTGACAGTTTTTTTAAAAAATTATTATTATTATTTTTATGCCAGTGTAAGTAATTGTAACTGCAATGCAGCTTTGGCTGCCTCCTGGTCAGAAGTTTTTAATCTCAATGCCACTTTCCTGGCTAAATAGAGGATAAATAATAAAAGTCCAAGAGAACCACTAAAGTATGATCGTCAATTTTGCATAATTTCATATGACTAGAAAAGCTAGTTATGCATATTTCAGTAAATGAATTCCCCTAGATCAGGGGTGTCCAATGTCGGTCCTCGAGGGCCGGCATCCTGCATGTTTTAGTTCTCTCCCTTGTTTTACACGCCTGCATTAACTGATGGCTCATTAGAGGCCTAAGCAGAACCCTGACTTGCTGAGGAGGTTGTTGCTACCACTAGGGAGAGAAGTAAAACATGCAGGATGCTGGCCCTCGAGGACCGACTTTGGACACCCCTGCAATAAATGGGTCCTGTAGAAGTACTGCGAGAGCTGTGTCTGCATTTTCCTCACAAAGTCGAGTTTGTTTCCAGTGTTTGTTGGACAATGTTTTGTCCGCCACCAGGGCTTTTGGTATTTCTGCAGAAGATCTCGAGGCACAGCCTTGGACAGCAGGAGAGAGGGGGTCTGGTTTTGATTTCTCAGAGTCATCTTTGCGTTTTCCAAATAGTGTAGCTATGCAAATGTCTTTAAGCTGAGATCCTCAGTGTACAACTGCAGCAGGATGTCTGGGATTCCCCTCCTGGATCCGTTACCCCCTGAATCTTGAATAAACTAAAGACAGTGAAAACATAAATTGAAATATTCCTGGAATTTTAAAAGTGGATATTAAATTACAGTGTATGAATTAGTCCTGAGTTGAGTAACTTCTGGTCTCCTGTAATGGCACCATGGTTTACATATTCACTGTGCAGGTCTGAGGTCTGGAAAGGTCTATGACATAAAAAATAAAAATAAAAAAATAAAAAAAACAATGAAGTTGACAATGAAGAGTTTTTCTCTTGCGTTTTTCCAACACTACATCTTCCTTTAGGATTGCCAAGCTCAAACCGGAAACTGTTACTCAACCACTTTCACATACAGACCAAAGATGGGAAAAGCAATTTAGCTCTCGGACTAACTACACAGTGCCTTGTCTGGGAATGGATTTAGTGATTTTGATCTTTTTTTTGTGCCTGCGCTCTTTGTCTCTATTGTGAAGACTCGGAAAATAGAGTGAGAAAGGGAAGGAGGTGGGGGCGAAGGGAAAAGAAAAAAAAAAAAAACAAGTTTGACCGAAGCCCAGTCAATTATCTCCCAGGTGTTTGACTGAAGTGATTGTAAGCGATCGCAGCAGTTCCCACGAGCCTTGGACTGAGAAGGGATGGAATTAGCCACGAACAAAACCCAATTCAGCCGAAGTGAAGAAACAGCAGTTTTTGAATAAAACCGGGCAGAGAATGCAAAAGAAAAGGTTTCCTGCAGAAGATAAAGTCGAATCCCGGCTCCTTTTTATTTCCCTTCCTCTTTCGCCGCTCTGCTCTTACACACAGCCTACCCGTATAACCCGGTCTTATAAGCAAACTGCGGGTCTGGGATTGTGTCTGTGATTCTTCCCATACCTTATTGTGCAGAGGTTAATTACTGGCAAGGCATGAGAAAATTACATTCTCAAAGTATTATGATTCGTCCGCTTCCGCCGACTATTTCTAGTTATATGTGTGGTCTTTATGCGAGACAGTCGGGAAACCAGATTTATTTGATATCAAGTATCCTGGTTTTAAGTTCTCTATAAAAGTGACTATTCTGATTACTTATTGCAAATTACCTTTCTTTTCCCACACTACTTCCTCACGAAGATTAGGTTATAGCCTGTAGAGAGCACACTGTGTTTTAATACCTTTCTATTGACAGCAGATTTTCTTGTGTCTGCTCACATTCCTCCTTGAGAGAATCCAGCGATACTGCGGCAAAGCATGTGTGGACACAGAAACCAGCGATTCGTAAAAGCCCTTTTACTTCTGGTCACATTGCAACGACAGTTTCGAGCATGTAATAATTTTTCTAAAGGACTTTTTTGGGGGTGCTCCACTGGCCCTTTACTTGAAAGTGAAATGACAGGAAAGTAGGTTGTGAGAGAGGGTGATGACATGTAGCACAGGTCAACAGGCCAGGGCTTGAATCTGTCATGGCTGTGTCCAGGACTGCGGACTCCGTACATGGGTCGGATGCTTCACCCCTGCACTACAGGCTTAATGAGGTTGAGCAACACAAGTAAAACTTAAGGTGGAAGGTAAATGATGGATTTATTCAAAACGAGAAGAGCAGCTGAGAATCCCGTAGTACCTCTGGAGGAGCTGCGGAGATTCAGAAAAAGCGTTCAAGCACAGCACAAATCACACCTTTATAGAAGAGTGCCACGAAGGAAATAATTGTTGAAAGGAAGCCATCTTGTCTTGATGGGGACACAATAAACATGTAGATGAAGGTGCTTTGTTCAAATTGGAGCAAAATCAACCAAAACTGAGGATTTTAGTCTACATAAAAAAACAACAACTTTGTTTTGGAGCAAACTAACAATGTGACACACAGTGAAACATGGTGATGTCAGAATGCTGAGATGCTTTAATTCTGCAGAGACAGGGGGAGCTGGTCAGTGTTGGCAGGAAGATAAATGAACCTAAAATCCAAACTATGATAAAGGAATAGCAATTATGAGCTGCAAAATGATCAAGACTGGTGTTCTTCTTCCAGCTGGACAACAAAACCAGTCAGAGCTACATTGAAATGTTTCTGATCAAGGCATATCCATGAATTCAAATGGCTTAGTCCAAGACCAGAACTAAATTCAACTGAGAATCTTTAGCTTCCAATTTACAATGCAAAACCATTGCATCTATTTTCTTCAACAGCACAACTTCTCAAAGTCGATCAATCACAAAAATTGCATTATAATATAAATTTCATCAAGTGGCAAGAATACTTTTGCAAGGCATTGTCAACGGTGAGATGTCTAGAAGTAGTCGTGGAAGGGGTTGATTGATTTTTTATTTATTTTTATTTTTTTTGCTACATTTCAGTATTCAAGGGTTAAGTTGATACTCTTGTCTTCAGCTACCTGTGCCGGGAGGCCACATACTTTCAAATAAATTTCAACCACAAAAGAATGGTTAACCAAGTCAGGACTTTAACTCAGTGCAGCTCAAATTGGAAGCATGCTTAGGTTTGGATGAAGTGCATGACGGGGAGCTCCCAGGTTCCCAGGTAATGAATGCGCATGTTCCTCCCTGGCAGAACCCTGTTTATTCTCACCTTCCACGTGAGACGGCCATGTCAAGCACTGTTTGCGTTCGCTCGCGGTTCATGCCAGCTCATGTGCGTCAGGCCCAATAAAAATGAAGCCAAGGAAACCTAACTTCTTTTGCTGCAGCAGCAGGACCTGAAGGGATCTGGTAAATAGTGACCAGAGGAGTCAGGGGTCACATCCCACCCGAAGCATTTTTTTTTTTTTTTTTTGGACTTTGATGCACATGTAATCACAAACTACAACTCTTTGACAATGAACATCCATCCATGAGCAAAATAATCCCATTTAGATTGTTCCGTTACATAACAGATGAGAAAACCTGATTTTGCAGGGCAGCTTGGATACCGCTTAGTTTTAGAAATGAAACAGGTAGGTCTGTGTCCGCGGTTAATTCGGCTACTAACCACTAACCACCTCTCTGCCCGTGTCATGTTCCTAAGAGCCCCCACTTCCAGTCGTAAAACAAATCCCTTAGAAAAAAAGATGGAATGAAGGTGGCGAGACCTCTACATGTCCACGGCAGACACCTTCATCCAAGTAAATGTTGTTTGGGAAGCTCCCCCGAAAGGTGATTGCCAGGGAGAGGCGGCACCTCGAGCCGCTGATAGAGTGTGACAACCTGGGAGAGATTGAGTTCCTTCTTTTTTTTTTTTTTTTTCCTCCCACTGACATACAACCTCATATTCAGAGTAGTGCATTTCATCAAGTTTATGTGTGGTGTCACCCCCCTACCGTGGGTAATATCATCCCCATGTGTGCGGTTTTTACACATTAGGAACCCATAATGCTGTGGCATTATAAATGCTAAGACATTTAAAATTTGTGTTGCAAAGATTTTACGATTTTTTTTTTTACAGTGTTCAGTCCATCCTGCCACACCCTTCTTTACAATGTCAAAAGATTATTGTGGCAATGCTGCGCATGGCTTCACTAGCATTACGCAGTAGCTTCACACAAAGTAGCACGACGTGGAAGAAAAACGTTACGTCCATGATAAATGAGAGTCGGCCGACATGGACATTGCAGTAGAAAGGAGTGTACTATTTTGGACCCACCTGGATTCTATGTAATAACACAAAGTACATTAAGATGGTTTTGGTTGTGAACTAGAGCTTTGTCAATAAAGTAAATAGAAAATGAATTCAAATTTATGACGCACTGCTTCTTGAATAAACCCAGTGACTGGTCCATTTGAGGTAAAGCAAACATTTAGCACTCCAGACGCATGTTCCAAATGAAATATGCACTTTCAGGCTAACTACTGTAAAACTAAACTTTTCTGCTTCAAACTGTGGTTTTGTAGACTGTCTGAAGTCTGAAAAAGGATTTAAAAAATTAGCTGTTATGGTAACTGAACATAAGAGAAAAAAAACATGCTTTTCCCATACAAAGTAAAGAAAATAAAACAAACTGTATGACAGCCTTTATACAGTGACTAACACAGGAATTACTTTTTATAAGGAATATCTTTTTTCTGGTAACCACACACTTGTGATTAATATTTGAACGTACAATATTACAAATGTTCTCAGATGAATTAAGTCAAAGCTGTGACTTTATTTGACCAACAGCTACGCAATTAAACTTGTCAAGAGAAAAATGCTTATTCGTGCCATTACTTTTGCTTAGTGCCTCATGTGATCTTTTTACTTACAGTGATGTCACATACATCTGGACAATTTGATTTTATGAAAATTATTCCCATCTTCGGCAAACACTCAAGGTAACCCTGCTTCCAAGGTAGGCCTATACTTCCAGTGACAACAGCGGGAACGCACCGGCGTTACATACAAATGAGTTTTCCTAAACATTTGCTTGCATAAAACTCTTTGAACTGACGCACAGAGAATAACAATAAGGCAAGAAGACAGAGTACATTAATAAAACCTGTGGTCTTAAAATGAACAGCCTAGTCTGCATTCTTAGATTTGGGTATCATACAGTGAAATTAGCACGGCATGAAAAAAGGAAAAAAAAAAAGAAGCTTAGTCATTTATTTTATGAGGCCACGTTATCCACAATCCAGTAAATATTACTGCTATAATTCTCAAACAAGGCACGTGGTAATTTGTTTTCTCTGTGACATGCAATTTTCCTATTAATTTAAATTGAAAAGGTGCAAAATTTTTGCAGTGTGGAAGGATTGATATAAGCGAACAAATAGCGTGATCAGTCCTATTAGAGTTGGTAGTCCATCACAGGGCGGACTCTGAGCCGGATGAGACAAACAATCAAACACACACACATGCATCAAGTCTTTCTATCTTCACAAGGACTTGACACTCACTTCCGTTCAGTTATATTACCTAACCATCACCTATACCTCAAACATAACCATTACCAGTAAATGCTTAACCCCGAACTCAACTTAAATTAACCCTTAATACACATCTTAGCTCTAAATCTAACCTCTTATCCAACAAACATTTCTTATGAAGCACAGGCTCTAGGCCCCCATAACAATGGGTCCTCACAATGTATCTTTTGTTGGAAATATGAAACTTGCAAGGTGAGAAATACTAAAACACACACACACACACACACACACACACACACAGTTGTGCCAAAGGGTCATTCAAAGTTGTCAAACCTTACAGGAAGGATTTTTAGCCTGTCTGAGGAAGTGAAAGTAAAAAGAAGAAAGCCATATCATTAAAGAAAGCCACAAGAAGTCCTGTTTGCAGTTTACCACCAACAGTTCAAGGGACACCATGGAAGAAGAGACCCAAAACATTGTGCTTCGTGGTCTACACGGATATGAGTGGCAGAAAAATAACTTTGCACATTAACAATAGCATACCATACCAACAGTAAAAGATGTTGGAGCCGGTATTGTGCTATGGATAATGCTTTTATTCAGCAGAGACACTGAAACTGTTGACGTGAGTTGACGTGAATATGGAAGGTGCTAAATACTGGGAAATCCTGGAAGAAAAACTTTTACAAATTGCAAGAGATTGAATATGCAGGACGTCAACCCATTGTAACTGTAAATATACACCCAGAGTTACAATGGGATTGTTTGGGGCAAAGACTTAAAATCGAATACTCAGAGACACTTTGCATCCAGTCTGACTGAGGTTGAAATGTTCAAAAGTATACGTCCCTTTATCTATTCATTGGAAAATCCTTGATTCTTTCATAGAGTTGAACAAGTGGAAGGTTTGCAAGTTAAACATGTACGATGCCCCAAACAGATTTACGGGATTTTTTTCTACAGAAAGCAAATAGGTCCCAGAAAAACAAGAACAAATATATTTTTTATTTCTGTAAGACATGCTGTGAACCCCCCCCCAAAAAAAAAAAAAACAGCTAGAGTATCTCACCATGCCAGGCAAACTAACAAAATCCTCAGTTGCTAAAACTGGAAATTTTCACAGGCGTACCCTTTAACTTGTTTGGAAAGTCTTATTTCCAGCTTGCTCCCAGAGGCCTCTCACGTGTGCCTTAGAAAGATGTGCTTCGCAGTCACACTAGTGTGAACTCCACCTTATGGCTGCCAGAGCCCTCTGATCTAGCCGCTCACACTCTAGTCCATACTTTGGGGATCAGGAATAAAAATAAAAAATAAAAAAACAGAATTCCCCTCTCCTTCTCGAAACCCCATTCCCTCCCGTGTCTCTCTCCGTTCTTCCCTGTTCAAACTCCCTCCAACATCGTTTGGTTTTCTACTGCTTGAACTCATTCTCCCCTTTATTCCTCTTCCCTTTTTCCTCCTTGTTACTTACCACCAAACACGGCCAAAGGCTTCTTTTGTGTGCAGCGCAGCTCTTTCTCGAGTGTCAAGACGGGGCGATAATCTCTGTTTAGCAGTTATAGCCCGTCCACACCAGGCCTGTTAATTAGGATTAATAGCCAAAGCAGCAACTTTTAAGGATGCACTTGTGCAGCATTTACGGCGCGCTTATGAGCTGCCACTTGTTTGCATGTGGCCTCTCGGTGTGTTTTTCATTACCACGTCTTCCGCTTGCCGCCGCGTCCGCCGACCGAGCTAATCACAAGGCGGCCGGTTGCAAGTGACACGTCTGTGGTTTATCTAGTCAGTGATGTGGCAGGTGAACAATGGTGCCAGAAGCAATAGACGGAAGATGGAGTGTCAGCCGAGATTGCAAACATCTCAGGCAGCAGCGAGAGCCCTTGGGGATGTCAGATCACCGCATTGTAGGGATAATGAGATGGAGACGCACAGTATACAAAAGGTGTTGTAGAGTTGTTGTTTTTTTTCTTTTCCCTCTCTGTGACATTTTAGATCGGGTCACATTGAGGGCACACACGATGACAAAATCTTTATTTCTATTCATCAAAAATCTCCATGTAGATGTCTTTGACACTGATGCATGCCTTCGTATTCCCAAATAAAAGTTGCAGCCTTTTTCTTCCCTTCCCCCCTGAGAATCCCAAGAGGAATAAACTCCAAATGTTTGTTTGAAGCATCAAAATGGGCGAACACTGCAGACGGCACGTCCTCAAACAAATATTGGGGAAAATGTTGGGAAGGGATTTGGTTAATTGATGCTGCCCTCTTCCCCTTTTAATCGCATAAGCCCCGGATGAATCTTAGTTTGATTCACTGATAGGATGCCTCCCTTTTCCAGGCTTCCTCCTAGCTTGTGGCTAAGAGCTAAAGGGATCAGATCTAATCCAGCAAACACATGAAATTCCGGTCCTCCCTTCCCTCCCTGGTCTTTCAGCAATCTGACCACGGCTGGCTAGAGTGCACTGCTAGGGAGGACAGGGAAAGAACGGGAAAACCGGTTGGTGGAGGGTAGGGGACAGTTTGTCGGACCTGGTTATTCCGCTCGGTGGATTCCATCAGGTGAGCAGTGACATGTCTCGTCCGAGGCCATGTCCCACTTGAGCGCTGTGAAGGGGGCTGGACCCGTCGAAGGGGAATGGCTGCTATAGCTGTCGCATCTGCTCACATTCAGTTTGTTCTGCTGTGCCAAAGCCTCTTTGGAAGCAGTTGGCCCATTTCAACAATAGGTTTTTTTGGGGGTTTTTTTCCTCCCCCAAATCTGCTTTTAGTTTTCTTTCATGCTGAACTGAAATGGTTCAAACTAAAAGCAAGCTCAGAAAAGCCTCAAAAGGTTCACAAGTGCACCTGAAATGTAAAGTTTTTTTTTTAAATTATTATTCTTGATTTTTTTGTTGTTGTGTGCTCTGAAAATCAGCTCAAATCAGGTGTACAGCTACATTCCCTTTTACAATTCTCCTTCAAAGAACTTTCTAAAAACCCATAATAAAAAACTGTCATGTTTTTCAAAAGAAAGATAGTGTAACTAGCAGCCTTAAAAATAATTCAGAATTTTACTGAGCCTTTAAATGACCAACAACCTTGTGCATTTCTTTAGTGTTTTACAAATAAATCTCATCAATACCAGTGAGGAGCGAGTTAGTGTCTGATCACAGCACTGATGATCAATAAGTCATTCTCCTTCAAGTCTCACATTAAGCATTTGGGAAAAGTGCTAAAAGAAAAATTTCATTTATTTATTTTTTGTTCCGAGTTAAGAATTTTGTGGAGAGAAAAAAAAAGTTGTATGCAAAACTACGCTGTGGAATAATAAAACCCTTGAATCTTCCATTACGTTTTTACTTGATTACAAGGTTGTATTTTATATAAATGTTTCCTGCCAGTGTGTATGTTCTTGATATATTGAGATTCAAATTAGACTTATAAATATGACTCACTACTGTATGTTGTGAATATTAAGCCATTGGGACATTACAGGCAGTCTCTTACATCTTCTACAAAAAGAAGAGGAAGTGAAGAACTTTAGCATTTGTAACTGTAACAAGATTTTTTTTTTTTGATTAAATAGAAAATCCAGTGAATATTCCTCTTGTCACTCTTGAATCTGAAATGGCTCTTCTCTCTGACTGAGTTTTAATGTTTTAGATTGTTAATGCTCAAACATTAACAATGTTTGATGAAAAATATTTGTATTTTAGACTTTATTCCCCCATTCTGTCGTCTGTAAGCCTCATCTATGTCACCGTCTGTCTCTCCATTTTTTCTTCTGGTTGGTCAGACTTTAAATATGTAGCTTGCAAAAAATACCGAGTCACTCCCGCTATCCTCTCTATTTTTTATTTTTTTTATTTTTTTATTTTTTGGGAAAGAAGTTTTTACTCACACTTCAAAAACGGTCGAAAGTCAGAACTCTGCAAATCGGAGCCAGGAAAAAAAGCGATGATTTCAACCCGCAGAAAGCCCGACACCAAACGAGAAAGGAAAATATCCCTGATTAAAAAACACGACGTGTTTTGCGACTTTAATTTGTTAACTGTCAGTCAGTGAGTTTTGTTTGCTATGAGCGAAACAGACTCCGGTAGAGGAAGAGGTCACGCAGCAGCACATTAAGGAGACAAAGGGAGGCGAGATAACAATGTTGTGTGACAATTCATGCATGTGAATGTGACATCAATTAAGCTGATTTGTATTGTTTTTTTTTTTTTTGTCAACTCAAACAAACATGAAGAAGGGGTTTACCTGATAGTGTGGATGTGTCGTTCCCTACGAAACATTTGCATATGTGTGTAGGTGTGTGTGTGTGTGTGTGTGCGTGCAC
Organism: Poecilia formosa; assembly: GCF_000485575.1. NCBI lineage: Eukaryota > Metazoa > Chordata > Actinopteri > Cyprinodontiformes > Poeciliidae > Poecilia > Poecilia formosa. The sequence goes on along the minus strand of NW_006800050.1, from coordinate 1,248,830 downwards.
ATATATGAACACACACTCACACACACAAATATACATGTCTCTGCTTGTGTCTATATTTACAAGTCTCTGTGAAATCTACACTGTACCTGATCACACAGCGAGTGTTAAACCCCTACCCTGCCTTGGCTGGCAGCACACAGCCCAATGCTTCTTTTGTATGACATTCTCTGGACCTCTTTATTTGACCTTAGTACAGCTGTCTGCCTTGTAAACTATATGTCAGCCGTGCTGTTGCTCTTCCAAAGGGAGCCGGCTTGTTTCTCTGAGACCAAGTTATTTAGATTTTTATGATGACACCAAATTTCACCATTTCAGCAGAAGGGGGAGGTTGGGATAGACTTGAAAATGCAGTCAGACTACCCATTAATATTAAATAAGAATGGTGTTAATTAAAAATGATCTTGCAATAAAAGAAGTCATTCAATTATGTCAGATTTAAAGAGCAAACGTAAGCAGATGTCAGACGGTTTCTTGTACGTTAGGATCTCAAAAAATGTGTTTTATGTGGACTGTTGTGAGAAAATTAAACAGATTAAGTACCATCATGTCTGTGCAGCATGTCCGTTAAGGACAGAGTAAGTCACTTTGAATTTGATAACATCTTGTCTTACCCCCCCTTACACTTAATGGGTGTCAACGTTTAAACTTACATGAGTCCATCTAAGCACTCTAAGAGCTCAAAAAACTGCTTAACTGATTAGACAATGGGTCGACATGTCCCCAGTTGGATCCACTTCAAGCATTCAGAAAGACGAGGGGAGTGAATCTTCATCGGTGCAGAGAGAGCATCTGCATGTCATGGGATTAAGAGTGTTCTCATTGCGGCATTGTGACAATGATGCAGGCCTTGCATGGATTTCATAACACTGATGCATTTGCTTGGTGTCTCTTAGTTGCAACAATCACACATTTAAAAAAAACAAACAACAAAAAAAAACATCTGCCACTGAATTGCAAGGAAGATGAGGAATTTAAACTCCCTGCTGTGTTTCACATGTTTACTTTCTGATAAAATTACACTTGTGCAAGATTTTAAAAATATTTTCCATGTAGAGTCGATATTGTTTACGAATGCATGAAACATGTAGCATACCCTTGGGTGTGTGGAAATTGGGCTCTGTATTAAAATGGAAAACTCGTGTTACTGGGCCCAGCATACTTCCATAAGCTCTAAGACTGTAATAATGGAGTATGGTGGTGAAACACGATATATATATATATATGGGCACCAGCTGACAGACATAAGTTTATTATTTCTGGGTTAAGCAGTTATCAGCAAGCATCACATATTTCCCCTAATACTGAAGGAAATAAAAGGCTGCAGTGGCTCAGATGTCACCGTCATGCATGTCTTAACCTGCATAGTCAGGAATGGACATGCGCTAGTGTAATAAACAGCAACTATATAACAATTAGCTGCATGTTAAGATATACCAAGAATCCACGTGAAACCCATCATCAGGCATTTCACATGTAGAAATGACACATTGCAGTAGCATTTAAAACACAGGTTCTTTACCTTTCACACATAGAACAGCTAGCAAACTCCATAAAAGATTGCCTTTGTGAATCAACAGGCAAATCAAAGCAGGCAAGGGACTGTGTTTTAGCCATATTTAAAAAAAAAAAAAAGTCTTCCCATGTGAGTGTGTGTAAATGTGTTAAAATTGAAAGGGTTCAAGTTGACAAACTGCAGACACCAACACTACAAGAGTGAGAAAGCAAGAGTGGGAGCGTGAGATGGAGGGAGAAAGAGCAGAAAGGGTGTAGGAGAGGAGGAAGAGGGGTGGAGTGAAGGGGAGGTGTCTAAATCTGTGAGAAAACGTCTAATCCCTGGATTGCTGAAGCCTCAGAAATCCTGGAAATAGATTAGGAGCTTCGCTGGCCCAGCCGCCTTTAATAAGAAAGCCCGTTTGGCTCCAAAGTCATGGCACAGCACTTGCATAATGTGCAGAGCCGCCACTTCTTGTAATTATCGTTTCCCCTATTTGCAAAATGATTCAATAAACACTGATCCGCTGTGTTGCACGCATACTGACAAGCCCAGGATGGAACACGCAGAAGCCCTGGATCATGAGCGACACCGGCTCTGGTACGGCCCTTAATCCAAATACAGGGGAAGGATGACAGGCAGACTAATCAAATGAGGACTGACTGTATCGATGGGACAATCTTTGTGCCGTTTCTCTCCGGTCAGACAGCCACTGAGCAGAGGATACCTCTGATATATTTAAAAAGATCTTCTTCCGATAGGAGAGATTTGTGACAAAACTCCTATCTGCTTTCACACATCAGCAAACTTTAGTTCTTTCTTCGTCTTTTTTCCTTTGCCATCCACTGCCAACAGCATTCTCTCTGATGTCTTTGTAACAGGTTTGCATAGGGAAAGGGTAGGTTTATGTCGATCTTTTTAATCACAAAGGGAAAAAAATGTTGCATCTGGATGTGGGTAGTTTGGTAGTCTACCCCTTCAGTGGTAGACTACTGAAGGGGTAGTCTACCACTGAAGACTACCCCTATATGCATAGTGTCATATTGTCACTATGCACTACTATGTGCAAGACCATCAGAAAACAATTTTGGTGTCAGAGTAAAGATAGCTCTACGCTTTAGCTGTTCTTCTAACTGAGATTCAATCCTCTTTATTATAATGCTATCACAGAGCAAGCGTTTACGCAAGTGTTTGGTTTTGCCAGGACATGTCTGTCCACCAACTACTTGTACACAATAAACTCAGTTTTGAAATTGAATTGTTTTGAATGTGAGCTGAAAAAGTTAAGAGTTGCTGCAACTAATCGCAAAGGATGCGTGTCAGCCAGACTGCCACTTTGTGACGTGTGAGCGGTGACTGCCCCGGTGAAAAAAACAGGAAATGGGTCTGGGCACCCAACTGATTCATCAAGCTTGCAAGTGTCCCGTTCGGGATTGTGGGAATTGAAGGAATTTGTCACGACAAAATGTATGTAATTGGTACTCTCAACTACAAAATCTCAATCGCCTGCAGACAGTGTAGACAGTCAACGTACGCCCAAGCATGTGGGGAGCTTTCAGCCTTTCCTGAAAATCAGTCGACTGGTACCAATGGAGTTCTCCAACGGCCTTCGAAAACGAAGACCAGAAAGAAATGTAATCCATCATCTGTGACATGAGTTGAGCACTCATTTTAAACTCAGAAGGTCAATATAAGGAAAAGAAATGCTAAAACTGGGATCGCAAATCAAACAACAACTTTACCACCAGCAGCAAAGGAAAAGGCTTGAGCTTTTTTACGCGACTGCCTACTCACCTCATCATGCTCTTCATTCTCATCCATTAACACTTCTGAAGCTCTGGCAAACGAAGCATCACCTCCGTAATGGGCATGTCAAAAGGAGAACTACTTAAACTATTTTCTTTGTAGATACGATTAACAAAAAAAAAAAAAAAAAAAAAAAGCCAATGAGAGGTAATCATCGACAATCTGAGGTTTAAAAAAAAAATAAATAAATAAGCATTTCAGTCCAGTATAAGTAATTACGTTCCTCCTGTTTTAGCTCTCCTGGCCATGTGCTGTCTTCCTCTTCTTTGCCAAAATGAGGGTAATGTGCTATGAAAGGTATCCCAGATTTCACACCTTCTGGGGCCCTTGGAGATAGAGCGACCAGATGTCCGTATCACAGCACCCGTGTTCCTGGCTACCCCCAGCCAGAGAGAGCCACAGGCGGCCAGGGAGGAAGCTACAGACTGACGGGAGGAAAAGAGGCGGAAGACAAGGGAGCCAAAAGCATAAAAAACAATATCCAGGGTATAAACAAGATTCCCTTTATTTATTTGTTTTTGTAAGTGCATAAGTACAGAGATTCACATATACCCTCTATTACCTATACTGAAATGTTTGTTAAGTTTAGTACCAGAATATCTAAACTCAGGCTCAAGTTTCAAATCACTTCTGGCTTTATCCTGACTCTAAACTGGTCAGTGTGTAATATCTTTCCAGTTGTGGTCATGGAACTGCCTATAAAGAGTCATACCAATCCAGTAATAAAAGCTGGTGCTATAAAACCACTATGTTGCACTACTACAATGTTGTAATCCAACAACATCCAATTTGAGTGGTGTGGTTTGAGCCCCTAAGGTCAAATATTTGTAGCCATAGGAATATTCCCATAAAGGCTTTGGTCAACCAGCACATGTGTTCATATCACATCCACGAATGGATCCATTTTGTCCGTCCTGCTTTCCTTTTTTCCGCTGCATTTGTGATAAATATGTTCAAGTATTGCTTTCAATTGTACTTCCAAAATAGGATAAAATTGATCCAAAAAGAAATATACCAACGTGTCAACATTCAAACACTGTGTGGCTTTTTGAGCCTCCAGAGTCCATACAACTTAAAAACATGTTGACCAGCAGGGAATAAAATGCTGAGGATGGTGCAGAGCCGCATTCCTTGGATGAGAAACTTTGAATTTACTTGGATTGGAAGCAGAGTGGCTTGAAGTTAAGTGAGAGTGTAACAAGATTCTGTATTGTCAAAACCTCCCGATGTTTCTCAAGGCAAACTCTTTCTAAGTGCGATTTTGTCTTTTGAAATTAGCTGATAGTATCAGCCCCAAAAAACATACAAGCAGAGTGCTTTAAGCTGGATAACACAGCATTTATGTTCAAGAAAAGAAGTAACTGCCTTGTGGGGCATTTTATGCTCGTTTCAGCGTTAGTTTAAAAAAAAAAAAAAAAAAAATCTTCAACTCACCGTCGCAAAGGGCGGCATTTTGGTCTTGCCAAACCTCCAAGACTCCAATTTATTTGGACTTATTTGCACATATCTTTACCACAGGTGCCGTGTATTTGATTTACGAGACAACCAGAACACTGAAATTCTATTTAAATAGCAGCCGAGTAAGGTTTTGACTAAACTTATGACAAATATGTATATTAGACAGGCGTACCCGCTTTGTTTAATAAGCCATGTGCTTGAATGAAATGTTCAGGGAAGGAGAGTCGTCTTCTGAGCAGAAATAATCACTCATTGCTTTTTAAAACGTCAAGTGTTTGCGAGGGCTTTCTTGTCATTTAACTGGGTAATGAGGTCACTGGAGTTTTCACCTGAGATGAGCGGCACCATTTATTGATCGAGGATTGCTCATTGGACTATATATCAGTGAATGATTGACTGCATGCTAATCCCGCCCATGAGTGTGGTTCAGCAGCTTCATTTTACCCCTCAGTGCGTTCTGGCAGTGATCATTTATGCTTCATTTCTGATGATGCTTTTTCTTGGGGAGGAGCAGAGGTGAGGGGAGGGGGGCGGAGGGGGGACTATGAAGAAAACCCCATTTGCTGCACTTAAATTGCAGGGATTAAGCACAAGAGTAAGTGAGGGAGTTAGAAAAAGTCAGAAAGATGGAAAGAATGAGCGCAATACGATTTTAATCAGAGGAAATACAGAGCAATTAAGTGCAGCGATTTCTCCAGAAGTAACTTAAATTCGGCTCTTCCCCCCCCCCCCCCCCCCCCCCAAAAAAAAAAAAAAAAAAAAAATCTCAGGCAAACCGAACCCAAGAATGCAATGCCAACATCCCTAATTATATATGCTATTCATGTTCTCTCTCATCAATCTGCGACAAAAACAAGAGCTGATGAAGCTGTTTTGTGGACTAATTGCACGAGCAACAGCCTGCGCTGGAAGATACTCCACATCTCAGAAGTTTATGCAGTGTACTGAGAAAAAAAAAAAAAAAGCATCGCAATGACTGAAATACACATTGCATTGTTGCAGTTCGGCCTTTGTAGCATATTAATGTGGGTATAAGTATGAAGTGACTATGTTTCACCTGGGGTGCCTTTTTAATGGCCGGCAGTGGCAGCGGCTTGCCTTTTGCATTTGCGCTGATTGAGCTGGCTATATTTTCATTCTCCGCTTGCTCAGACTGTTGATTCTAGTCACGCACTCACCCACAGCCAGATAAAGGAGGAGGCCATATTAAAAGGAGTGGTCAGTCTCAGTGTCTGAAAAAATAAAATAAAAAGTGTCTGGTGAGCAGGCGAAGAAAAGCCCAGTTTCCGGAACTGTCCATTTCCGTTTTTATTGATACGTCTCATTAAAGTTTTACACCACGGGCCAAGTCAGTTGTTTTTCCACACAACTGCATTACTAAAGTCAATGTGATCATCAGACTTGCCTATCTACTCCTGCAGTGTGATGGGGCACCGGGTCCAGGGTCCTAACCCGAGACTGCCAAAGTCTTTAAGTGGCTTTGAGATGGGAGAAGTGATAGAAGCTAAGCCCTTAATAGCCATTTCTCTGTAATCTTTCCTATGAAAGGCTAAACTATGGGGGTATTGATTTGTTTGAAGAGGTGGGGGTAAAATCGGAGGAGCGAGTGAGAAAAGTACTCCATCAGGATGGGACATCTTGAAATGTGACAAAGCTGTTCGCCAGCTGAAGAGATAAGCTCAGATTGAGCCCATTTTATCCGATAAATTCCACGCAGTTCGCTCTGAGAAAGCAAAACAAAGGCAAACTCATCAAACCCAAGTTGACAAGACACTAACAGTGGTGCTGTTCTGTTTCCTCCTGCTTTCTTTTCCTCTGTCCTTCTGAAATCCCGTGCAAGGAGTTGATTAGATCAAAAAAAATCTTTTTTTTTTTTTTTTTCCCTTTCTTGCCTCCTTTCTTTGGCATCTTTGCTAACAGCAAATCCATTGTGGGAGAAATTGAACAGAAGTGTTTTGTTTTTTTAAAGAGGCTATTCAAGACATTATTTCCACTGGAGTACATGCTACAAACTCCAAATGATCGTAGATGTTTCTGCCATGAATGTTAAATAAATAGATGTTTTGTTTTTTGTTTTTCTCTCTATCCAATGCTCCAATCCCCATACATGCAACCCAGTTGGTTAAGGTATGTGGGCCATTATTAGATAAACTGGTCACATTTTTACAACCATGACCCTGAAAGTCATGCCCCACAACATTTTGCTTCCACCATCATATTTTCAAGTAAGACAGGAAGTGGTTTTCTGTTAGCCATGTTGCATTAACAGATGCTATAAAAAAAGATTTCTTTAGGAACTGGCCAGCAATGTTGGTTTTAAAACCACAGAAGAAGCCTCCACTACTTTGAAATTGTTTATCTGGCAGCATTTTGGGCATTTGGTTGGAAAAAAACAAAAACAAATAAAAACACTAACAGAGTGACGGAGATGCTACAAATTATTTGTGAGATTGGATAACCATTAGCCAGTGACAACACCAAGGGATGAATCTGCTTCCGAGGTTCCATCAGGTGTAGATTCATGGCTATTTTCCTGCTGGTTCCAATCAGATTAGTGTAGAAGGGCAAAATGTCAACCCAGGATCTGGTTGAAATTAAATACGTTCTTAAAGGAAAAATAAAGGAACAAAAAAAAATCTTCATTTGCTTAATTTTTGGTCAGAGGGTGTTGTATACACACCATTTTTCTTCCCCTCTCTCGTCTTCTTTTAACCCGGCACTCATTATCCATTATGTTGAGTTTATCTTCCCCAAACAAGGTCTTTGACTTCTTGACCACCGGAGTTTACACATTACCGCACGCAAATACGTGTGTGAGGGACACACGCCATCAGGAAGCGATTGTCTTCAAACTGCTGCCAGTTGGGGCCTGGTTCAGCCAACAGGCTTCAATGAACACCAAAGACTTGAGTGATATGGGAATTTACGGCTAGTTGTTTATCTTTTCCAGCTCATTTAGCAACAGAAGTCTGGAACCCCGAACAAAAATAGAATTTGAAGGATTATTCATAAGTGAAGCTTATTTGAAGACGTTTGTAGCAGTTTGTTGCACAGAGATGCGGGAAAAAAAAGCTTGAATATTCAAAAGTTAAAAGTAGATGTTCATTTTTCTTTCTTTCTCTTTTTTTTTAATTATAATCCCAAGATGTACGTACAAATTGCATGAAAAGAAAGCCCAGAGCAGAACATGAACAGGAGGTTTGGGAGTTGTTCCCCTCATTTATTCACAGTCATGTGTTTGAGCTAGCGGGTGGTCAGGGGTTGAGTGTCCCAGTGGTAAAAGTCCACAGTGGCCTCAGTCCGTCTGAGTTATTGGCTAACAGACTGTTTGGCCTCGGAGAACTAACCTCTCGCAGACGTCACTGGTGCTGCGCTTGTGCAAATATTGTAGTGGAGTGATGAACCCACCAGCATACAGTATGCAGGAGGAGGAGGAGGAGGACCAGCCAATTACACAATCACACAGCGCTGGGCGTGAAATGGAAGAAAATCACTCATGGTTCCCACCTACTTTGAACTGCAAAATCTCCCTGCGCACTGGAACCTGCGACTCAGACACGTAAGCACAGGAAAATCGATGGTGATCACAGGGCCAGCTGTTTTCTGCAGGGCTCTTGCTCAATTGTGATGCAGAGCGGGAGGTAATTTATGACAGGCCAGGGCTTCCCACTCCCACACCTCACAAGACGTCTGATAAATTTCACCTTCCGCGCTTTTTCTCTCCCCCTCCTCCCATCTCAACGCTCCTCATGCGACTTTTCTCCAGTCACTCGAAGGGTTCAAGGTGATGAGTCTGGCACCTTGCAGAAGGGGTCTTTATGCAAACTAGATCAGCGATTCTACCGCATGTCTCTCCAGCCACACATCTCGTGCTCATTTGCAAATCTGCACATTACAAGCGAGAGGGGAGTGATGTCTGAACCTGACCAGAGCTGGTGGGCTAGTAAGAAGTGCTTCAGATGGAACACAAGAAAAGGAAATGATTGTTACATCCTTCCTTAATTAGCATATTTTTAAAGAGGCTGCATTATGTATTTCTCAGGCTCACAGCACAGTCAAGTGACTATGTTATCAGTTTAAAATGCTATGTACCTCAAATATGACTTCAAAGAAATTTAACTTTGTAATTTGACCTTGAAATTGGGCCTCTGTCTCTTTAAAAACTCCTTCTCTTTCTGTATGTTTACCTTCAGGAAGTCATCATAACATAGTTCTTCTAATAACCCTTAAACAAGTTTTTTGTTTTGTTGTTTTGTTTTTTTAAGCAGCATTTCACAGAGAAGAAACTCATGTAATGAACTCAGCTAATACAGTTTCACCAGGTATTTGCTAATTGCTGCTGGCTAGTCTGAAGAAGCTGAGTGGAGGCAGGGGTTCTCTGTGAGGTAGAAGCTCTTAATCTTAGAAACTGCAGGTCTGAGGAGGAACTGTGCTTCACAGGCGGAGCTCCGTCCATCCATGAATGTTGCAAAGCTGAATGACCGCTACAGGAGATTGAAACATTTCTCAAACATGCATGAAAGAGTCAGTTTCACTCCAGATATGCTTTTGATGAGGGAATAACATTATAAAATGATGTAAAGCTCCAAAAAGTATTTTTATTTTACAAAATATTGCACCTTTAAAAGAAGATTAGATATTTGTATTAGTTCAGCAGCACTCAACGGACTGACCGATACAATGGAAAAGTCAAACTAACTCAATGAAATCCGATTAGATTCTCATCTCCTGTCAGTCCTCCGTCTGGGCTTTCTCCCATTGGGCTGGATTTCTCTGGTAGTTTCGACCGGGCCAATCAGAAAACAGATGGAGACGTTGTGAACGAAATATTTTCTGTGTTGCTTTCAAATGGTAGTCTGCCATGGCTGTAGTTTGGCAATGACAGCAGACGGAGTGAACAAAGCCGTTCAGAGTTTCCCACGCCCCCAAATGTTGAATTAACGTCAACAGTTATTTTATTTGGCTCGTCAAACATTCGCAACTGAGTAAAATTTTACCTTTAATCCATGTCTCCAGCAAGTAATTTATTCTCAATAACCAAAGTTTGGTAAAAAAAAAAAAATTAAATGGCTACTTTTTAAAATTCAAATCTACCTGGTATATGGTCAAGTCTGACAATGTGGATTGAAGAAAATTCAAAATATCAAAACTTGTCTAATCATTCTACCTCGAAAAACATTTCAAATATACATCAAAATGGGTGTTTGCAAACTTCTGATTGTAACTCCATCTGTATTTGTTTATCCTGCTTATCTTTTGAAAAATACATATTTTACAAATAATTCTATAATTATAGCAAAAAATTTGAGTATGACGCATAAAAATAAATAATTATTAAGCATTTTTACTGGACATGTAAAACAGATTCAAATGTATTTATCTTAATGTAACAAAAAGGAAAACTTGCTTTTTGCGTTTTGTTATTGTGAACCAGAACGTCAATGGGCCTTTGTGTTTTTACCCCTACAAAGGAAAGGCTCCGTAACACAAATACGGGGCCTTGAGGTGCCCGCGTGAAAATGTCACGATGTGGTGAAAACATCACTTACGGGGCGGGTCGGGTGAAAGCATTCATTCAGGCTGCCTCCGTACGCAAACCACACACATTAAACAACCTGGAAATGACCCACAGTTTTCATAGCACTGTGGCATGAAGCACAAACACTTGGTGGGGGGGCTTTTATTTATTTATTTTTTCTTTACGCACTTGTGTCACACATACAGGCAACAAACTGGGTGATTTGACATTTCGCTGATTGTCCGTATTGGCGCACCCTGGGCGGCAGCTCCACCTGTGGCGATGACTCTGTTTTGGGTCCTGACTTGTCACAGCGCGCGAGAGGCGTCAGGTGAAGCGCCCCGGGCAAAAACTGGCCCTATTTAGCCCTGCAGTGTGCCCGTTTGTAATTGGCCAAAACACCAGGCGGCCCGTGGCCATTTGTCAGTTTGAATAATTGATACAGGGAGAGGGCCACACAAGCAAACAGGCCAGCTCTGGGCTGCAGCTCGTGTTTTCAAGGCGAGGGAAATTCCCTGGTTTTCATTTAGATTCGACTGTTTTAAAACGCATCCCGTTTAATTTAGATTAACATCTAAGAAAAAAAAAGACACAGACTTGCGAACCATTAGTCGGACTAATCAATTATGAGATGTTAAAAATGAGTGAAGATACAAGCAGACGGAGATTAAACCGGGGAGATAACCAATCAAATTAACTGCTTCATGTTAGGGAGGAGAAGATGAGATTCTTTTCTGCTGCTTTCTTGATAATGCAGCCTTCCTTTATGAGCCGCTCACTTTTCATGCTGTCACTGTTCAAATTAAAGAAACATAAGGATATTTTTTTTTAAAGGGAAAAAAAAAAAAAGAAAATCAAAACCTGTGCTACTAGTTAAAGCATGATCAGCCAGAGCAAACTGCTTCACTTTTGATTTCAGACAAAACTTAATTTTGTTTTATGCAGAGAAGTGATAGTTTTGATGAGTCCCTTTTGTTTCTCTCACATTTCTTTCATTTCTTTTTCCCCTTCCCATGTTCTAATTAACTCCCCTTTGTTTCAGCATGTTTTCCAAATGAGCGTTGTGATTCCCTATCTCCCGGTGTTATTTTTGTGCCTAATAAATGAAGGTTGAGTGTACATTGTCTCGTAATTAGTGGAAGAAACAATGCAGGAAATCAGCATTTTTTTCTCTTTTTTTTTACTTTTTGAGCTTGTTTTGGTGAGGCTCAAAGACTTGAGAGAAGCACAGGGAGGGACATACAGAGAAACAGAGAGGAAGCACAGCCAGAACCCCATGTAGAGGGAACATAAGCTACGTTGCAGGACTGCAGAATCTGCTGGCCGGCTTCTAATACCAGATTAGTGATGGCAAATCCTTTGGTTTTATTTTTTTTTATTTTTTTTTGCAAGCCATGGCATCAGGGCTGTCCTTCATCCAGTTTCGTACATTTGTAAATAAGTTAGGAGATAAACTACACAATGAGAAGATCTACTAAAATTGATGCTAATCTAAAAAAAGTACAGTCACTTTTTCTTTTTCTTTTTCTCAAGCTATCGTCAGTTTTTGTCTAATTTTGACAAGTATATTGAGTATCTGAAAATATGTGTTGGATTGGTTTCAATATGAAAAAAATTAAGCACATAATGTGAACCATTAAGTTCAATTGCATCAATTTAAATATTTGTATTCTTTATGCAGTGAAATATATGGGGGATGTATTGGGGGCTGTGAAGTGTACAGTGATGTCTGTCATGCCGACATCATCTTTTATTGTATATTTTTACCATACTAACGACCACCTAACCAAATTGGATTGAAAATTTATTGCTTTATAAATAGACTATGAGTGTAATCAAGTGGTCAAATAATAATGAGCTGAAGCAATTAGTAAATAGCTAACGCATTACTATTGCTGTAGCTGTTATAAAGCATTCAGCATGCTGAGGTGAGTCAGGCTCTATCATTTCAGATAGTTTCTGCATAGCATAGAATGAGATTTAAAAAAATGTTAATATCGGTTTCCTGCTGCACTCCATGCCACTGCAAGAATATATCTTTAACTCCAACATGGTTTTTATTTATTAACTGAACTGTAAAAAAAAAAAAAAAAGCTTTTCACAATCACAAATTCTCTTTTGTCATGACCAATAAGATATGTAGCACCTGGAAATCAATTTAGCTATGCTACAGTATCGAAAAGACAATAATGGACTGATTTCACTTAAAACTGCCTTTAAAAATCTTTGGGTTAAAAAAAAAATCATTGGATTGTAGTTTGTTACATTTTGATGAGAAGTCCAACAAATCCAAAAGTTGCAAAAAAAAAGTTACAAAACTTCAAACAAAAGGCAATATCACCACCAGTCTTTAAAGAATTCTGGTAAAAGACTTTATAGACTTTTAACAGAAGTCTATAAAGTCTATAATGCCTATAATTACACCAGAAGGCTGGTGTTATTATTTCGGAGTATTTTACGACTACTTAGAAATAAAGACGAAAAAATAGTTCTTAGAAAAGAGAGACAGGTATTCTTGAATGGTTTCTGTGTAATACACTCCTTCATTTTGAATTTGACTCCGAATTGTGTTTCACACAAATGCGATGATTGTTGTTGGGTTCATTCAGTTCTCCAAAGGCATCTGACTTAGTTTGTGAGAAAAAAACAAACACGAGGATAAATATATGATTTGCGGTTTCACTAAAAACGATAGCGCTGCATAGGTTTGCTCCACTATCTCTTGTTGATTAAACAACTTTTGATTCAATTCCTGCACTCAGTCCTCTTTTGTAGGATTCTAGCTGAATACTAAATGCTGACCTGGCAGTACTTTCCCCAGCTTACCTGCCAAATGTTCTCCAAAGACATCTTTTGTGCACAGTTCTCTTCGACTAATAGTTTTGGACTTTTACTGGGCCATCTAAAAAAAAAAACAAAAAAAAACAAATCTTCTGTTAAGGCCATTTTTTTGCGGATATATAGGAAGACAGAGTAAAAGCTGAAAAATGAAAACTCCTCTTCAACTTCTGGGCACGATTTCAGAGACCATAGATAACAAGTCACACTTTACAAACTCAGACTGCTGTTCAACTTGTTGCTGCAGCAGAATCACAACCAGTCCTATAAAAATATCAGTTCATTAATAAGTGGGTGACAGGACATGGATGGTAATGCACCTTGGACGCTTCAGAAAGTGAAAAAAGGGATGTGCTAGAATTGCTTATGTCAGGACTGGGGATGAAAAAAAAAACAACAAAAAAAGACGTCAATAGCAGCTGCAATCACACTCAATTTAGACACTGATTAAGCTTAAAATCAAACAAAATCAGAATCAAGACTTTTTTCAAAACAGTTAGGACAACCACTCAGCCCCCGCACGAGGTTGTAAGGAAATCCCACAAACCGCAACGAAAACTCTGTACACTCCACCTCGCCGGTGTCGGCTGAGGTAGCATGAGGATGTTTGTGTGTTCATGCAGTGGTTGACAGGAAGCACCGCATGTCCCCGAGCACATGGATCGAACCGTAGCTCAGCCACGGCGTGCTGAGGAACTCTCTGCTGTCGCTGTTTTGCTTAAGCGTCTCGGTTTCCTTGATGCACGTGCGCATTAGCATCCGAAGCACATTTGCAATTCACAGCAGCTTCCCTCGCACATTGTCCCAATCTCTGCCTACTTATACTGCCATGTTTCTTTCTTTTTTTTTTTTTTTTTTGCTTTGTTTTCCTCTGTGTATTGTTTTGGCCTGCAGCTATTGTCTCTCTTTAGATTGACTGGTGGCTTGGCTTTACCTCTTGGCTCCGGGATAGGGAATCGGCTGGCGGAGAAGGGAGAAGATAACAGAGACAGACAAGGTCTTGATCACACACACATATGTGTGCATATATACATCCTCTGCTAACAGGCTCCTGAATAATTCTTCTTACGCCTCTTAACGGAATAAACTGGTTAATTTCTCTCTTTTCATCTCTATCTCCTCTTACATTTTCCTGTTTTATGTTTTTGCAGACATTCTCTGACACTTCGCCCCCCTCTCCTCAAGATCCAACTTTCCTTTTCCCACTTTTCTCCCTTCCTTCTCTGTCTCTTTTCATTTCTTCCCTCTCCTGTTTAGCAGAGAGGAGGAGTGCCAGTGATTAGAAGGCGTTAGAAAGAATGGACGTGCTGTTCTTATAAACCACTTTGTGCTGTCAACACCAGCTTTGGTGGAATGGAATCAGATAAAAAAAAATAAAAAAAATCAGAGAGTGGGTGTGTGTGCGCGCAATGAGAAGAGTCAATTAGAACGGCAGTCGGCCAGCTCCAGCGAGACACATGACTCTTGCCCACTACTGTAAAGTCAGATTTGCCCTTCAGCTGAACTTTGGCTCACTTGAGCACAGCACAGAGAAACCAGACAGAGATGAGAGGTGTGGAAAGAGAAAAACATAAAGAGGCAGCAAAAAGACTGACTCACAGTGGTGGAATTAATTCCCCGATC
>NW_006800050.1:1202080-1234077 GCF_000485575.1 Poecilia formosa | reverse complement strand
CCTACAAATATTTGGCCACGTTGCAGCAAGCGATGTGACACAAGTTCCAGAGGCGTCATCAGCTGCCTGTTGCTTTCCAACTCCATAAACATATCCGTTTCAAGAGATTTTCTGAGAACGGGGATAGTCGCTGCTTAGCTTGGAAGATGTTAAAACAAGCGCTTTATGCAAAAAAAAAAAAAAAAAAAGGTGTCTCACTGAAATGGCTGCAGGGAGCTGAGCCCGTTTCTGAAGCCTCCATCATTCATCATATTCCCGCAGTAGCCCGTGTGGTCACGACTTCATTCATGAGACGCAGATTCATGAAAGTACTCAAAAGCAAAACAGTGAAACAAAGCAAAGATTTGTCATTGTTTGCACCTCGTGCAACAAAGGGAGGAGAAATAAATTGAATTTTAAATTGTTTGGGACGTCCCGAAAAGTTGTACTTAAATGACCGCCAAATGACTTGACACGTCCTAACCCACAGAAAACTATCAGATAACTTAAAGGGCAGAGTAAATAATCACACAGTAGATCTGGCAAATTATTCAGGAAGAATATTTTCAATTAAGGACAAATTCGTGACGAGACTAAATCAAGTACTGCCCGATTGTGAAGAGGATGAACAAGCAATACAGGGTTTTCAAAATTGGTCACAAATGAAAATCTGACAGTGAGGCACACCGTGTGTTCTCAAACCTCTTTACTTTGATGAATCTGGGGGGAAAAAAAACAACAACAAAAAAACAGCAAGTCTCCTAATTAGTAAACAGAGTCCACCTGTGAGTAATTTAATCTCAGTGTAAATCCAGCTGTTCTCTGAAGGCCTCAGACTTTAATTATGGAACATTAGAAAACAAACAGCATCATGAAGAGCAATGAACACAGCAGACAGGTGAGAAAGTTGTAGAGAAGTTTAAAGAAGGTTTAGGAAACAATATCACAGGCTTTCCACATCTACCAGGTCAATAACATTCATTTGAAATCCAAATTTTAAATTGAAGGTAGATGGACCAGGAAAAGACGGTGTCCAAAAGGTTAAGTCAAAAAAAAAAAAAAAAAAAAAAAGAAACGGTAGCAAAGGAAACGCTAGGATGCAAATGTGGAAAATAGTTATTGTGCATTGTTAAATATGGTGGAGGATCTGTGATGCTGTGGGCCTTGTTCTCTTTCATAGACCCTGGCAACTGTAGTGGAGAGCATGGCGCTATAATACAGCAATTCCAAAGGACTGGAAATCAAAAATGATTGGAATCAGGAAGAAAAGTTTTCTTTCAGCAGGATAATCACCTAAAGCATATAACCAACTCAATATATGGTGCAACTGACACAAAATCTATCTTCTTTCATAAAACCTGTGAAATGAGCCGAAGGGGAGAGAGCATAGCGGAGGACACAGGTCTCCGGACAATCTGGGAGATTTAGCAAAAAGGAAAGAGAGTCAAAAAAATCACTCTCTGTAACTCCGACCTTTTGAAATATTACAGAAGTCTAAGATGTCCTATTTTTAGTCACCCTCCCATCCCTACTTGGAATTAGTGTTCTCAAAACTTTCCCCGTGACATTATGCTGCTGCGGTGCAGCGCATTTACTTTACATCTTTTCTTCTCACATCTTCGCCACAGGAGCGAATAAGTGGTGGGCGCTGTGTGTGGATAGTGTAAATTACTTCCTTTTCAACTTCATGCAGGCCCCACGCGCCTGTCTGCAAAGTGGCCCGGCTTGCTCTTCCCTCCTTCAGCTGAATTAACAGGACAAAGCGAGAGCACAGCTCCCGTTAGCTACATATTCTCATTTGCAGTGGCCATGCATCATCTACTCAGAGAAATCAGCGCAAGCCATCTGAATATTAAGGAGGCTGACATTTACTTGGAAGGTAGTTGTGTGTGTGTTTGTCTCTTTAGTGTCTACTTGATCACAGTGTTCACCACTTTTCACTTTGGCTTCCCTCTCTCTCTGTCTCTCTCTCGCACTCTCCCTCCCGCTTCCCTCTAACACACAAACAGTACCGACACGCCTATTAGCGGTGCATTTTAAGCTGCCAGTGTTTGCAAGCGTTAGATTTGCAGTGACAGCGAGAGATGGAGGGAATGAGAAAAAAGAGGAAAAACTTAGAGAAGCTGACAGTAAAAGTGAGTGGCTATTCTCTCATGCTGACTGAGCGGAGTGTCAAAACAGGAGTGAAGTGTAGCAGTGCCATGAAAGATTGAATGCTCGCGTTCCACATAGCGTGTGCAGACAGACGGGAGGCAGAAGGAAGGAGAGGGGAGTCACGGAGATAATGTAGTTTGAGAAAACACAGAGGGACTAGAGGAAAAGCTTCATGCAACAATGAACACTAAAGGTAATATAGAGAAGCTATGAGTCTTAGTTTGGCATCTCCTGCTAAAGCCTTGCCATCACAGTCAGCGGCGCGCCCATTTCTGGACACTCTCCCACTTGCTGCTGCCCAATAAAATGGCAATTCTATAAAAATAATCTTAAAAAAGGATCATCACGGTTATGGGCTCTCGTAAGCCTAGGATTTAATGAATAGCTGAAAATGTGAATTGCGAATCTAATGTCCATAGTACTTCACCTTTTCTCCAGTGCCGAATACTTAAGTGTCTCGCAAAAGTAGCCTCATCATTTCAGCTTATTTACGTCCTGTTGTATTAGAGAACCAGATTTCAATGTATTTTAATGGGATTTTATGTGGCAGGCCTTCAATCTAAAAAGGCAAAGATGACACTTTGTGAGTGGATATAGGGTGCGCTCACAAAAACAGTCCATCCTGAGATGCACTACTTTCTCTTTATTATTCTAAGAGGGAAATCAAATGCCGTTGTAACTCATAATTTTCTTCAGAGTTGTTGTATAAGCTAAGGGCTGTTTGAAGGATCCCCTATAGAGGCCTTTATTACAGTAGATCAAAGGAAGCCTCTGACTGAAGACTGTTGTTTAACAGTTCGATGAAGAGGATGATGAGGGTTGTTTGTAATTTTCTTGATTTAAGGAAGATTCCCTTTTTTGCATCATCGTCTCGTCCCCAGAACACAAAGAGTCTCCTTTATCATGTTGTTTAGCCTCTTTAAGCCTCTGGCTCTGATGCTGCTACCCCAACAGATGACTGCAAAAGAGATTGCACTCTCCACAACAGACTTATAGAAGATCTGCAGCATCTTGCTGCAAACACTGAAAGATCCAAGCATCCAAGTACAGTATGCTCTGTCCCTTATTGTAGACGGCTTCATTGTTGCGTCTCCAGTCCAGCCTGTTGTCACTGAGGTATTCACAGGTTTCAACCACCTCCACTTCTCCTGTTGTAGAAATAGTGTTTGATCTAACCTCGTTTCTCGGGAAATCTACAGTCATCTCCTTTCTTTGTGCCGTTTCATCACGTAAAATTCCTAAATGAATCGGAGTGTGTGTGTGATTGCACAGGACAAAATGTGAAAAGAACGGAGGTGATTTGAATACTTTTGCAAGGTGTTGTACCTCTCGGCTCTCACTGGCATCAGTAGGGAAACCCTCTGCTAGGCTCTCTCTTTTTCTGTCGCTGCACGTGAACACGGATGCACAGCGAGGAAACTAGACTGACCTCATTCGAAGGGCTTAAGGGGGGGCTGGGTGTGTGAGGGCTACACTAAAGGGTCTCTCAGTCTATCTGGCAGATTGTCAAAAAAAAAAAAGTGGGTGGTCAGTTTAAGTGAGAATCATGCCCTAGTTTGGCTTGACCTGTTGGGAATCAAGTGGTCTTTTGACAAGACTTTTAATGGATAAGAGTGCTCTGTGTGGATCGGGACCTTTGCCCTGCACAGAAGCAGCTTTCTGAACCTTTAGCATGGTGCACATTGAAGAAAATTCCTGTTATTATTCTGAAATTGGATTCTTGAGGTTTGCGATAAGACCTGCAGCTGAACCTTGGGGAACTTTATATATTCCTTATCTCTGGTTTTTTTTTTCCCCCTCCACCCAATACTCCAAAAGAACTCTGGACCTCTCACTTTTGTGATATCAAAAACGTTAACAAGCCTTTATATTGTGTTACCTTTGCCGCAAATTTCCTTCCCTCTTTCGTCCCTTCTTTCTTTCCCTTCTACGTTTGTGTGTTTTTTCATGACGCACAAGTGTTGCAAACATACAAGCCGACACGCCCGCCCGTAACTACTCCAGGACACACAAGTGCACTCAGAGAGCATGCGGCCATGAATCATTTAAGACGCAAGTCCTCTTTGAGAAATGCTTTGGATAAAAACAGCCCACCTGAGTCCAGCGGCATACAGATCAATCATGTATCACAAGAAAGTCGAGAGAAGCGCGGGATAACACAAAGAGAAGAAAGAAGCGAGCGCAGCTGTCTGTGCACACAATGCATTATGCATCGGTCGTGCAATCTAGTGTACAATTAGCAGTGCTTACACGTAAAGAGCGCATGCACTCAGCCATGTCCGTAGTGTTGAGGCCCGCGAGTCTCGTTTCTCTTTTCCTACTACGACGTCTTGCTTTTCTCCTGCGTCTTGTCAGCGTGAAGAAGGGAGTGAGGATAAGATAAGGCCGGGCTATCACCTCGTTTTGCCCTCCATTTAAAGGGAGGAATGTGGCAGTATGTAGAGAAGTAAAGGGGGTGGGGTGGGGAGCTATCATAAAGCAAGCTTGTCTTAGGTTAGTGAAGGGCACACAGCAACAACAAGACGTAATCCCTCTTCCCCAAGCCGAGGGACATAAAGATAAAACGAGAGAAGACAGAAAAGACAGTTACAAATATATTCACTGACCAGGTAAGAGAATTATCTCTCTCTGTGAACACACTGGTTTGGCATTTCTTTCACATTTTACTTTTAGCACGAGCTGTGATTTACTTTATTGGAGTTTTATGTGAGAGGCCAAAACAAAGCAGTGCAAAATTGTAACCTGGAAGCAAAATATTGCACGAGTTATTTTTAGTGTATTACACCTAAATAAAGTCCAGCGTAACATTGAAGTCGGAAAAACGTTCCACATTCACCCCCTGAAGCACTGTGTTGGCAGCCTTATGCTGTGGGTATGCTGTTCTAGAGAACAAAACCCTAAGGTAGTTGTCCGATCTTCGTTGCCGTCTGAGTCAGATTGGATGAAGAAGATGTGTAAAGATTTTTTTTTTTCAAAATCATGCCAGAAAGAATATATTTTTGCATGTAAGGCTGATTCTGTTTTCTTTACAACATGTTTGCTTTCTCTCTTGTATGGTCTGTGGTACTATACAAACATGGGTTTGTAGGCCTGTCTTCAGTCTACTCTTCCATACAGTCCAGTTTCTTAGGCGCATGACAAAGAGTTTGTCATCTCAAAAAAAAAAAAAAGCACACTGGTGGAATCTACGAATTTGCTGAGTTTTGAAGGGAATCGATTGCATTGCATTTCATTTTGGGGGTATCAGATTAAAAAGGGCTTCTGTACAAAATTGCATGCCACACTATTTAGATTTTAATTTGTGAAACATATTCCAATTCTATCATATTAAATCCAAACAAAAGATACTGAAATCTGTGGCCTAGAGACAGGACTAGTGTCTCTTCTCCTCTGTGTAGCAGAGCTACATGTAGCCTTACTCCCTGATGGATGTATAGAGGGCCAGCTTTAATCCTAGGCTAACAGGCACTTCTCTGGTCCTTGATTGCTGCACAGTGAAGAGAAACAGCCCAAGGGGCCAAAAATCTTCTACCTTTGAAGGCAAAGGACCCTGAGAAGAATTTCTACTGGCGGTATACGACTACATCTGTGTATATGTGAGGCCAGGCGAAGCAAAAGGTTTGATTTCATTGTTGCCGTTTCTGGGGATCACACTAAACTCTCAGCCGTTATTAACCATCTCGCATTGTAATAAAACATCTCAGTCACAAAAGTATGCATGTATTGTCGTGTAACGTCCGTTCAGAAGTTATTTAAATGCCAGCGTGTAAAATGTGAGGACTTTTTTAAGAAAAATACACTTTATGAAGAGCAAAGTTTGGACAAGCGTTTCTCACCTTCGATCCTCAGGGACCACCGCCCTACATATTTTAGATGCATCTCTGCAGATCACCTGATTCATATGATTGCATGACCTCATCAAGTGCTGCAGAAGTCTGTTAATCACCCTCTTATTGAGGTCAGGCGTATGGCAGAGGGGAAACACCTAAAACATGCAGGACAGCCGTCCTGGTTTAGACAGACCCCTCGGCAGACCTCAGCATCTCTTTGACAGAACTTGGAGCATTTAGCTCGTACTGTTCTGTCTTGATTACTTATTTACAGACCTTCCACTGAAAGCAAACGACACGCAAACCCAAGTCTGTGAATTATGCACAAAATGTCAGTGGCTCAGTCAGGATTTTAGTTGTGATGAGAACGGTCCAAACATTTTTTTTATTTTTTTCTTGCCTTCTCTTAAAAGCTCGTATTGATGTCAAAAAGTCAGTGTGTCAAGAAAACCACTTTTTTTTGTTCCAGGAAGTGACAGACAGTAGAAATGTGAAGTTGTTTACATTCACAGTCAACAAAACAGAGTCCAGAGAAGACGCTGGATAAGGAATAGCCACAGACCCCTTGTAGATGGAACAAAGAGTGAGCTTCTAAAGGCAACTCTTTGCACTGTAGTTTAGTTTTTAGGGTATCAGATTAAAAGGGGCTGTCTATACTGGCACACCACACAGAAAAGTACAGAACAAATGAGTCATTTTCCTCTCTATACCCATTAACCATCGCCTTGACAGTGGCTACCCTTCCTGAGATCCACATCATAAAAACACATTCCAGTTGCACACACTTAACATAACAATAGTAACGTAGCATATTGATTCATAAATGCACAATTACAACACTTTATATGATATAAAAAAATAAAAATAAACATGGCTCTGTTAAAAGCTCCAGCGTTTGTTGCGTTTGGAACCGTGTTGTTCTCCCAACATAAAACATTCAGTTCAGGCCCAACCAAAGGCTTTTGGGTATCTATGTGAAAATACCTGTATATAGCTAAATACCAACAATCATCTCAAGTAGAGCTGCCTCTGTCTGCTAGAGTGATACATCTTAAGATAACCCAGTCTGGCTGCGGGGGAGACCCTGCAGCTTTAGTGCAAATATTTATGACCACCCTCAGTTGCTTGAAGTGTGCCCCTTCTGACGCTTGGAATTTCAAGCTTCTTTCTGTTTATGAAGGCCTCTGGAGCGAAGCACGCGCACGGTCATTAACATGCTGGACAGACGGCAACAGGTTAGGGCTGTGGATCAGCACAGGGCTGTAGTTCATGTAAACATTTAGACAGGAAAGAGATGTTTCCACCAAAGGCTTCATTTAGAGATGCTGCTTGCCTCAGGCTAAGATTTTATGTCATTATTCAAGGTGTGTGTAATGCAGTCATTGTGTCGAGGTGTGAAAAACTTCACAAAAAACCCCCCCAAAAAAACACAAGGCTGCCTCACAGAATGTGCGATTTGCCTACACCGCTTCATCTAGATGGGTTAATTAAAATATGATTAAGGTGAGTATGAAAATGTATATCCTAAATCTTAATGAGCAAAAAATAAATCACCCAAACGCCTAATTATATAAATGTGCCAGTCTCCAGGGAGCAAATAAGTCATTTTAATAAGGGGCCCCATTTTGGTGGCAGAGATGCTCGTGTCATTAAAGGTGACAGTGCCAGCTTGTGCTGGCATCTTGCTTCAGTGTCTCTGGGGAAACACATGTGGGTCTGCAGCAATGGTCTGCATCAGTGCCAGCATGTAAACCAGCCTCTACCCAAAAATCTGCTCACCTGACTTGTGCTCCCAAGCACACAGCCAACGCAGCCACCGGGAAAACCTCATCACCAACCATTTCCAACTCGCTCAGGAAAGCAAAGCACAATCTGGCAAAGTATTTGTCCTCTTATGAGTTTTGAGACTTTTAACATTGTATACAGTTTTGCAAAATTGCTTTCACTCAGCCACTATATGCTTGGTTGGTTTTCGAGCATTAATTTGATATTAGACAAGCTTTAACCAGGCTGCTCCAAAGCATTCAGGTTGTCGTTCAAATATTCTGAGGTGGACTTGTTGTTGTTTGACTCTTCCTGCTGCATCACGACTCAAGTTTGATATCACAAACTGATGTCAGGACATTCTCCACCAAAGGTGGTTTTGCCATTAGAGTCCTTCCATGTATGCCATTTTTACCGAGGCTCTTTCTTCTTGTCGCATCATGATCTGGGTTCTGTTGCAATCTCCGAGATGAGTTGTTGATGTATTCCTGCTGCCATTTTGGTAGGCCGGACAGAACCCTTCTGAGAAGGTTCACTACTGGTTTTATGTTTCCTCCTTGTGAAGCTCAATGTGGTTTGTAACTCTTCCAGAGCTCTGGAAGTGCCATCGCAGCCCCTTCTAGAAAGATGTTGACGAGTTTCGGTCGGGACTCTTGAGATTTTAGAGCCTACTTCACGTTGTCGGAAAGGTTTGATGAAAGTAATTTCTTGGCTCAGCAAATCAGGCAAAGATCCAGCTTGCGTTGGCCAATGATCTTGCTAGTGAAGCTAAACCAAAGAAATGTGCTTTATTACGGTTAAATCAGAATTAAATAAGGGGGATAATATATTTTCAATTAAGTCCAGCTTGCTTGAAAATTTTTTGACTCTTGACAATTATCCTTCAAATGTCACTTCTACTAGGTGTACATATTACTTTTTTCTGATGCTGTGGAACATTTCAGTTCGACCAAGAAGTAAAAACACAAAACGCTGTTACACGGTACTGTGTGCTTATTAACCAACCTACTTGCAGTCCATGCTGTCCTTGTGAAAAGGAAAGCGACTGTAACTTCTCTATGCACACCGTGTACAGTGTTCCAGATCATCCATCTCTGCTGCCTACGAAGTTACCTTGCCCGAGGGTGGAGTTATACACCACCTTCCTATAGGAAACAGGGCCACTGACACTTGAAGTCACCTTTTCCAGTCCTGATCCCAGTTCTACGCTTTTCTCTTTTTTAAAAGCTTCCTTTGCTTCTTCATGCTACTACAAAATAAACAGCAAAAAGAGGCTTACGGGTGGCAAGAGTGGCTTTTTTTTCTCCACGCTCCCCTTCCATTTCCTCTAAAGTTACGGTCCCCAAAAATGCGCTTTAATGGGAAACTGAGGACAAGCTAAATGGGGACCTTATCTGGCGATCAGTTTGGCAGTGAGAACTACTGCCAAGAGGGCTTTGAAATCTCCTTAAGGTAACTCTTCGGTGGGTAGAGGAAGAGGAAGAGAGGAAGGGGGTCAAAAGTAGAAGAGAAAACGGAGAGGAAGATAAGACCGGTTTATGGGATAGAGAAAGTGGATGTAGAGAAAGACATTGGCGGTGATAGGAGACGACGGCGGCTGGAAATGACTGCGCGAGCTGAGCATATGGGGGAGAGAGAGCGAGGGAGAGAGACAGGAAGAGAGGTAGTGGAGATATGATCGGTCAGCGAGGACTAGAACAGGTCAGAGTTGGATTAACCTGCATAAGGATTAGACAGCACTGTGTGGGGAGCCTCACGCCGACACCTGCTGTTGCCCGGAGTGTTGGTCACTTTTCACTCCTGGGGGGTTTGTGTATTTACTTCAGTCAACAGATGAAATAAACTCCTGGGAATTCAGGATCCGGAACGAGAAGGCTGACTCGCAGTGGAGTCGCATGTACGTCTTTTTAAAGTAACAGCACAAACGATGTCAATGAAAGCTAATTGGTGTCGAGATCTGAAGCGTCTGTCAATCTGTGCAGCAATATGTCACCCGGTGTTTGGAGACCACACCTCAGTCCTCTACTGACAGGAACAATATAGTAAACAGTTTTTCAGAAAGAGGCATGCAAGAGCTGCAGTTCTTGAAAAAGTTAACCATTATAGCGGATTCAAACCCAGGATCTTCTCGCTCCGAGGCAAAAGTCACACCGAAAGGCAAATTAAACTAAGACGTTATGACAACTCAAAGTCCCTCAATGACCATTCTGCTATGCTAATCTGTTTATAACTAGATGTTTTCATCTCCCATAGCAATATTTTTTTAATAGAATGTTTTGTTTCTGGAGGTCACATCAGCTCATCCCTGTCTAATCTTTCAGAACCTACACCGGGGTCCATGCCCTAACTTTGGGAACAGCTGGTTTAAAGCCGTGGTTCACACGCTGACAGATAGCACCCAGCAAGAACCGTCTGCGATCAACAAGCAGCATCTTGCACAGCACAAAAAGTGAACCGCACAGCAACATCAAAGCGTCACCCAAAAGGCAGAGAATATCAAGATGAGGGATCATAATTTAGATGTGAATTTCTGCAATGCCGAGAGGAAAATAAGTTGCTCGAGTATTAGGAGAAGTCTCGTAAGGTAATGTGTACACATAATTTTTTTTTTTTTTTTTAGAAAATATGCATCAAAAATAGGACAGAACTAAAGTAGGTCTGTGGAGGAAAAAAATAGCGTGGTTTCTGAACCTTACATATAATACTTTTCAACTGTCTTCTTGGACATTATGTTGTTTAAGCATGCAAACAAAGACAAATAAAGGTGGCTGATAAATTAACACTTTCACTAATTTGTACCCATGTAACATAACTGGGGGGGGGTTGCCATTTTGTCAATCCCTTCTTTAATTTCATATCTGCAAACAAGCCATTTTGTGCCAATCTAAGCTACTTTGTATCAGTTTGTTTTTCATTAAAGTTTGCCACTTTTATGAGATATTGACATAAATGTCAATAAAAATGCTGAAATCTCTCATACAATTTAATTATATACAGAGGACCCCTTGTACTTGCGGGGTTTTAGCGACCACAGCTGAACACATGAGACTCCCTCTAGAAACATATATAACTGATTATTTCAATAAAACTTCATACATACAGGTAGAAATGTCTTGGCACCACTGTAGCAGCTAGCGCCTACAGTCTTCCTGATCTCCATTCCAGAATGTCGTTCCTAGATTGGCATGCCAGCGCCAGCCAGTAGTGTGTCAACTAGCATAGCACCAAGATAAGTTAGCTTTCAAATCTGCATTTTCTTTTAAATATTTTAGATATGTCCTCCAGACAAGTTTAAGTGAACAGCTCCACAAAAAATACACAAAAAAGTGAATCCAGTAATACTTCTGCACCAACAAGCCGGGGTCCACTTTTGCACTTCCTGGGGACCTTTTATTGATACCCAATGACTGTGGTCCCAATCCCAGTTTTGGACACTTTGGGCCCCAGGTTTGCACCAACAGCCGTAGGAGTTTGTCATGTAATCGGTGGATTGCAGATTCAAATCCCTGATCCAGCTGTCTCAGTCGTCGTGTCCTTGGGCAAGACACTTCACTCTCCTTGCCTGCTGGTGGTGGTCAGAAGTGCCGATGGCGTGATATGGCTGTCGCGCCTCTGTCAGAACTGCCCCAGGGCAGCTGTGACTACAATCCCGTAGCTTGCCACCATCCTCAAATAATCAGTAAATCATAGAGAAACCTTGGCTGTCAAGCAGGTGCCACATATCCTGTGAGGGAATATAACACAAAATATACAAAGTCATAAAATCCCAAAATAAATTACTTGACTCTTATTTTGGAAAACTGTATTAAAAATTAAAATTGCCCAGCTCCAAAAAAGTGAATCCTTTTTGGATCTAAGAGCTTCAGACCAAATCTTAAATAACAGTATATCAACATAAAGTCATGGCAATTTTTTGGGGGGGGAGGGGATAAATTATGCATCTAACTCGTTAAAATCACCTGCTCACCTTGCTATGAAGTCAGTCTGAAGTGACTAGATGCACTACTTTGCATTTGACTTTAACCCTCTGTCAAGATTTATGTTCCCAAATATGCATAAACATGCAACCAAATGTCATCCTTCACACGTAGAAGCACGCAAACAGTTTAGCTAAAGTCCTCCACCATCTGTGGAGCTGCCCATTTAGCTTCCTCTCTTATCTTTTGTACCTGCAGTGGGGCTCTGGGCTATGTCATCTAGCCTCCAAACACACACACACACACACACGCGCACACCCATCCTCCATCACAGTCGGAGACAGTGGGCTTGCCTTTCACTCTGATCTCTCCATGAAGCCTCCGAGCCTCGGAGATAGGGTCAGCCCGGCACATCACAGCCTTCCAATCCGTCTGTGATACAAACAATAGACGCGCGCACCCCTGAGCGTGTTCAGTGGCTGAAGCTCGCACACGGCACGGGTCAATAACCAGGGTATACTAACAGCAATCACAGGACTGCTGGACGTGGGGGCTGTGTGTTTGCGTGACATTCGATCGGATGGATTTGCCTTGTTCTCTGCCAGTCTCCCAGGGGAGGAAGCCCTACGGAGGAGAACTGATCTGTGGCATCCTTTTCAAGGATGACTCTCTCCTCTGTCTCTCTGATGATGGTGGCCTTGGCTCACCAATGGGTACGCCACAGATTCTGCTTTAAAACAATTGCTCCGGGTATTTTCTGTCAAAACAGGTATGTGTGTGTGTGTGGGGCTTTGTAGAGTGATGAAGGTTTGGTTTTCATTTTTACACAAGCACGTGGGCCATTTTCACTCGGTGTATCATTGCCCCCGTGTCTTTGAGCAATGTGTTTAGAAAACAGAGAGCAAGAGCTTTTATCTGTATTGTCAGGGGATAATGACGCAGAACACCCTTAAATATCCCTCATGATAACATCGGAAGAGGCACTGTTGGACAGCAGGGATGATTGAAATCTTGCCTTAAAGAAATCAAGCAAATCCATTGTTGCTCTGCTTGAGATGGATACCACATAACAATGTCAAATAACTATGATTAGAGTATGAGGAAATAAAGGACAAAGTAGGCCAGCGTGCCTACCTCGCATACACCAGAGACAATTTATTTCAAACAAGCCTTTAGAGGATTAAATCTCAAAGACAAATTCTGCTATCCGTCTCTGTGTGCCGGTGAAGAAAGCAAATAAAACGCAACAGATATTAAACAAGCTGAAAAGAACCATCTTCAAACAAGCAGCAGACTTGTTCATTTGTGAGCATGTTTGATATCTGTTCAAGGTTTTCCTCTGTGTAATTTGGACCTCAAAGGGCTTTTTTTTTTCTCCAAAAGGAATTTCCCAGATAATATGAAGGTTTTAAGATGAGTTTACACAGATTCTTTTCAACATACAACTGAAATACATACATATATATATATATAAATATATACATACATATGTAAATATATAGTTTGATAAAATCAGAAAAATAATTTTTGATTTCAGTAGCATAATTTCACAGTAGATTTTAGATTCCTCCCCCCACCCCCTTTTTTTTTAAAAGAAATAACCAGTTGGTGTGTTTGTAAATTAAGATTTATGTTTTTCATTTACTATTTTGAGTCTTTTAGCAGAAAAAGGATAATCCAAAACAGATGAAAAAATGGACTCATACGTGGCTCACAAGCCTCAAAATCAACCGTCTTCAGTGGTCCTCTCAGTGAAGAATGAAAGACGAGGCGACTAACGACGACAGGGGCTTTGTACTTTCAGTACTAGAGAGCCGCTGTGCTGGAACTTTCAGATACATTTCCTTACTAAAATTAATGGCTCATTACTGGGATTGATTCCTAGTCTTGTGTTAATTATAGTGATGGAATGAATTGAACTATGGACGACAAAGAACATGCGAAAAACGCACATAGATTCACAAGATGGCAGATGGACAAACTGCATGGTGATATCACATCCAAAATGAGAACTAAGAAAATTGTGGCTATCAAGTCCTCTAAATTCCTCATAAGCTTGTTTAGTACACACAGTTTCACAATGCCATAATCTTCAGATTCCTTCCTTTATAGGAGCAGTGCATTCTGGGATTCAGAGTTCTTTGTGAGTTCTTCGTCCTGTGTGCAATTCAGTTCTTGTTGTTCTTGATGTACCTGATCCAACAACTTGGTGATCTAAAGCATTGAGAAAAGACGTTTAAGTTTAAGAGCACTTTCGCAATGCCCTGACAAAGGAAAAAAAAAAGAAACTTGCACCCTGTTTATTAAAAAAAAAACTGTTTACATTAAGGAAGGCAAAACACAGAAGAACATGGCGAACAAAGTAGCTAAAAATGGCAGCCAGTGTCCATTAGCATGCAATCTACAGTGCATGCAGCTAGTGAGAAAAGCCTGGCCCATAAAGCCTTCCTTCTCTTGAAAGATTCTCCATGCTTGACCTTACAGATAATACTTCCACTCGGTTTTTGGGGTGCTTAATAAGTAATATTCTGCTAAAGGCCAGCAGCAGGTATTTGGAGCAGGGAATCATTATTGAATGAGGCTCAGACCAAGTTTATGGTCCCAATTATGTTAGGCCATAAAGTCTGATACTGGTTGAGGAAAAAGTTTGACTGAGTTTCCGCGCTGCTGGGGGAAGAGACTTCAGATTGGAAATTCATTTGAGAAATGAGATGAGCAATTACGGTCGTAAGACGGGGGGAGACGTTGCATCACACTTACATCCACTCTTAGCTCTGGTCATATGAAAGCTAATATCTGATTAAATATGCAGCATTCCAGACAGAAAATGATTGAAGGGAGACATAAATTAATAGCATAATAGATGGATGGACGTAATGGATTTTGAGGTTAGGCTATAGAAACACTGAGATTTCGAAAATAAATCTGGGTCAAATTACTATTAGGTCTACAATGTGTAGTAAATAGTTTTGTTATTCGGGGTCTGGCCATTCTCTGATGAATAGCTGATAGTAAAAGGCCACCGTCACTGAAGGATTTGGTAGGATCAAGTAAGACCGCGGAAAGTTAAGTCAACTAGAACGTTTAAACTTCCTCGACTTCTCCTTCTGTTTTTTTTTTCACTGAACCCACATCTGCACCAATTCTTGTTCTTTTTTTTTTTGCTTTTTCATGGTGCCATTTGTCTTGTGGCATTTCTCTCTGCCAGTCTCTGTCATTCTTTTGCCCCTGCACCCCCTCACTCATCTCTTCATTCCCCCCCTCCCGCTCAGGAATGGATTCAGGTGAGCCAATTTCATCTTGGTCATGCCTCTTGTTTGCACCGGTCAATTCGGCTTCTCTGGAATGGCCTTCCCTCTTCATCGAGGGCCTTTTCATTTGGACAACTTGGCTTCTTTGCCCTAACCCTGAAATTACTTTTGGGAGTTTGTGAAAGGGGTGATGGGTTAGTGTGATATGGTGCTTTTCATGCTGGACTGACATCACTGACCAGTGGCAATTGTTTCCTTTTCTCTTTCTGGCACAGGAAAAAAAAAAAAAGTTTTGGGCCAAAAGATTATGAAAACGTCATTGTGACTTTACTCTCGGTTTTAGCAAAAGTGTAAGCTACCTCTGTGCGATCGCTGATGCAAGCATCAGAGAAACGTCATGCATTTAAAATTTACAAAAGCAAAGGGTGGTTTAATACGGCATCTGCATTAAATTACAAATCTTGAGGCAAGACTCGAGACAACAAGGTCTAATAATGCTGGCCATTTTGCATGCACAGCTTTGGCACAATAATTCTGGAATCTAAGTGGGTATACTAATAAGCTGGAATGCTAAATTTTAGCTTTGTTTTTTTCAAAGCACAGTAACATTTATACATTTTTTCTTAATATACATAAATGTGAACGACACATTCCTGAAAAATACAGAACAAGAAATGCACACTCTTGTTTTTTCTCAATTGGAAGCATTGTGTGCATATGCTTTGGTGTGTACAAAACGGGCCATTAGTAAAACAAAGAAAAATGCCTCACAACAGCCACTAATTATTCCCTAAAAATTTGTAATAACTAACATGTGATTCTATCAAAAAAAAAAAAGTACAGAGTAGGATTGATCATGTGGGAGTTTTTAGCCCTCATCTCTGGTTCATACTGCTAATCTAAGTGGCCTAGACTTCACTTCCGAGTTGAGTCGGAATGCATGGACTCGTGAACTGAATAATAGTAATCGAGTCAAATCGTGTGGCCATCCAAGAATCACAGCTCAAGTCCAGATTCAGCAAGTAACACTTAATTACCTCCACTCGATATCGCCAACCTAAAATAAATCCGTCAGCTCTGTATGTGTTGTTGCTCTCGTTTCCACGGAGCCATTATGCTGAACCCAAACCATGTAAGTGAAACACAACTATATTTACTTTGCAGTCGCAGCAAACCGAACAAGTGTTGAGAAAAACAATTTTCTGAGGAAATGTTGCAGCGTTGCACATTATGCTCAGAAGACAGCAGTGGCATACAAAGTGGGACCAGATGTTCCCTTGACATAGTGCTTTAAAGGGAGGATGATGTAGTCAGTAGCTCATTAATGCTTTGTTAACATTTTCTGTAATGGGAAATAAATTAGACACAAGCGACATGACAGCATCCTTTCCAAGAAGATTCTCTCACCTGCTCGTAAGCCTTGACATTTCGGAAGAGAGAGACCTTTAACTCGCCAATCACGTTTTGTGCTGCGTAATAGACATGGGCCTAATTTGATGCTGATCCACGGCGCTTTTCAAGTTTTCTTTTAAACCTGTTGGTTGGCTTGCAGAGCTCACCCCACACCCACCCCAACCGACGTAAGACAAGTCAATATTTCCACTTCCTCCAACCACTGGGTAATAATTCTCTCAGATTATAAGTCGTCTACTTAACTCACTCAAAAACCGTCAGGCTCGTCTAATGGCTCGATACAGGTGTGTGCAAATGGCTGAAAGTTTTGGAGGTGTGTTGGTGTGTATAATAGAGCGCGTACACACACATTCTCCGAAGATGTATCTGTTACCTGCGCCTCCTTCACGTGTCATTGGCTGTGGGAAATGAGGAGCCTCCCAAGGAATACGAGTTGAGCGGCGCACGGCTCTGACCGGAGGCAATCAGAGTTAGCTTTAACGGTCAGAGCTAATGAGAGAGGGCTCGCGCTGTGACTGTGTAAAGAGGGTGCAGAGCAAAGCCAAAACAGAAACACTTAGTTGACTTTAACACATTGCACATGCACACACATACATAAGCGGGAAAAGTGAACAGCTATTTGGATTGTATTGGCAGTTAGAGGAGGAAAAATGAGGAGTCAATATATTATGGTCTTCAGAGTTATTCAAAGATTTACACGCGTGGTATCCCCTCAAGGGTGCAATACCTCCAAATGGTATTCAGTGCAGAGGTTATATTTTGTTTAAATCAATTAATAAAATTGCTTCACATGCACAATGCATGTGAAGCAATGTGTTGGCCTTGCGCAATTTCTTAAACGTTTGCTTTTTTGCCACCTTTACATGTTTAAGATGATGAAACTTCATACAACTTGAGAAGAGACAAAAAAAACAACAAAAAAAAACAGTTTTCTAAATTATAATATCTAATGAAAAGGAAGTGTTTCAAACCAATCTGGCACTAAGAGAAAATATAACTATCACTAGAGCCCCTTACATTCTGTGTTTAAGGGTTGCACCAGGATATGTATTGGGAAGTTTGTGTTTTGGTGGTCCGAGGGGGCTTTACTGGGAACAAAAACTGTTGGATATACAATATTCTGTTTTCACAATAAAAATGGATGTCTCCTAAATCTCACTGCGTTTTAGGGAATCCCAGTTCAGCATAACATAATCCAGTAGTAGTTTGAAAAATATTAACGTATTTTAGACCTCTGATGGATTAGGAAGCTCTAAAGGAGATGCAAACTTTAGAACTGCTCAGAGCTAACGGTTGTAGTCAGCAATAATCCTCACAGTGCTTACAATTTCCTCTCTTTCACTTTGTTACATTTTTTTTTATTTTTGCTGCCAGAGCACCCAAATATTGCCCCGCAAACAGTTCAAAAGTACTGAGGAATTTGTCATTGTCTTTGAAACAGAGTATTGCCAGCCAGCCAGATGAGAACTCTTTGTTAAGCGACTCAGTCGAAACAAAATTGCAGCTCAAGAACCATATCTTTTTCTATTTCAAAATAAAAGTCTCTAACATTCAGATTTTCAAGTTTAAAGGCACCCACCTTTATATCTAGGGTTCTTAATAACAGCATAAACTGACCTCACCAGTTGAACTATGAGAAAATAGTTTGCATACAGCAAATTTTGTCACTAATATTGTGACTAATATTCCTAACCCCATGCTAACCCCTTTACGTCAACACATGAAGCAATATTAGGAGACACTCCTAGTAAATAACATCATTCTAAAGTCTCTATTTGTCAACTCAGTAATAATTTATTACTGCTTGATGAATGGGCATGAAACTACTACAGTGTTTCCAGAACATCAAACTCTGCATTTGTGAGTGTTGAAATAAACAAACAAAACAAAACATTTAAATAAATAAAAGACGACACACTCACAGATGCAGCGAGCAATTCAAAACCGGAAACATTCCTCCACTCTCACTCACTGATAGGATCAAAATCAGATAACACAGCTCCAAACACACACACACACACACACAGACACACCTGCAGGTTTGTCTACTCCAACCCCCCACCGACCTTCTTCCAATAGAGATCAAGAGACAGAGACAGGAGAGCGAGGAAGGGAGTAAAGGAGGGGTGAAGAGGTGGGACATGAGGAGGAGTGGAATGGTATTATGTCTATCGGTGTGGATAATTGAATGTTAGAGAGGTTTTCTCCAAGCCTTTGTTGTCCAATCAATACGGCAGTTCCCATGGGAGCTAATCTGTATTAGCAGAATTAGCCTGCTGCTAACTTAGATGTCTCAACAGGAGGGGTCCTTTTTCCCCGTCTCTCAGAGTGATTTGACGCCGTGTGTGGGCCAGGTGAAGGCAAGAGCATAAGGGATAATTATATATAACATGTCTTCTAATAGTAATTTTTCCGTTTACACTAAAACAACACTGAAATTGGCCTGCACTTGAATGCTCAAAATACATTTTAAAAAATGGTCTATAAAGAAAATGTTGATTCTAATTAGATCTAGACCTTCTCCACATGTCCATTTCTATTTTGGATAGTAAATATGACTTTCCCAACATATGTTGGGAATGCAATACAATATAGAATGTAAAATGTGTTTTCAGTTCATTTCAACATCTAAACTAAGCCTAAAATAGATATTATACATTGATTTGTGTGGCACAAATTGCATCGCCACACTAACACAATCAGTTTTGCTACAAAACACACAGTCGGGGCCTCAATCGGATGCTGGCGACATCGTTTCTTGCATGCCTCCATTTACCTCACCTGGACACTCGGCAATGACATCTGAATGACATTCAGAGTGAACAAGAGCAGCTGAATGGTTGGGCGGCATCTACCAGTGATGACATCTGAATGGATTCAAGTATTAGGTGGCAACATAACTTGTTCAGGTCATCTACAAATACCGTGAGCTCTCACGGGCAAATGGCAGCCAAAAAGAGGCACAGCAAAGTCAGCTACCACCAAGTGGAAGGCAAGTTCTAAAGAGCCAGCTGAGTGGTGAGAAAATAAAGTCCAAGCCATAAACACATATGCTGTGCCAATAAGTAGACACCCAAGTGGCATGACAGCTTAGCGAAAGGAGGAGATAGAAGTTGCTGATAAAAAGAAAAGAGAAATCTCTGGACAAATGTCCAGAACCACCTGGGAAGGACAAGCCCCTGGGTGGAATTTACCGCCAGACTGAGGAAGACTGAGAAATCCTACTAATAACCAAGTAAGGCTGCACTGAAGAACAGTAGAGAAACAATAATCATGTCATCAGAAGAGGCCAGAGTCTACCACTGCTATTACACAGGATCCTAGGTGCAGGCTGTGGAAAGATACTCCTGAGACAGTAAACAGACATAAAAGCAAGACGGCCATTTGTGAAGGCTACAACGAAGTTGCTGGAATAGAGGACAGAAATATCTCCTTAAGTCTGGAAGTTCCAAAAATCAAACGAGGCTCCAAATCTATTAGACCAGGACAAGTTTCTC
Organism: Poecilia formosa; assembly: GCF_000485575.1. NCBI lineage: Eukaryota > Metazoa > Chordata > Actinopteri > Cyprinodontiformes > Poeciliidae > Poecilia > Poecilia formosa. Next base: position 1,214,272 of record NW_006800050.1, on the reverse strand, counting down.
AAATACAAACTGTCAGACTCATCATGGTCATCATCTACTGGTCAGTGAGCAACAAAAGAAAACAGAAAAATAAAAAACAAAACAAAACAAAACAAAAAAAAACCTTGTCATTCTCAAGTACTTTCAAAAAGTTCAAACACCGGCAACCTAAGCTCTAATCCAGTTTTTAAAAATACGAAAGGTTGCTTGAAGGAGTTTTTTTTAGTTAGAAAACTGTGGTAAAAGTAAAAAACACATTAATTTCTAGATGGACATGTTAGTTGGCTGCAAACTGGAGCCCTTCCAAGAATTTGATGGATATGAAAGTCTTGATGAATAACTATGGGAAAATAAAGAAACTGCTTTTAAAAACTTTTCAGTCCAATAAGCTATTAAAGTGTTTTTGTTGATTAAAAAAGTTCAAAAAAAGAATGTGCGCAGAATAAAAATGATTCCTCGGTAATGCTTACTTGCGTTGTGTATTGCAAAATAGAACAACAACGTCTGCTAATGTATGTGTACCAAATTGAAGGTTTCTGGAGGTGCAATGTAACGTAGGGCTTCATCGTTCGCCAGAACAGCAACATGTTCAAACCATGCAAGCTTTGAAGAATGTATTAGGTACACCTGGCCTGGTAGTGAGCTGGTTCCTCTTTTTGCCTTCAGTAATGCGCCGTGTTTCATTGCATTCATTCAGCAAAGTGTCTGAAACATTCCTCAGAGATGTTGGTGGATATTAACATAGCAGGACCTCACAGATGGCTCCTCATCCCTCGTGTGGATTTCTCATTCAACCACATCCAAAGGTGCCCTTATTGGACTGAGGTCACTCTTGAGGTCATATGAACAGAGTGGACTCATTGTCCTCTTCAAGAAACTAGTTTGAGATGGTTTGAGCTTTGTGACATGGTGCGTTACCTTGCTGGAAGGGACCATTATAATATCAGTGCACCATGATCAGAAAGGGACGGACACGGTCAGCAATAAAACCCATGTGGACTGTGTCATGACTGTGTGGTTCAGCCTGGAAATGAGAGGAGCTTTTAAACTGAGGAGCTTGATTAAATACAAAGAACAGGTGGCTGTTTGGTAACCAGGTGCAGGTGAGAAAGGAAACTAGGCAAGCAGGCTGAGAGAGAGAGAGAGAGAGAGAGAGAAATAGAAAGAGAGACAGAGAGAGAGAGATGGCACAGGAGGAGCAACAAATGGGCAAAACATGATTCTAATTGGATAAAGAACAACTAAATACAATGAACAAATGATAAACCTGGACTAAAATAACTAAGAAGAGACTGATCTAAAGTAAAAGTAAAACAGAAATAAGGCTGGTCTAATCGAAACACATACAAATTTAAGGCAAAATACATAAATGATCAAAAGTACAAACCCATCAAAAAACCTCAAACACAAGATCCTGACACCATATTGCACTGTTTCAAGTGCAGAGGACCACAAAGTGCTTTACATCACATTCAGTCGTTCACACACACATTTACACGATGACAGTGGCAAGCTACTAGATTGTAGACAGTCCAGTTTCAGCTACTTGGTGAAGCTGAAACTTCACCAAGTTATCTACATGTTCAGATGAATAAAGGCACTAAACTGATGCCATGTGATTGGGTAAGACAACATTTGTGCTAACAAGCAGTTGAACAGGTATACCTAGTAAAGCGACAGAAGACTGCATATTCAAATATTTTGCTAATTTCCAGAGACAGGTTTATTTGTATGGTCCGTGTTTCTATATACTGCTGGGTTTTTTTTTTTTTTACTTGTACTGTATTCCCCCATTATTCTAAGTGAACACTTTATGAGCTGGAAGCTATTCTAAAATTCTGCAGAGCAACTCTTACTGCATATGTACATTCATATTTGTATGTCATAATGCTGCCGTTCTTACGTCTTCGAGCTGTTATTCGAGTCTCGATCCGCCATGTTCGGCGTGTTTTTTTCTTATAGGACAAGTTGTGCCCAGGTGCTATTTCAGCTCGGCTGTGATAAGACACAAGCATGGGTTTATTTGACCCTGGCCATATCTGGACACTGTGCTGCTTGCTACAGGGGACCATGCTGTTGTAACATTGTCACCATGTAATAACTCATGGCCTTGGATGATGACAACTAAGGTGCTTTACACACATACGCTCACACAGACTTCAGCTTCTGAGCAAGGTTTTGCAAACCCAATGCTATTACGCTACAGTGGAAAGTGCTAGTAATTTTTTTTTTGTGAACTGTACATTTAATGCTTGCCTTTGAAAACCAATGCAAAAACAGTTTCAGAAAAGTCTAGGCGAGGATTTTAATCAACTAGCCCCTCAGCACAGTCAAGCACTAAAGCTTTGTGTGCACACAGAAACGTATGCACACACTCCTGGAAAGGTTCCCAGGAAGCCTCGGCTGATACTATCCCCTCTGGCCTAATAGCCTACAAAAACAGACTTGGACACACATAGGAAGGCTGAAACAGTGAAACAACAAACACAATATTCATGTGCCAAGGCGCTGCACTAAGTGATGCGAGTGAACAAATATGGCAGCTTCATAACGATGCTAATGGTGACTTTCCCCAAGCACTACATCGTTTTTACCACATTTTAAATTACATTTTCAAAGACTTGAGTTCACGGAGGCTGCTGACAAACTGCCAGCATTTTCTGAAATTTCAACTTGGCACCCAAGGCAGAATATAAACGGAGCATATAGGCTGAACAGCAATTAATATACAGTATAATGTGGCCAATATATTCTTTGTCTACGCCCGGTTGCAGGGTCATGGGGGACTGATGGCTATCTACACACACACACACACACACACAGACACACACACACACACACACACACACCAAATGACAACTTAGAGATGCCATTTAACTGAACAGTCATGTTTTTGGACAATGGGAGAAACCCAGAGCATCCAGGGACAGTCCAAGCATGCAAACTCAATGCAGAAATGCCAGAATTTAAACCCAGGATCTTGGCTTGCCAACTGATCCACCATGTTTTGCAAAAAAAAAAAGGAATTTTCCATTGAACTTGACTGCACGTTCACACGTTACTGCCCTGTGTATGAAAATATTATGTTATCAGATTAACACCAAGGGTTTGGCGTCAACACCAAGCATTTTTGCGAAGCGTGATGAGCATAATACATGTTTTCCTAAATATTTCAAAAACTGAAAACTCTTACAAATAAAAAATGTGGAATGCATTCACTTTCAGACCCCTTCAGTCCATGTCGTTTAATCTTGTCACAGCTTCTCATCTGAATTTTGGCTGGGCTTGCTTAAGCACATGAATATAATTTGAATTGAACCATTTGCTTGCTTCTGGTGTGTTTACATGGATGCCGTTCGGATTATCAATCAGCATAAATCACCCCTCTCATTCAGATTATAATTTACTTTCAATCAGTCTGTTTCCAGTCATAATATTCTGATTAGATTCAGCCCAATTGTCATTTTTGGACAATATGAAACATGATCCAGCTGGACATTTTGTCCATTCGCGCAAGCAAAGGACAGAGCCTTATTCATCATTCAGGCATCCTGGCAACTGTGCAACAACTGCAACACTCTATGAAAAGAAGCACTCATAAAATAGGGACCCTGCAATCAACAGAGAGGTTTGCCAACACATGAAGGGGTCTTATGTTCAGAGGACACATCATGAGTCACAATTCTGTGGATATTTTTTTGGGGGGAAAGGGTGACCGTAACATGGTCCCACGAACTACAAATAAAAAAGACAAACCTGCACACATTTGGTTACAGGAGCTCGTCTTCTTTAACACAACAGCGCTGACAGTTATACTGCCGCATTCTATCCAGAGATAGTCTCACTGTAGAGGCATAACATTCCTGCACATGCAGAAGTCTTTGAAAACTACGGGCGTGTTTGCACTCTCAACAGTCTGCAGTTGCTGTCCTCAGATCACACCAACAAGTTCCCTCAGACGCAGCAGCTGGGCGTGCATCCAGCAGAGGGGTCAGAGTCTTACTCGCGCCGAGCTGCAGCGCACACATTTTGTACATGTAAGCTGATGCATGACGCAAGATGGTGGCCGGCAGCCACTCTGTGAACTGCGAGGCCAACATTCCGCCATGCATCCAGTGGTAATTTAGGAGCCTGCTGGGTGACTGGAAAAGTTGAGGCTGAGGACAGCGGTTCAAATTGGTGACATGCCCCGGATTCAGCACATTTCCTGAACCTGCACTGATACATGTAATCCCTCATAAAAATTGGTGTTTAAATAAGCAAGAAGCTTAGGAAGAGAACTGGAGAGACGGTGTCTAATGTAGACTTTTCAGATACTCTCACACGGTTCCAAAACAAGCTTGTAAAGTGAACATATTTACAGTTCTTGTACAGACTGCTTTTTAAAAAAAAAAGACATTTCCGTGGTTAAGCCCTAGTGCAACTTTTCCCTCGATATCTGTGTTCATTCGTGCTCAGAATACATGAAAGTCTTAATCTTTGGTGATACTTCATCAATCCAGTACTGTCATTCAGAGGAACAGAAGGGTCCTCTGAATGGTTTATCTGGCAGTGATGTCGTCGTTCAGTCCATTATGGAGAAAAATGTTACGTCTACTAGCGGGAGAGAGTCTTGGCGGGGTCACGGCACCCGGTTTTTGGAAAACACATTTTCTAAAGACGGTTTGGCTTACATATTTCATGGCACATTACAGATGTCTTGCCTCAGCTCCACCGACAACTCGTTAGGACCCGCATGAAAGAGGAGACGTGATGATGAAGGGGGAAAAGCAAGAGACGAGAAAGCTTTCCTAACATGCATTTGTGTATTTGCTTCTGTTTTAGGTCTTTAAGTGTTTAAACCCAAAGTTAAAAAGGATTACCCAGGGGTAGCTTTAAGTGCAGCCTTTCTCTTTCTGAATGTGAAAATTATGTACAATATGAGTTTGTTCTCCCTTCAAGCATGCATATGGCCATGCACTTTATATCCAGTGAGGATCCAGGCAGCTGCAAGTTCTCAGTTTGCTCAGGGGCCTGTTCAGTGATCACAAAAAAAAAAAAAAGGAGCACAGAACAAGAGCCAGATCTAAATCAGTGTTCTGACAAGTAGCTTTGAGTAGATTTTAACCCAGTGGCAGTGAAATGGCCTCACCGATTTCCTAAAAACTGTAATAGAGTCCTAAAAAACAGGAGAGCTGTCAAAGCTGTACCCTGCCTCAGGTGCCAGACCCCAACTCGCAACCCAACAAGGATAAGCGGTTAGAGAAAACTGATGGATGGACGTCAGAAATTTGGTGTTTTGCAGCAACTTCTTCCTGTCCGTCTCTGATGTGACTTGCTCAACCGAGACTCAAACTGCAGTGTGAAAAAAAAATAAATAAACTGAAATCAGCGCTTCACGCTGCTGTCATTAAAAATTACTGCATTTAACATTAGACTGCAATTTCAGTAAACTCTTTTCTGAGCAGGAATACAGATTGTTTACCAAAGAGAAACATTTTGTATGCACCAAGTCAGCTACTCTTTTGAAAATAAAGTTTAGACCAAAAACCAGCTCAATGTGGTCATGGCAGAGAAAACTGTTTATCAGCAGTCTTTGGTGGCTATGCTAACTAAACCCAAGCATTCATTGCAGGCCAAGTTGGTGAAGGTAGGTTCCCCAGCAGCTTTTATATCTTCCTCAGAGATCTAAAGTCTGGTCCTGAGGAGAAAACAGGTTATTTGTGCATTTTGCGAACTGCTGCTTTTCAAACCTGCAGCAGAAGCTGTTAAGTTTGCCTGCCAGACGAGGGGACTCTGCTCGGGGGCGACGGCAGGGGCTTCTGCGGTTTGCGATGTTTTTCAGAATTTGAGTCTGATAAGCGGAGGCTTTCGCTCGTATTGAACAACAAAATCTATTTCCAATGCACTGACCAGAAGTGTTACTAATGATGCGTCACATGGCCAGGTTTGTACATCATCTGCAGTGCTGTACAGCTGCAGGAATAAGTGTGTGCAATCATTGTTATGGAATAGATGGGTGAAGCAGACAGAAGGCACAGAGCTTAGCAGATAGCTTGCTGGTGGTCTGATTGCTCTGGCCTCGTGGCCCACTGAGCAGTGATTGCCACAGCTGGGGCCTCTGGGACAGATTTCTGCCGGACTCCCATAGCTCAGAGCTGACACCTCCCACAAAGCACCGACTGCCCAGACCAAGCTCTCACCGTGCCATTTGTCCTCAGAGATGGCAACACAGAGGTTTGAAACGAACCTATATCTTCTTTCATTGATATGTCGTTTTTGTCTCCCCTGGCTCTTCCATCAATCATTTTCATCCCTTCTTACTCACTTTGTGTTGCCATTTTCACTTTTGTCCCACCCTGCAATCTTCTACAGTTTTTTTTTTTTCTTTCTGCGTTCCATCCACCTGTCTGCTTCAAGAGCAACGTCTACCTTTTCAGGATTCACTTTTCAGCTTTGTGCCCCGGCGTCTGCATTCACTTCCATGGATCACTTTCACCTCCGAGGGAATAATCCGCTAACTGCTTCATTCACACAGATGACATCATCAAATCCCCCCATTGCCGTTGGCTCGATTAATCCTCCTCATTCTGCTCTCAGTTTATTATGGAGGTACAAATCCGGTTGGTTTAAGGAAGAAGAGGGAACCGGGCTCCTATGCTATAGGAGCTGCAGGGGAAAGAAAGAGTGAAAAAGACAGTAAAGGAGAAAATAAATGGAGAAGGTTAACATAGAGAGAGAATGTGAGTTAATCTGAGGCCAGAGTCAAAGGACACAGCTAAATCTACAAAGGTGCAAGGCGAAAAAACAATACAATTGTATAGAATAAGAATATAGAATATCTATTCTGAAGTAGTAATTTGGCCGATGCTAAAATTTAATGTCTGATATTCTAAGAAAGACAAAGCCATTAATCTGTCGTGGTCTTTGTTTCAGTTCGTCTTTTTTTTTTAATTTTTTTAATGGTTATATCACCTGCTACTAATTACTGCAAGCAGCTTTGTTTTACACGAACGCTGAATTATGTGCACTGTTGCTTGTGACGCTGCCAAATGTGTGACGTTAGCATATTTTGATCAGTCTGTCATTTTCCGAGTTGAACTCCACTCAAACCCTATGCACCGCATTTGGAACTCTAGCAGTGAAAAAGGGTTACAAGAGACAACAAAAAATACAAAATGAATATCGACGTTAATTTAAGGTTGTTGTTGAAATGGTGAACAAAATGGTATAAAAAAAAAACTAACCTGCCTGATGCAGTTCAAGATTTCAATTTGTTGACAACTGGGGAAATGCTACTTGGAATGAGGATGAGGAGGGCAGGACCTTTCATCCTCTCACCCTTATGTGACATAACTGATCAGATTTCTTTCGATTAATTGGAGTTAAGGCGGAAGTGTGACAAAGAGCCAGATCCAGAAGTCAAAAGGCCGAGCGCTCTGTGGCCAGTAGGATGAACATAATTTCTTAGGTTTTGCCTGCACATGTATCCTGAGAGCATATATCATTCTATTCTCTGATTTGGGTCAAATTTCTTTTAGTATTGCAGACACATAATTGCACACAAAAGGAGTCTGTTGAGCTAGAAAGATGGCAAAAATCACATTAAATGTCTTTTACTGCTGAAAGTGGGAAGAAAATGTTTCAGCAATTTCGCCCTGTAATGTTCACCTTTCTGAACTGAATACTTTTCATTATCATGATTAATGTGCACTTTGGGCTTTCTCATAAAATAGTGAAAGAAACTGCAGAACAGATTTATTTTACATTTTTAAAGTTAGTCACCAACACACACACACACACACACACACACACACACACACACACACAAACAAAAAAACTTGATTATCAGGTCTTTAGAAATTGTCCAGTTTCCACTTTTTGTTTGTCTTATTGTGAACCCACCATAATAAGTTATTTCGCTCTACTCTTTAGAAAGTTGTTAAATCTGCTAAGTGCATTTATGCAAATTTTCTGTTTTCTCTTTTGCCACCATCATCAACTTTACAAGAAAAAAAAAAAAACTGCCAACATGTTGTTTGGATTATCCAATACCTCTGGAAGCTGTGGGAGGTAAGGAGAACTGCAGTCTCTAAGTACCTTTTAACATATAGTCTGTTATTATGCATAGGATTGTTAAGTGTGAGAGAAAGGTTGGAATGCATCCCTCTTGTGTTTTTATGGCTCTGGAGGTTTTAATAAAGAGTTATTTTGAAGCACTTTTGGGTCAGCTAAAGCTTTGCTGCCTTAATGAAACGGTGAAGGCAGCAATAAGGGAGATTACCACAGAAAGTGAGAGGCTGCGTTAAGCATCTCCCACGCAAACGCTGCATGTTAGGATCCAGTGCCAGGGCTGCTATTCAGTCTGGGGCAAAATGGAGAAAAAGAATCGATTCGAAAACCTCCAAGATCTGGAGGAATCTTTGATTCTGTACTGTTGTCTGAAAGTTGAATCCATCTATATGCATCCGTCCATCCATTAGTCATGCCCCGCTCCTTTCACTCATTCAGTATTCATATTTAAAGCCTCACCTCCATGGAAATACCCACTATGGCTTCCTATTATCGACTGCTCATCGTGTCAGATTCGACCACATACACCACCTTTATGCACAGCCCCTAAAACAAACAGACAAAACAAAGCTTAAATAAAATGCTCCAGTCATGACTTAATATAACGGGTGGGGGGAGCGGAGGATGATTATCCCTGTCTATACGTCCTCATCCCGCCTCTCCTGCCTTTAGCCAGATGACACACATTGAGGCTGATCCGTCAGCGTGCTGGCAAACGTCGGAGCAGGACATACACAATGTGTCAGAGATAGAATGTCACGCTACGGCTTCCAGGGTGGAGGAGAAGGGGGATAAAAGAGGGGCGAGATGACAGATGAAGCAAGATCAACAAAAGAGAGCGGCGCACAAAGGCGGGATGGAGGGAAACAGGTGGATTGAAGGTGTAAGGCAGAAACAGAAACAAGGATGGAAAGAAGGGATCAAGAGGAGAGGAGGGGGGCGGGGGCTGGGTAGGCACATGGAGACAGATAGAGATTATTTTAAAATACGGGGTTGCGCATGCTGTCAGTGCAGGCATAGGGGTGGCTGCTTACACAACACACACACACACACACGCACACACACACGCATGTTGCCAAGAAGACCTGCTGGATGCCTGCAGAGATGTGACTCATAGTATCCATATCACTAAGCCACAACAACACAAAATAAACATATAGTGCAACTTGAGCGCAGCCGTTACAGGGAATTCAACATTTTTGTGACAGAAAGACGAAGAGCCGACGGTTTCTGCCTTGTTGTGTTAAAGTAGTAAAGAGGAGCTGTAGTTCTTACGGAGCAGCAGATCCGCGAGACCAATGGTGTTCAGATGTACACTGTGTTGCCCGGTGTGTGTCAGTAGAGACATAGAAAGCTACTGGGTGTATTTGCTAATGTGCGTTAGCAGAGGATATGGTGTTTTAAAGCGACCAAAAAAAAAAAAAAAGTTTCTGTTTGTGTGTGTGTGCAGTAGTGAGGATTTAATGGGATTTCCAGCTCAGCAGAATGCGCCTGCCCGTCTCATCCCACTCCCCCCCACACACACACACACACGCACATACAACATGCTTTGACGTTCAGCACACACACACAAACATACGCATCCAGCATCGATCCATCCAGCAGCCACAGGGTCATTCATCAGAAGGCTGGACACACCCAGGTGTGTTTTACTATTGGCCAATGCTCAGCAGCGCAGACAACCGTCACGTCAGATACAGCAGAAAAGTAGAACAAAAAATAAGTTGGGAAAATAAAAAGGAATCTAAAAGAAAAAATAATTTTTTGGATAAATAAGATTTAAAGTACAAAAAAAATAACTATAGTACCTTCTGGAAGTATTTCTAACTCATACTTTTTCAAATTTTGTCATAAATGTATAGCCTGTTATTCCACGTCACAAAGTGAAACTTAAGAAAATTTTCTCTATTTTTTTGTAAAAAAAAAAAAAAAAAAAAAAAAGTATCTAAAAGGTGTGGTGTGTCATGTATTCAGCTCCCTCGATGCTTATAACTGTAAATTTAATACAGTAAAAACCCACAGCCTTCAGAAGTCACCTCTTTAAAAACAGAGCCCACCTGTTTGTATTTTAATTTCAGCACAAATCCATCAGTTTGGTCAAGGCCCCAGGAGGTTTGTCAGAGAACATGAACGAACAAACAGCCGACAGCTCGGGGATACAGGTGTGGAGACGTTTAAATCAGGGCCAGATTATGAAACAATATCCAAAGTAATGAGCAAAAAAATAAAAGAAAAAGAAAGAAAAAATCTGAGCCACTTCGTCATTTTCCAGGGATACACATGCATCATTTTTATTGCCTAGTTTGCCACCTGACAGTCACTGAGTCTGACCTCTTCAGTGATGACTGTCAAACCTCTGAGCCAGAACAACGCAGCCTGACACATGACAGCCTCACCCCTCCACCTTAATGACGGGTTAACGGACGCCCCCCCCCCCCCCAAAAAAAAAAAGCCTTGGCAACAACTCTTTGGCCTCGCGACTGGTGTACCCCTGATTCAATTACCTTGACCTCGGCGGGGGCCTGGGCCTCCCTCCCAGTCGTGTTCCTGTAGTCGGGGAAGGTTAATTGAAACGGAATGCAACATTAATTTCCTTATTAATGAGAACAGGTGACTGGCTGCTAACTGTAGGGAGAGGGTGACCTCACTGAGATGCTTTTTTTTTTTTTTTTTAAACTTTCACCTGTTTCCACATGATGGATCACAATCAGTGCTTCTGCAGTAAGAAGGAACTGATGAGCTTTCAATATTTGTCTGAGGGAGTGTGTATGTGCGCAAGACAGGAAATACTGTTCAACTAGCCTCAACATCTTTATGGTTTTGCTTTCAAGCAGCCAGACATTCTGATAATCTTAGTGGGTTTAGATCGGGAGTGATCTTTGATATGTACCATATGGGTAGATACCCAGAGTGGCATTAGAAAGGAGGTTGAGCAAACACCAGATTAACTAAATTTTAACTTACCTTTCAGCTGCACCTTGCATGTGCACTCAGCCAAGAGTAAGGAAACAAATTAACTTTACCTCAATCAAGAGATTAAATGACTTCCTGTTTCCTAATTAAGTAGGGGTCAGCATAAGGAGGGGGAGGGGGGTCACCCAGGGCGGTGTTCATGCAAGAATCGCCACTGGTCTTGATTAAAAGTAACCATGGAAGTATGTTGTGCAGTACAATACAAAAACAAAAGCATACAGGTTGAGGAAAAAATTAAGACGCAGTAGGCCTAAAATAAAACGCCATGCAGAGCAGATGAAATATCTCTGCAATTAAAATTTGCAAGGAAAGGCAAAAGCAATCCAATACCTGACCTAACAAAGGACCTTAGAGACATTTAGCCCTTCATCCTAAATGACAAACTAAAGGAGAATTTCTTTCTAATCCTTTGCCAACGTATGCCTAGTAAAACAAGACATAACTGCAAAAAAAATAAAACAAAATTGTATCAAACATTCTGTTTGCAAGAGCTTACATGTATGTTCTGGTTAAATTTGTAAAAGTTATTTTAGATGTCGCTCAAAAAGTTTGAAAAAAGAAAAACCATATGGTTTTAAGTCTCGATTCGATTCATCTGCACTCCCACAATGAGTCGGAACAACACAAGTGTGCATCTTTTGTGCCTCACACCTCTCATCTGTCAAAACATGATAAGATATAAAACTCCACTGTGACGGCAACAAGCAGCCTCCTCCTCAATCTTCTTAAACAAATACCAGGCAAATGAATGAATTTTGAACAGCCACCGCCGCCTCTATCATGAGACGGATCTCTACTTTATTTCATTCTCACACCTTCTTGCAATGTTCCAGAGGATGCAAGAGACTCGTTTTAATAAGATTCTGCTGTTTTTCTTTTATTTTTGTACCTGTTCAATATATTGTCTCTTCCTCCAGCCGAGCTCAACTTCCTCGTTTAATCACAGAGTCTATTAAAAAGGCAATTAAACATCATGCAGGTAATATGTATAATCCATTGAACAAATCCTGGATCAAATATGCAAATCGCAATAATGGAATGTTGATCACCGCACCGTTTTGCCTCCAGTATTGATTCGGCAGAGTTAGAGCAAGACCTTAAGTGGCATGATGCCTGGCTTTAAGGTCTTGCAAAAGTCCACACGTTTTATTTTTGGGCTCCATTTATTCTGCAGTGAAATTATATATA
>NW_006800050.1:1148555-1202012 GCF_000485575.1 Poecilia formosa | reverse complement strand
ATATATAAAAACAAAGTTCATGTATTTGTCAAAAGGGTTTCTGGGAGTTTTTCCTGCACATTTAGCAGGAACAGGATTTTCTAGAAGTTTAAGACATTTGGTGAAATAAAAAAACGTCTTGTAGACTTTCCCCCAAGGCAAAGAACTCGCAGCTTTGTGAACCGGAACAGAAACACACCAGGCCTGAGCCCATCTAAAACATTAGGAGGGTTTAAGGAATAGAAAAAAAATACAACGGTAACAATTGTTCATTGGGGATATTTTAACCTTCTCCCAGAGTGCCTTGGAAATGCATTTGCACCCACTGAACGATTTCATATTTGTTACTCTGCAATTACAACAGATGATACTGCGTGAAGGGGAGCAAAATATTTGACAGATATCTGAAAGGTGCATCAGACATCTGTCCAATCAGCTGCTGGTTTTTTGTGGTATGCCTCTGCCAGGTTTTCACCAGTTTAGACTGAAGTTTTTGATAATTCATCTTCGTAAAATCATCTGTAAACATACATTTTTAATAGGGATGTGTAATAATATCGATTTTGTGATATATATTAAAAATGTATCAAACTATTCAGAGCAGGCTACTTGGTGCACTTTATTTACTTTACAAATGCATGTAAGCTACAGTTTGTACTGTTTCAATTAAAAGAAACATGTTTTCTCAGCACTTCTTTGATTCATTTTGTCCAGCTGTCGATTTTAAGTCTGTGTCCATGTCCAATCAGAGCCAGGTAATGTGTAGTTGGTGCTTTTAATCAGTTTTCAGTTAAATTAATTCAGTCCCACTCTATAACAGTCACAAAATGTCACCAAAATCACTCTGTCCCTCTAAAATCTTTCAGAAAATCGCAAAAGTGTATTGAATTGTATCGTTTGCTAAATATCGCAATGTATATCGTATCGTGAGCAGAATATTGTGTGTCATATCGCATCGTGGGATTTTTGTATCACTACAGCCCTAATTTTTAAGTATAGGCACTGATTCTTAATTGGTTTCTCAAGTCTGGACTTTGACTGGGTCATTCTAACTTGTTGGATTCCAATGTAGTCGGGGCTGAATGTTGAGGGTTGTTGTCTGGCTACAAACCTCCAGTCTTTTACTATTAACAATGTTTCCTTTTAATGACTGACTTCCCAAAAGCATAACCACAGCGGAATACTGCCACCAAAATAATCGATTTTATTGTATTCATGGAGTGTTAAGAATGTTAACATTTTCAGGATTTTTTTATTTTTTATTTTTTTTGCAAAAGTCATGGAAAATTATGCACTGCTTTGTTTTAGTTCATCACTTAGAATCCCAAGAAAATTCATGAAACTCTGTGATGTCAAAACAGGAAGAAGGTTTGAAATAAATCAATACGCTTGCAGAGCATTTTATCTCAGCCTCGGCAAGATACATTCTTCACTTGCTCCGCTCTTCATACAAAAAAGTAAATGTGTATAAAATCACCAGACTGCTACAGTCTGGCATGTAAAAAAAAAGTTTAACTGGATACAAGATAAAAAAAAAAGATCAAACAGCCCAAATGCAAATAGAGCCAAAACCAGATGATTTCAGGGTGAATCACAGCTGTTATCAAGCTTCACGCCCGGGAATCAAGGTAAAACCAAAGTGAGAACCATACACTCCAGCAAGAGCGGCCATCTGAGAAAACACAAAAAAAGAGGAGTTTAGAAGACTCTTATATTCGTCTGATTCTGAAATGCTGGAGCGATTCAACCAACAAATGTCCTAAAAAACATAACTAAATCAAATAAAAATGCTTCATCACTTTCTGAGCTTAATGCCGCCGTTCCTCTTCTGGGGGCTGTGGCGCTTTGTTTTGGAAGATTAAAAGCGGAGGAGTGGAAGGAGAGGAAGAGAAAGGGAAGTTTGGGTGCGTAGTGACAGAGGAAAGAGGGAGAGTGGGAAAGGGCCGAAGGAAGGACTGGAGGGACGGAGGGAGAGACGCAGGGAGGGAGGAGACGGAGGTGTTTGTGTTATTGATGTGCAGCGCCGGGCTCAGATAAAGGATAGGTGGGAGCTAACCGACTCCTATCTGGCTGCTCCAGCCAAAGGCCCTGTTTGCTTTCCAGGGGTTGCAAACACCCAAAGTTTGTGTGTGTGTGTGTGTGTGTGTGTGTGTGAGTGTGCGTGTGTGTGCGTGCAAGCATGTTGCAGAATGGAAAGACAGATTGTGGCAAGGTTCAGTGTGTAGATGCTTTCTTCAGAATTAGATTCCGCTTCTCTAACGGCACAATTAGGCCACGACAGCAGGGAGCAGCAGGGAGAGGAGAGAGTCTCTGGCTTAAGAAAGGACGTTGCATCATAATGGACGGCGAAGCACAGTGTCACAGGTGGAATACAATTACCATAGATCCATTTCAGTCTAGCCAAAAAGGGAAGAAAAACAGAACTGCTCACGTACCCGAAAACAACCCGAATGGATGCAGTTTGGTAACATGGCTCCTTGATGAAGAGACAGCAACCGTTTTTTTTTCTTGGTCTGACATTTAATGAGAAAAGACCTTTACTGTTTTAGGTCTGTTAGAAATACTAAAGTTATATCATATATCTTAAAGACAGTAGTGAAGGAGAAAATTTACATAAATAAAAAGTACTATTCCTTTTAAATGGGTGTAGTGTAAAGTGCATTGGATTCCTCTGGACTGGATAAAGCGCTACACAAGTACCAGACTTGTTATGAGACGCTCATGGAAAGATACCCAAATCATGCAGTTTAAAAGCCACCAACCACTAAACCTTCTTGGGAATATCCTACTGCTAAACTGTCAAGCGTTTCAGCCCATCCATTTCTGTTTTTTTTTGTTGTTTATTTATTTTTTTTGTGTGTGTGTATTTTTTTGTTTTTGTCATCTATTAATATTCAATAAGGTACATTTAGGGTGATTAAAGAAGCTTAACAACAGCGTAACGTCAAAGTCCCTACCCACAAGCTGTTGATTACAGGAGGAGTTAAAAAATGTTGAAGTTTCTTCTTCATAAACCGCAAACATTTGGAGCCAAGCATTCAGGGATGGTGTCGGAGTGCTCATTTACGGAGCTTGGATAGCTAATGTATAACAACTGTTGCTTCAGAGACCGGATAAAATTCAACCTTGCAAAGTGAAAATCATGTGTCCCCTCACAACTCATCCGGTTTCCAAAGTTTAGTGACAGGAAGCAAAGTTTACTTGCACAAATGATTCACTGTTCAAAAAACAGTAATGATAGATGACAAAAAAAAAAAAAGACATTTAATGGTACACTGCAGACTGACTGATTGTATTATGTAAATGAAGCTTACAGCCTTTTCACAAAACATGTGAAGTTGAGCAGATCAGGTAATTTTTTTTTATTACATGTATATATGTACCGCATATTTAAAAACAGAGCAATGTTTCTCAACCGCTGGTTGAGGGGAACGTAAGAGGAGGTAGAACATACGAGCGACTGCATTAAAACGACTCTTGTAAAGTCCAGTTGTTGTGAACTAACACCATATAATCAAACCGAGGTGAACTGAACATATTTTAAATATGTCATATACTACAAGCTCATCCTCCTTGTCCCTGTCCTTTTTCTCCTTTTTCCTCCCTCCATCCTTTCACTTTGACTGATACCATCTCACTGCTAGCCTCCATTTGTCTGACCCCAAGGAGAGGAACTGATGCGCCGATCCATCAGAACCGCACGGCTCCATTTACCGGATGGACCCCCGCCTGCAACGCAGTTCCTTCAGCCGGTATCAACAGCTGCCCACCCGTCTTAAAACAAGCGTCCACCAAGGGCAAGGGCAGATTTCCAGTGCTGATGCTGAGGTCTTTCTAACTCAGGCCCTGTTGACTTCATCTGTTGTTGTTTTGGGGGGATTTCTGTCAGAAACAATGGAGCGCAAAATGCGTCCATCAATGTGCCAGGCTCAAGGATGGACTGATCAAGTGGGTGTATTTTGGCGTTGCGCATCGACTTGACATTAACGTATGAACATTTGAAAAATGCATTCAATTAGAGCTGCAGCTCATACTGACTGGACAGTAAAAGGCACTTTATAGCTTCGATATAATGTCTTGTAAAAGTATTCACAACCCTTGGACTTGCCACATGATAACAAAAAGAGTATATTTTGTTGTGATTTTATGAGCTGGACTAACACAAAGTAGGATATTATTGTCAAGTTGAAGGAAAAACATAAAAGGTCTCTAAACACACACACACACACACACGCACACACGCACACACACACACACTTGCCCCTCCAGTTGTCCCCATCCAGAATCCTCCATGCATGATGCAGTGCAGATTTACGTCTGTGGGTTCCCACTTTTCCAGCCCATTCATGGTCTCGTTTTGCAGGGAAACAGTATGACATTCTGTTAGGAAGCTGACAGGGGTGACGTGTCCCTATGTTTCTGTCAGTAGGGGAAAGGGGAGGAGGGAAGAGTTATGTGTCTATATGTAGAGTTGAGCAGGAACTGATATAGCCCACAAAGCACATGTCCAAGGAAGAAAGGACTGGCAGTTGAAAAGCTAAACCAGCGTTAGCTCGCTTTCCAATTCCACACTGGCATCTCAGTCATGAGACTGAAACTCCATCCGCTCTATGGAAAGGAGCATCTGAACAGTCTGTCTCAAGAGGAGCTTCTGAGAGGGGAGGGGGGAGTTCTTTCCAACAGCCAAATGTTACTCCAGTTGTACGATAATGCTTCAAAGAACTGGAATCAATCAGGGAACCCAAGGATACTTTTTAATACTGGTCAGGGCAAACAGTACTCCAACAAATAGCTGCATAAATTTCATATATATATTAAAATTTAACTGAAAAGTTTATTTGGATATTACATCTCAATAAAATCTTTCCAATCCACATTATTTTACCTGACACCCTAATGCATCCTACATTAGCATATTACATCAGACCTGTTCACTACATACCACCCCATCACATCCTACCACACAACACCAACCATACAGCACCATGACATACTATTTTACACCACAGTGTCACACGTTTTACCATAACATCCAAAATCAAACTTCCCCATATACCAAACCAAATCACATCACATTGTACAGTACCATTTCATACCACACTACGCTATATGACACCTCATCACATTCTGTCATACAGTACCATATACACTACGATCTACGGTATCATACGTATTATGCGATACATCTGATATCGTATCATGTGGTCTCATACGGTATCAGACCCAATGATATACTGTATCATACCATATCGCACTACATCACACCCCCCTAAATCTTACCATACAGTTCAGTTCACAATACTAAACTGTATTATACCATGGTTTATACATGGTTTATATCCAACATGCTGTCCTGAAGCAGCATGTTAGATATGCTGATTCAGGACATTGTTCCAATTGAATGCAGCTGCTCAGTGTTTAATTTTCCTTGCTTTTTCCTTTATATTAGGTGCTCTTTTATGTTTTTTTCTTCATATGTGGTGGCCTATAACATCTGTAAGGGATTGGTCCTCTTAGTACTACAGTCGATGTATTATAGCTCTTATCAGACTTAGTAACTTAAAAAAGGCACCACACAACAAACACTGAATTATTCTCCGACTTTGCAAAACAACGCAGCAGATTTACCTGGTGAATGTAACGATTTAAACAGTCTCCAGATTTTTCAGATAAAGATTGTCACGCCATTTAAATCAGCTGAGATCCTGTAGATTTGTTTGTTCCCATTTCCCCAGTTTAACGTCTGTGTTCCTCTCATTAGCTCCCATTCCCCACCGCCGTCACAAACCTTCCACGCAGCTGACTGACTGTAACTCTAGCTCTGTGTCTGTGTGTAGTAGGCCTCCTCTCCATCCACTCTGAACTCTTCCTTATTTTGTTTCAGGCTCAACATGGTAAGCCCTGGGTCATGGCTGGGGCAGTTCATGCAGGACGCTAGGTGCTGTCACAAGTTAGGTTTCCATGGCGGCCCAACTATGCTGTTGATTTTTGTTATTAGAAAGCTCTGCGCATGATATCAGCAGGCCCGTCCTCTGCCTCGCTCCCGCCTCGCTCTGTGCCTACATTTGGCTCGCTCTCGGGCTCTGTCACGAGTTGTGTCAGTAGGACTTAAGAGTGTGGCAGGATGCCTGTCGTGGCCAGGGGATCGGGTAGGAATCTTCCATTAAGGTTAGCCTCCAGTATGCAGCACATGATTCGACTCTGAGCAAAGGGGAATGACTCAACAGCAGATAGACTGTCGGATAAGGAAGAGACGCAGGAGGAGGTTGCTACCCCTCACATGAGAGAAACGAGCTCCACTCTCCAGATTTTTTCCCCTTGTAGACTATTTATAGTTTTCCATTTGCAAGTGTTAACTGTTAACAACAGGGTTTCTATGCAACCTAGAAAAGTATGGACAAGTGAATGATTTAATTTCAAAGATTTGTGAGCCTTGAAAGTAATGGAAAAAGCAATTAAAATAAGGGGAAAATGTTTGTATTTCTAGATTGTGTTACCTATTCCATTGTCTACATAAATGGTTCTGCTGTCCTTTCCTTTATTGTGCCTGTCCATCTTTTTTCCCCCCCGTTTCCTTTCTTCCTTGTCAATCCTTTCCTTGCTTGTGTTCTGTGTCAGTTCCTTCCTTTTGTCCTTTCTTCTTTCCTTTCTTGCGTGTTTTGTCAGATTTTAGTCTGGTTATTTTATTTGCACAGATTAAAATCAGTTTCCTTTCCTCTGTCTTCTCTTTGTTGCATTGTTTCTTCCTCTTGTTTTTACTCATGGACTTCATGTCCTTTTTGTTCTTCCTTCTTTCCTTCCTCATTCCATTCTTTCAGTGCTTCCTTTTCTTTTGTCCATCCTTCCTTTTGCTCTTCATTACTTCCTTCCTTGGTTCTTCCAAGAGTGCATGTTATATTTCCGGCCACTGTTGGACTATCTGCCAGACATGTTTGGTGAATTTCAGCATTCTATTTTTAAAAATGAACCCAAAGGACTGAGAACTCCGGAAAGCCAAGTGAAGTTCTTAAACGCAAAATATATAGAAACCACGTGACCAAGCTGGAGATCGAAACTGTAAGTGCTCACGTCCAACTCTTTACATCACTGCAATCATAACGTACAGATAATACAGCCTACATTAGAACTGAATTGAACGTTGCGTCGAATTTGCACTTAGCCTGCAATCTTGAATCATCAGATGAAACTGATTCCATTACCGTGGCGTAAAAAACAAACACTCCCTTGTATTTCATCCACTCGGCTCTCCCTGCCCGCTCCTCGCCAGCCTTCAAAGGCTGAGGCTGACTCTCACAGCTCCGGGCTGTGCTTGTTCTTCGGTGAAATCCTGTATCCCTCGCCTTGTTGCCGAGCTTCACAGACAGTATAATTTCAGTCTGACACCGCCTTGAATGCGCTGCTGTCAAGCAGAAGGAGTGTGGCAGAGTGCGAGCAGAGGGATGCAGGCTCAAAAATGTCACTTTCATTTCTTGGGTAGATGAGAGGGAGAGGGGGAAAAAAAGAAGAGGAAAAAAAAAGACAAAGAAGAAAGGAAGGTTCTGGAGGGAGGTTTGGATGGGAGAGGCCTTGGAACAACTGTTTAAATTATGACAGGAAAATGACCAGAACCTCACCTGGCGGTGTGTGTTTGGGAGTGTGTGTAAAGGAGAAACTATGTGTAAGAGTGTCCTTGTTTGATTTAGGCTCAGTGTCTTACAAATTATTCATCACCTTTTATTTATTTATTTTTTTTACTTTGACATTTCTTCACTCCAGAAGCAGAGTAGGGCATAATTGTGAAGTGAAAGAATAAATGACACATGGTTTTATGTTATTTCACTCGGAACGTATGAAAAGTGTGAGTTCCCTTTACCTCGACACCCCAAAATAGAATCTGGTGCAACAAACTGCCTTCAGATGTTATTGGATGTGTACTTTCATTTCAGTATAAATGCAGTTGTTCTATGACTGAAGTACAAAAGGGAACAAACAGAATCAAGAAGACCAAGAGACGCTGCAGACAGGTCAGGGAAAAAATGGATCAAAAAACATTAAAGCACAGTTAGGTTATGTAGCAATCCCCCAACCTTTCAATGATCAATTTGATCCATCACATGATTCTGGAAACGGTATGAAAACCTATCAAGTAAGCACAGACGTAACTCTGGAGGAGCTGGAGCAATCCAAAGCTGAGGTGGAATCTAGACTCGTCGATACTCCCAACTATTAATTGTATGATCCACAGATCTGGACTTTTTAGTTAGTCCTGTTTGCAGTTTGTCAAAAGCCATGCAGAGGACGCTGCAAACAATGAAATAATCAGGTAAGAAACAGTTTAAAACCTGACATTTGCACACACACTCTAAACACAGCGTCCCTCACGTGTGATATGGTGGAGCCTGAATCATTTCGTGCTATTCTCAAATTCTTTAATTTAGGTTGCAATCCGAGATAAATTGAGGATTATGTGCATAACGTGACGAAATGTAAACAAGTTGAAGTGCCGTGATGCCTTTGAATGCTATTGTATGTAAACCGGAAAGCTAATGTGACTCAGGAAAACGCTGCTTGTGTGACAAGCTGCCGCAGAAACACGTTGGAGTGTGTCGTCAGCCCCGTAAGCACATGAATCCGACACGTGTGCGTTTGCCGTTTACTCCGTACGCGTTAAAGCCTGCATTCGTCTGTGCCCCAGCATATCTGGCCTCAACTACAAAGCCCCTCTGTTCTTAGCATGAGCCCCATCTCTGGGCCTTGTCAAACAAACGGCTCCTGGCAACTCACTCCTGGGCATGTGCCACAGCCGTTGTCTGGCCTGCCGTGGCTCGTGGAGCCTCGCTTCCTGGCATCTTCCGAAACGCTACTAAGTATCAGCGGCGGTCTCCTCCTTCCTCGTTCACATTCATTAAAAACGGTGAACTGGGCTCCCCCAGAGTGCCGGGAGGCTTTGCCAAGCCTGCCGCTGCCGATAAACCGGGGCAACCTCTCGCTGCCCGTCTCTTTGCTTTCTTCTGCTTGTCCCTGAGCTGTTCTCTGTCTGAGATGGTGCCCCTGCAGCACCCCTCTGTGGGCAGTGAGCTACAGTCTATTGGCAGGATTCTGCCTACGTCTGTTTTTAACTAATCTCTTTTTTTTTTTTTTGCCTGTTGCCGTTTGTCATTTGTATTAAACTACATTTAAAAATGTTCACCGTGGGTACAAGTCATAAAAGTGGCACATTATTGCTCATGGAGTGAGATGCAGATTCAAAGGCTTCGACTGCCTCTTATGACAAACGTCACAAGTACGATGTCTGTCATGTCCAGTCCTGTTAAAGTGAAAACAAATCACTGGAATCAATCAATCAATCAAATTTTATTTGTATAGCACATTTCAGCAGCAAGGCATTTCAGAGTGCTTTACATAATTAAAGAAGAAAAAATGAGAACAGCATGTGGCATTGAATAAACAGTAAGAAAGGGAAAGAGATTTTGAAAAAAAAAAATGTAAATGAGGACTGCAAGAGTCTGACACAGCGCAAGCTAGGAGGTCTCAAGTCGACCACAGCGCTAAGCCATGTTATCAGAAAAAGACTACAGGACTAATTTTGACTATCTATTAAAATTAGACTGTCAATATATCAATTTTCTAATGAGCATATTAAAAAAAAATCCACTCAGTACCATGTAAACCATAAATATATTCACACCTCCAAACATCTACATATGCATAAAATCAAGATTAATAACCAAAGCCATTCAAATTATAGCATTAGAAAAGTAATAATGGCCTTCAAAGTAAAAGCCGTATGATGTACTTTGTACCCTTACGATAAAAAAATTAGATTTATATTCCTACTAAACTTATGCAGGGCGGTCAAAGGTTGTCGGGCAGGTTGGTCTACCATACAGCAACAGCAACTCTTTCAAAGTCTAAAAAGAGCTCTGTAATTGAGAAACATGCAACTTTCATAAATTCTAATTCTTGGTTTTAGTGCCTTACAAGTAAGTGAAAGACCAAGCAGTGACACAGAACTGCCACTCGTGCCTATCTGCGACACGCTACATTTTGCTCGTTCATTAAAGTTACCAAATATGGCGCCTTGTCGTTAAGAAATATGGGTTCTTTCTCTTTATGTGCCTATTTGACTGACACTTCTTATTGCCGTCGTGCTAACCCTCAGCTCAACCGTCATGCAGACCATCCGGAGCTGACAGGAGCTCAACACAACTCGGAACCGCATCTCTGTGACCTCTGCAGCTCGGGGAGTGGCTAACTGGTTCACTCGTAGCTTTGAACTGAACTCTGCAGAAACTGTGACAAGTAACATGGCACCTTTTCTCAGCCCTGACTCCTTCATAGCAGGACAACTTTAAATCAAGCTCGCTGTTCACTAGACCTCCCTTGAGCTGTGACTCCATGTTTGGGGTCATCTTGTTCAGAATTAATGTTTGTGTGAGTGTGGGGATGAATGAATAGCGCCCTCTACACACGTTGAAGATGAGAAAAAATTATCCTCCAATATTCTCTCCCTTAGACAAAAGAGGGAAAAAAAATCTAAGCTGTTTTGTGGGGGGCTACAGGTGGAAATTAGCATTTGTAGCTATAACCTGGTATAGTACATCTCTCCTTTAGCAGATAATATGTTGTACCGTGTCCAAGATGTTTAAATTATGTTCATCTCCCCCCATCGAAGTAGATGACAATTTAAATATTCCTATACACAATCATTAACTTAAATGATGTTTAAGTTAAGGGTAAAATACAATCGAAAAAACATGCTTGACTCTTATTTTGTAAAAAAAAAAAAATGTTTCTTGCATTTTGATTCTTCCCGTCCACTGAGTAATTTAAGCATGCCAGTTAATCAAAGTAGAGACTGTTCAAAACTTTTCAGTGTCAGATTATGTTGCTGCAATAAAAACAACACAGGATACATTTCAGGCATTTTAATCATTACTAGGGGCTAGATATAAATCCAGAAGTTGCTGAGGATACGGCGATAATGGCACCCTGAAAGAAAGATAACCTCTGGTGGGATGACAGCCTGCCAAGCTGAAGGGGAAACTTGCTGGAATGGTGACAAACCCAATGGCTCACTGAAGGGACAGCAGGCAGAGCTAACCGAGTCACTAAATAGACGAGGAAGGCAAGTGTTAATTAAAAACAGCAAGCAAGGATGAGGAGAGGGATTATGTTGACCATGGAGCCCAGACTTAGTGGAAAAGAGATTATTATTATTATTTTTTTTTTTAAAAAGCTCCACTTTAATTAGCTTTGTTGGATGAGGAGCCACATGTTAGCACTAACCCCTAGCTAAGGCTAGTTGTCAACATTAATAGAACGTGACTTCAGTGCATCTACGCCACGTTGGTTTCTGTTGTTTAGGTGTGGCTAGAGTGATCATGCTGGGACAGTACACATACGAATAGTAACTTGTGTTGTATGACAGAGTGGGTGATTAAAAAAAAAGACTAGATATTTGCTCTAACCAGCCTTAGCATGTCATTAACTTCTCCCCATGGCCTCACCCACCCTGAACTGGACTTTATGAGCTTATCACATGGAGCAAGAGGGAATAATTACCCAAATACTATCCAGCACATCCATCTTTAATCAGAGAAGTGTGTAATTACTGCCACACAAATGAGTTTTGTTCATTACTAGGCTGCTGTAACATGTCCGCAGATGGATTCTTCATCGTTCTGGAGTGTATGACTTACTGACATGGCAAGTGAATTTGGGACGGATAAAAACAAGATTGTCATTTGCTGGAATTGGTGAAAAAAAAAAAAATGGATGTACCAGTAAGAGACCAACATTTTTCAAAAATGCCCAAAGTGCCGAGAGACATTAGAGGGCAAGTAAGACAAACAAAAGGAAGCCAGGATGACTGGAGTTGTCTTTTAAAACCGACTTTCACTTGATTGACTCCCTCTTCTTCGAAAAATCTAATTTCTGCATATTTACATATGCATTTGCCTTCATTTACTGACAAACTCAGCTGTATTTATGGCAAAGCTTCATTACCCCCCTCCCTCCCCGAACACAAACTGCTCCGGAAAGCATTTCCGAGGCGTGTTGTTTCTTTGTTGTTACACGTGATGTGTATTTTCCCGGGGTTCGGGCTAGCACACTAATCTTGTGGAGCCAGATGTGCTGGTAAAAGGCAAGCCACAAAGCCTCCACCACTAGACGTCTCTGCATCGCTCCTGGCCAGATATGATGCTGCATCCCTAGGGGCATTAGCTGAGAGCTTTTGCCGGGCTCCAAATAGAACCATGTTCCTGCTCTGGAGACAGCAGCATAATGGAACAGTGTAAGGGAGGAAGACCAGTCAAACTTAAGGTCTGTCGTGGAAAAAAACAAACACAAAACAACTTGTACAACACTTTCACAAGGAAAATGAGTGTTTTTGAATGATAATTTAAAGAAAAAAAAATGCTTTGTTAGGTGTTCTTTGTTTATGGTGTTTATGACTGCCCCAATATTTCCTACTCAGAATTTTAAAGAAGAATAAGGATCTTGAAAACTACAGTATTTATATGCGGTAATTCTTTTCATATTTTGTTACATTACAACCCTAAACTTGAATGTATTTTTATTGGGATTCGATATGGAAAGTAGTGTTTAATTGAGAGGTGAAAGGAAATTTTACTTATAATACAAATTATGGTTTGTGTTGAGCGAATACCACCTTTTGCACTAATTACAAATATGTCCAATGTTTTCCACTGTACATCTCTTAAAAGCTGCGAACATCTACACAGAAATGAATATTTTCCTTTCAGCTTTTCAACGTTGTTGTCCTGATGGAAGTTGAATTTCAGGCCCAGTTTCATCTCACTCATACTTTCAAACAAGTTTTGTTTTTTTCCAGTGTTGCCCTGGTACAATCGACCCTCCTCTGACTAGTTTCCCTGTTCCTGATGTAGGAATCCTCCACCACCATCTTGCTCATGTACAGTTTTAGATTTTTCTGCCACATATAGAACTTCTATGCAGTTTTTCCATCATCTGATCACAGCACACTTTTCTTCATGTTTGCTGAATCCTCTATATGGGTTATGGTGAACAGAATTTCTTATGGCTTTCTGTCAACAATGGCTTTCTTATTGTCGTTGGTCTAGATTTGTGGAAGGCACAACTAATAGCCATCCTGCCAACAGATTCCCCCATCTGGGCCGTAGATCTTTGCATCCCTTGACTGCCTCTCTGACTAATGCTATTCTTGCACAGCCTGTCAGTTTAGGTGGACGGCATCTTGGTAGGCTAGCAGCTGTGCTGTACTCTATTTTCAGATGATGGATTGAACAGTGCTCCCTAAGATGGTCAATACTTGGTTTATTGTTTCAAATCTGACCCTGCTTTATACTTCCCCACAACTTTATTCCTCACCTGAATGCTGCGTCCAGTGGTTTCTATCGTGTTCTTTGCTCACTAATGCTTAGTGAGGCAAACGATACCCATTTTATTTCAGGGTATCGCAGTAACATGGCAGAACGGATTTGTGTGGCCGCCTCACAATTATGCAACATAACATATTGAAATATGTTAGCAGTGTTATGGCTAACTGTGAAAAAGTTCAAGTGGTATAAATGTTTTTGCAAGGCGCTACTTCTGCATACTGGCACCAGAAAATTAAGATGAAAACTCTCAAACTTCTTCCAACATCCTTGTTTGATTTACTGAGTAGGATTTCAAAACTGTCTTTAAGCCCAATCAATCATAGCAGCATAAAGCATTTTGGGGGAAGGGGGAGAAGTATGCTGAATTGCCACTGGATCAGCATCCACTCTGAAACACTTCATGTCGTGCCATTTTGGAAAGCAGGAAAAGCAATGTCACAGCAAGCAGTGCCGCAGCAGCCGCATTTCCATCCCGACTGAGTGGTGGTAATTGTCAAGTTGTCGAGCGGGGCTTTTGTGGCCGCAGACGGAGCTGGTGGAGACCATCAGTAGAAAATTACATAGCAAAACAACAATCAGCTCCCCCACTGTACTTAAAACGAACGAGTCGCCCAACAACAGGAGGATCCAAGTGGAGATGAAAGCAACCCAAAGTGGGACTGTTTGCTTCACATTTTCTTTGTCTTGAGAGGGAAATGCCAATGGAAACTGTGATGGGAAGAAAAAGCAACATAAAGAAGGGAGAAAATCCACTGAAGCCTTCATTGGCCATCCCTCAAACATCTGACAACAAATCATTATGCAGTCACTACCATTGATCAACAGTCACCTGGTAATTGATATAAACATATAAAGAGTTGTTTTTTATTCCAGGGTTCTCTGAAGTAGCTGTGGCTTTTCCGCTGAAAAACATTAGAGATGCTCCTTTTTTTTTTATTGCCACTTGTCTCCAAGGCAAACAGTTCAATGTATCAACCAGTGTTCAGAGGAATCGAACACAAACGGCTACAAACTGCTTGTTTAAATGAGATTTCAATGTTATTTCAATGTTATTATTTAAATTCTTTCTTCTGGTTCCAACTCAAACTTAAGGAGTCGTAGTTCACGAGCAACAAGAAGGAGCTTTTGTATTTTAATTCATGGAGTAAAGTTATGGAACAAGTGAAATGAGGAGTGAAAACAAAGTCAAAATTTAATACAATTTAAAAGGGAATATAAGGAGGTCATTCTCACACGATATAGAAAAATGGGAGAGAGATGGCGCTAATGAGCATGTGTAAATTGAGGCTAATACATATGAGTGTATATGTGTCTTTGTGCATGATTTTATACTACCATCATGTTCGAAATAAATAATGACGCTGTTTATTTTTTACCTCCCGTCTCCTTAGCAACGTTTTCATTAAATTCAAAGGTTTTTACTTCAATGCAGTTCAACAATATTTTACTCATTTGAAAATTTGCAATTATGTGCCTTTGGGATCGTTGTGATGTTGAAACACCAACCTGTGTCAAAGGTTACAGTGAGATGTTTCTTGCTGAGAAAACAAAGTCGGGAAAATGTTAAAAATAAATAGAAATGAATTTAGCGAAAATGCCTCAGTGGGCATACATTTAAAGGCTGTAGCAAACATATGTCGGTAACGATGACGATAAACCAGTTCGGAGCACTTGGGAGAGTTTTGCTTGCAGCCAAGTCATTCAGAGGCCTTAAAAACCTGACGGTCTGCCGATGGGCCATCAGCTGTTTCCTACAAAACCCGTGAAAGTCAAATTGCTGAAACATGCCACAGGAAGCTAAACGTCTCATTATTCCACTGAGGCGAATCTTTTAACACCAAATCAACCCCATAATTTCAACAACCAAAGCAAAAGCAACCAAACTTAAAGACGTTTTTTCTTCAATACAATTCATTTCAGGAATGTATACGGTGCATTTACTCGTTGTAGACAAATCATCTTCAGAATTACTGAAAATGTGTAGCAATCCTGAGGAATTTATTGCGCATGTTTTGTGATAGTATTGACTTGAATAGATAAAAAAAAGAAATAAAAACTACATTTGGATTTGGCCTCTGTACGTAACGCTTCAAATGATCAGCACTACCATGTACTATACTTCCAACAAAAAGAAGAAAAAAAAAAGATGCTGAAGGAAGACGATAATTAATGATGCTTGTCTGTTCGTAATCTTTGTGCATGTGTAGCTGGGTCACCTACATGACCCAAAGCCAGTGTGGCAGGGCAGAACTGGATTAATGAGACTGTTTGGTCACTTGCGGGGCTGTTGGTGTGCTTCACAGTTCATGTAAGTGAACAAGTTTGATATAGGGCACATTTGTCTTTACCTGCCCTTCTCCTTCAATGCAGAAAACAGTATTGAACAAGAAGTGCCTTTTCAACACGCCTTCGTCCCCTAATTACATCAAAACACAAAGGAACGGGGGATTTATCCCGCTTACACTCAAACGCTTCATCACATTGTTCCTGGGCTTCAGCATGGAGGCTATCAATCGCAGGGAGTAAAGCCTCACGGAGGCCCACCACCGCAACTCTGTAAATAACATTGGCCCTGATGCATCTACAAATGGCACACGGCATTTTTTTCCCAGGCACAAATAAGTCTGCAGCAAGAATGAGGACAAAAGAAAAAGAAAAAAAACAAAAAGGAGAAGGAAGTTTATGCAAATAAATATATCTGCCAGTTTTACAGAGTGCTCGCCCAAGTGTGTAGCTGCTTTTATAAATTTGTGTGTGTGTGTGTGTGTGTGCGCACCGAGAACAACAGTGACTCCCTAGTGTAAATGTAGGGTATTAATGCTTCATTTCATGCAGCACTGCTGGCGGAGGCTGGCGATTTTTACTTCGTATATTTTGCTGCACACATACAAAGGGAGGTGAATGGAATTTATTTTCTGGTGCCCAAAGCCATTAAATAATGGAAGGGAATAGGAAACAAATACCTGTTTCTGAGAAATGGTTAACTCCCACTGCAGAGTACAAAGTTTGGATTTGATTCGTTGTAGTTATGTTTTGATTGCTAAAATGTCACAGTCGGAGTAGATTAAAATAGATAACCGATTTAAAAATATCGTATTAACTCTGATGGGGTTTTTTTTTCTCCCCACAAACTAAGGAATAGAAAAAAAGACGAAGAATTCCTAAAGTAAAAGTAAAGAGAGAGTAATTTGCCAATATAATATTTCAATCACATTATAGGTAGAAAACAATTTTTTTTTTATCCAACGTAGTCGCCTGTTTTAACATCACAAATCCTGGCATTTTTGACAAGGGTGTATTCCTTTTAGATCCCCTGTAGCATAGGAACAATGTCACTTTCAATCTCTGCACAAATGACTTGTTGCTGTGGTTTTTCTAACAGGATAAACATCAGGATAAGCAAGTCCAAGAAGCAACATCAAAGGGCAAGGAAATTTATCTAGGATGTGATGCAAGAGCAGACATTTGTTTACTCCAATTGGCAACGCGTTGACGGTGGAAAAAAAAGGTGAACGTGAGAAAGAAAGATAGAGACACAGAGAAAGAAGGGAAATTATGCTGCCTCGGGCCACGTTTTAGCATGAAGAAGCAGCCCATTTTGTTTGGTTGCCTTATCGGGTGTGAAGGTACGCCTGTGTGGAATATCCAGGTGTGAGGAAGGAATGTGTACGTTTTGTTTAAGTCTGCGTAACTTTCGACTTAGGCTGAATTTGAGCGGCACACGGTTTTGGACCGAAACTCCGAAGCACACTTGACACACACCGACACACACGTATACTTCACATAAGGCCTCTGCTCATGTGTCACATCAAGTCCACCATACGGTGTTCATCGAGAGCAACGTGTCAAAAGGGGTTTAATGCCAATATCTGGCTCCGTTGTATGGCTGCTGCTGAAAATCAATACGCCAGCGTTCCCCTCTGAGAACAAAACAGTCACACATAAACTGCTCTGCCGCCATTAAAAGTCTCCCCAGGACCCCGTGTTGCCCCAAGGCTATGCTGCACCTGTCCACCTGCACTTAGGGTGGCTACTAATATCTTTGATCCGGAGTGACAGGGTCCTCAACTCACAACCACTTGCAATTTCCTGTTGCAGCGACAGGTTTTCTCTGGGTTTTTCTGGGGTTTGAACGATGCTGCGATAACGGGTTGATTTTTCTATTGAGTGTCAGGCTTATGCTCTCAAAGACTGCAATGACTTCACCTTAAGCTGAAACTTGCTTGTAGTGGTTTACAGTACTGGGAAAAAGTATTGCTATAACCTTTGTCATTTTTGACATTTTTACCATATTTCACACAAACAAATGTCATGTGAGAGACCAACCCAAACAGAACGGAGATCTGAAGAAGAAGAAGGTAAATGACATGCGGTTTAACAAATAAAAATACACATTTCCATTGCATATAAGCATTACTGTCTTCGATGTCCTCATGCTTCATTCCTGCCGAGATTGAAATCATGACATAAAATTAAAGTTGTCCATTTGTGCCTGCCCAAATCATCTCACTGTAGCTTCAGATGCATTATATTTGCCATGAGTGAAAGCTTTTTGTTCTTTTACACTGACTGAAAAATCAATATTTAATAATGCCAGACAGCAACACGGGGTAGATGTACGCTAATGTTTTGTGAACGGTGAATAACCGTAGATGATATCGCACAGCATACGCTGTCTAGCTCGAGTCAAGACTGTGCTATTAATCATCCATTGCTTTGACTCATGTAAGCATCATTTTAACATCAACAGTCTTGATCTTGTCAATCCGACCCGTCATTCAGGTTCTTGCTTGTGGTCTCAGAGCAAGACTCTGACCGCTACTGGACAGATGAAGGCGTATCATCTACCGTGGTGTGGGGGGGGGGATCGTAACCTGCAGGGATCTCTTCTCCCCTCCCCTTGTAAAGTGAGTGCTTGCAGGATCAGAAGTTGCTGACAGGGCTAAAAGGTGCTTGCAATTCCAGTGTCCGGCATGGTACCAAAGTGGGAATTTGGCCTTAAGACCAAAATTAAAACAGGCACGCTGAGTTGACAGTTGTTTACAGTTCAACCTCCGGGTCAGACAGAACTGAGCTCTTGATTTAATCTTTCTTTAGCTTCTACTGGCAAGCAACACTTTTTAACTCCCAGTGGGATGTGTTCATTTAATTGTCTTAACTGTTGTGACACATATTAGGATTTGCTGCACGGTGGTCAAACCTTTAAATGACCATTTCAGTCACTGCTGTGGAATTTCCCCTAAATAGGGTAAGAAAAGGCAGATGGTGGAGTTAGACACTTTGTAAATTAATGATGGATTATTTGTGATTTCTTTTTAAAGATAGAACTGATATGTAAGCAAAATATGCAAGTATCTACATTCTATAGATATTCTTTAGACCACTCATTTTAATCAAATCTTTACTCTGGTTGTTAAATTACCACTAGGACTATCTTACATTTAGACAAGTAAAAACCTCAAACCTAGATTTAAACAATCAGCATTAATTCGATATAACTCTTTAAGACACAACCAGGGATTTGGGACAATCCATGTTGGATATTAACACCTGCAGTTTTTTGTTTTTAATGGGCAACTGTCGCTCAACAGGAAAGGTAGTTTTTGGCATTAGTTGTTGGTCCTATTCCATATTCCTCCGCTACCGCATGTCGATGTGCCCGTTGGCAAGGCACTTAACCCGAGGCTGCCTTGTGATCCACGTCTTGGTGAAATATGTGCACATTTATGGGTTCACTTGGATAAAAATGGTCTAATTCAAAAGAGCTTAAAGTGGCCGCCATAAATTCAATCCACTTGCCATTTCCCTTCTATGAACATAACTGTGTTCAATGCAAATATCTCCATGTAAGTCGGCGTGTCTGAGCCAATCAACTATCCAGTTATTAGTAATAAATGTATACCACTACTGTCTTACCCCGGTGGTCTAATTTTCACCCTGAACGCTCTTGAAATTGTTTTCCTTTGTTTTTAACCACCATCTTTGTTTTTAAAGGCTTCGCGCTCCATCAGCCCAAAGATTTATCATGTCCTGAAAAAGAAACAAACAACGAGCGTGTGGTCATCCTACTGTGAATGCTTCTAATTACCTCTTTAAAATTCCAACAACAAGCTATTTAATGTCCACATCCTCATTTTTTCCTCATGTTATCTCGTATCTTGAAACACTCCGAGCAATTAGTCCGAGTGGCTTTATTCATTAGGGACCCCCGTCCTAATGATTATTAAACTGCACACAAGTTGCATGCGTGCGTGCGTGTGGAAGGAGGAGGGGTGTTTGAGGGAGAGAGAAAGGAAAAACGTGACTGACAAAGGGACGAATAAGAGTGTGGGAGAAATGATGGGGAGGGATCAAGCACAACCGGTTGAAGTAAAAATAAAGAAAAAGCTAAAGCTATAAGTACAACCAGAGACAAGTGGAGCAAAACTGAAAAATGAGTGCAAGTGAAGCCTTTTTGTCCACTCTGGAATTAGGACAGATCATCTGCGTCACGGCAGGTGGATAATCACCTGTTAAAATCAATCATATATCACCCACACAACAAACAACCATGTGTCTGATGCAGAAAATAAATGACAGACAGCAGATGCGCCTATAAAACCGATGCAGCAAAACACACACACACACACACAGTCTCTCAGGTGCTTTGCAAACTAAAAAAAAATAAATATAAATATAAAAAAATTCTGGTACCAGCAATAAAAACAGACATAGACTTTATACCGCGTCCCTGCTGCTCTGTGGCTCTCGTCGATGCACACCCGATATCTGTAAAGGGGAGATTTATGCACTCGCTGGTGTGAATTTATGACAGACGGCTTCTTCAGTCAGAGGGACACCAGCTAAGAAATTGCTTTGTTGGGGCAAAGAAGTAGAAGAAGAAGAAGAAGAGGGGGGAAAAAAAAGAAAGAAAACTGATTTGAAAGATTTATTTCCATCTACAGTGAGGATGCATGATATATTCAATCTGTTCATTTGAGTGAAACAATCATTTCAGCAAGGAAAGCCTATGAGACACGATAAGGCTGAATTGTGTTTAGCGCCACTCTGCCCCCGATGCCTGTTTGCAGAGGTGCTGACGGGAACTTACTCGAATCCGTTTGGCTGTCATTGTTTTTGTTTACAGAGAAGGGTGTGTGTGTTCAGATGATGCATCAGTTTTGGCCTTTTGTTTATTTTTGCTTTTTTGCTGATAGATTGATAGCTGCCTAGTATGTGAGCGTTGTGACTGAGAATCTTGTGGAGAGACAGAAAATGCAGTCATTAATCTAGTCCCATCCAGTCACTGTGTTCTTATTACAGAGTAAAACAAAGTAATATAGCTCCTGTAGAACTCTTCTAATGCATTTGTTTCTAAAGTGAGTGAATGTAAGATAACATTTTACAGATATAAAACCCTCAAACTTTAATTATTTTAACAGAAATCATCATTAACAGGAAGGAATAGAATAGAATATTCGATCCGCTCATTAAAAGAAATCCTCTCCAATATGATGATGTAATGTTATAGGTGGTGTAAAGACTCCCACCACACATAACATTTTGTAAGTAAGCCAAAAAGTTACATTTTGGTGCTCAGTGAGGCGTACAAACTTTAGGATGCTTATACCCTAATATTACCCTAAAGTTCTTTACAGATTGATCTTTGACCTATCTTTGTTTTCATGATGCTTTGTTGAGTAATGTTTTTTAAAGACATACGACTTCTGGAGACGGTTTGTTGCAATGGATTTGATTTAGGTTTATCTGTGCAATTTGGTCTGCATTCAAATGAACGTTTCAGATTATCATTTGCATAAAGCAAAGTAAAAACTATAATCTTTCCTCCGCTTCCCAGTGGTGCACTGCTTTGTAGTGGTCCATCACAATAATAAATAACTTATAAAATGCACTGGACTTGCGACTTGTGGTTGTGATTTGACAAAAACTAAAAAGATCAAGGCAGAGTGAATAACTTAGCCGGGCAGCGTAAGAAATGAGCTCGAAAACAAACAGTGCAGCTACCAAAGAATAGAAATTGTTGCATTTGGTGGTCCTGACGTTTGATGTCAGAGGAAAGAAAAGGTCAGGGTTTGATTGAGTAGCATTCTGAAGCTCAAACAAAGCCTGGTCTCAGAGGGATAAAAGTTAGGATTGCTGCACATGTGTGTTCCTATATATATATACACACACACAAAAAAAGGCCAGCACTTCAGGTTTTGCTTTGGACTCTCACAAACTATTTGCTTTGTGAAACATGAAAAAGAAAACATAAAAAAACACATATTCAAGAATGATGACCAAAATGTCAAGCAAGCAAACATACTGCAGATTGGTTTTAATGGACATAAATTGGAAGATGACAATGTGACCATAGTGACATTTCCTCTTTTTATATATTTATTTTGTTTATTTATTATACATCTATGAATATACAATGATTTGTAATTTGCATTAAATGTTGGAAGCAACCCGAGCACCCTACACTTTCACAGAATCCAAATAAATGAGTTGTCTGTAAAAAAAAAATAAATAAAAATGGAAAGACTCAACAAGTAAGTACTGAACTCAAATAAACCAAGTTGTTTCACAAAATAATAGCTGAAATCTTACAACATGTAAAACTCAACACTGAATCCTCTTAGTGCCAGCTAATAGCAGTTGGTTTAGTCCTATGAAATGGTTTATGAGAAATGTGTCAAGCTATGACACACGCAAAAAAATATGAGTCAAAGAAAAGAGTTGTCCCAAGAAATATGAAATCATTTAGTTGCAAAACACACCAATGACATCAACTTTAGTCTGATTTCCAATCCTGTAAATGCTCCAGTCGGTTATTGAGTTCAAAGAACACACTTTCATGCTAAAAGAATTTCAATGAATTGTCACTACACAAAACTGCACTGCTGAATAGAAGTAGGTTAAAACTCTTTTGCATTTTGCTGCTTGGCATTTGGAAAAGTCCGTATATTCCTTAAAAAAAAAAAACTACAGTCTGGTTGGATAAGATCAATATTCTTGGACATTATTGCACACACCATGCTTGGTGGAATGGTACTTCACTCCAAAACCACAAGTGGAAGACAATTAAAATATTTCTCAAATTTTATATATAATTTATTTATTTTTAATTATTTTGTCTTTCTCGTCATTTTCATTAATTGTGGTTTTCATCTCCATAACATTTTTCTTATATATATATATATATATATATATATATATATTTTTTTTTTTTTTACATTAAAGCTAATATTTTAACGTATTAAGCTGCATAGGTCACATTCATATAATTGTAAAAGATTAAAACCACAGAGAAAATAAAGTTTAATGCATATCGGTCTTAGGTTTACCACTAATCTGAAAGGGTCAGGTCAGATATGAAAATGGAGTCCTAGACAAAGCCTTTAATACCAAAAGGATTTGTGCGTAGCACAACTTTACGTATGGTGGGGTCAAAAGGTCAGGATCGAAATTTGCATGGATTACACTAGATGACAGAGATACTTCAAAACACTTTATTTACCGCTTTTCTGAAAACTGAAAGATGCCTCTAGCCTTCAGCAATAAGAATACCGATAATGCAATGAAAAGTATGAAAACAGGCTTCCTCTGATATCTGGGCTGGAAGATATTGACGGGGCAAACGGGCAACTTGATGGAAAACCGAAGCCAAAGATATTTTCAGAGAAAAATGTGTCACGCCTCACATTCCACTGCCAATTAAAGTGTCTTCATCTAAAACTGAATTACAGCACAGTTAACTATAATGAGCAGTAAAGTTTAATATCACTGTCTGTCACACCTAAAGAAGAAAAAGAATCTGCAAAATCTCAAGAAAGTTTGAAATAGTTAGCCGTAATGATGGTTAATGGCTGCCTATACGTTATACAAAGAGAAACTGGTTTGAACATTTTTTTTCCAACTGAGATTTCTCAGGCTAATTAAGAATTAAGAATTAGCAGTTCAGACAAAAGTACCTCTGCTTAAACAAGATGTTTATGAATCGATTAGAGACAAAGTTATCTATCAATTGTTTGCATATCTGAGATCAGGCAGTGGTACTTACTTGCCCAGAATGGAAACTCAGACATCATCAAGCTAGTGATATTCTCCACCTCATTCTGGGGGATGTCTTAGATTTTTTCTGGCCAAAGGGGAAATAAACAGCATTAAAGTTTCACAGGAGGATTAGCTACAGAGCGTTTGCGCAGCGTGACGGGGAGAGGGAGATACGCAGCATACCTCTGCAGGCTACAAAGTATGAGATGCAGGTGATCGGTTTTTGAGATTGGCAACAAAAGACAGTGATCAATGATCACCGATCAAATACTTTTTTACAGATGTTCCCCTGATGGCTAAGTGGCTGGTTTGGTAAATGGTTGAATTTTTGGAAGCTTGGGTTGTCTAAGGTGGGGGCTGTTATGTTTCATGTACATCTTAATCTCTATTTCCCCCCAATCTTGACTCTTGTCCTTGAAAGAAAGGAGACAGACCGAAGTAAAAAAAAAAAAAAAAAAAAAAAAAAAAAAAAAACTGAAACATATGAGCTTGATTTGCTTCTTGTCAATTCTCCATTACTCTAATCTTACCATCTTGGACAAGGACCAAAAACAAAAAAAACATGAGATGGTCGTAATGATTGCTTCAGTGTCTGGAGGGGAAGGATAGTTCATCAGCAGTGATGGAAGAAGGTGGACCATCGATGTATCAATAAGAGAAGCTCATGCTTCCCAACACCCTGGTAAACTCTATTAGGCCACACCCCATTTACTTTAACTAATGAATAATGTACCACATCCTGCTGGCTCCAGGTGGGACTTGACACAGCCGTTAAAAGAAAATATGAATATTCAGCAGCGGGTGGTAATGAAATCAAAACGTTCGGGATGGGAGTCCATTTTTAGATTGAGTGTATATCTGCTGTGCAGAACTAGTAGACTGTGCTGATGGAGAGAAATGAGAGACTTTATGTGCACTGACAGGGCTGAAATTTCGCCCTGCACTTTTAATGGTTTGTCTGACAGCAGATGGAGATGTCACTGTGTTCGCACTGATGGAGGCCATTTTGCTTTGGCAAAGCAAGATGATTTGTTTGTCTGGGGAGGACACTGACGGGCGGGAGGACAGAGAAATGACCCACTGGTCAACACTGACCATTTAGTTGTTCTGTAAAGCTTTGAATTTGAGATGTCAATGGTGGAGTCCGTTTCTGTGCATTGAAAAACTTCCTTTTATATCGCCAAAGTATATAAAATATCTTTCAAAACTATACAGACTTCTAGTGTTTTTGTTTTCCTTCATTTTGGAATGTTCAACCACAAACTTCAATGCATCTCATCTGGATTTCATGTATAAAGCAGCGCATAATTGTGAAATACAGGGGAAATGAATCATGCTTTTGAATTTTTTTTTTACATGCAAACATCTGGAAAGTGTAATGTGCATCTGCATTCAGCTGCCTTCACTCCCTTTGCCCCTACAATAGTGCAACAAGCAGACTTCAGAAGTTATCTTGAGTGAACGAACAGCATCGTGGCGGATCAAGGAACACAGCAAACAGTCAACACAGTCCTGGACAGGTTCAAAGACAGGCCGTGTTATAAACCAATACGCCAAAATTTGAACATCTCACATCTCACTACTCAATCCATCGTCCGACAATGGAAAGAAAACCAAGAAATGACCAGAGAACAGCCAAAAAATGAAAATGATTGGACAACATATTTTAACACTTTCACACTCTTGTTGTCTCCGAAGAGAGACAAGAAAATTATTAGTGAAAGAAAACCAATTGCAGTTTGCCAAAGGTAATTTTAATACACTGCAAACATGCACTGTTTGCAGTGTACAAGAAGGTGGTCAGGTTTAAATTAAAAATGCCAAATACAAAACACCATATCCAGGTTATTGGCTGTACCTGGATAAAATCACCCGGATAATGCTATCCCTACATGGTGGTGGCAACGTCATGCTGTGGGTTCAAACTGGTTAGAGCTGATGTGAAGATGGATGGAGGTTCATCTTCCAGACAATCCTAAACATGCAGCCAGAACTACAATGGTATTTTTAGATCAAAACTTATTCAAGTGTTAGGATGGTCTAGTGAAAGTCTAGACTTTAATCCATTTCAGAGTTTGTTGTAATTCTAGGTCTTTGTTTTTTTTTTTTTTTTTCATGTAAACTGAATGAGCTTGGGCTAGTTAGCAAAGAAGACCGGACAAAAACCTAAGTTTCTAGATGTCCAGAGCTAATAGAGACATAAGAACTGCAGATGGAACTGTACTGCAGTAAAATGTGGTTCTACAAACTTCTGACTCAGAAGGAGAAAAAGCAAATACACCCTGCAACTTTTTGTTGTTTTTGTTTATAAAATGTTTTCTTTCCACTACACATTTGTGGATTTCTTGTATTGGTTTAACAGATGAAATCTCAAAAAAACACAGTGTTTATGGCTGTACCTGGATAAAATCTGTACAAATCCAGAGCTATTCCTCCTTTAGTATCTTTGTTATGTTGTCTAGACAAAAAGAAAAAAGAAAAAAGAAACAAAATAACATTCTCAGATTCTCTCCTTGGTGTCCTTTCTCTATGCTTCACCAGTCCCCAGACCACACAGCTCTGGCATTTGCAGGGTCCATCCAGTAGCAGAAATGCAGAAGGAAAGGTTGCGAACAAAGGAGCATGAGCCCGTCATAGACAAATGACCAAGCCTAAGAAGGTTAATGCCCACCATGTGTGGAACAGCAAGCCGCAGGAGGCCGGCGTCTTTGCAAAAAGCACGTCGCAGACACCCCGGCAGGCGTGCAGGGCTCTACCCGCTGATTAATGCCATACTTTGGCTAATTACCTCCTCAGCGGACGTTAGTTTTAATGACACGAGTCATCAGAATACGTCAGTATGGATGGATGGTCGGCTAGAAGAAGGGAGGGGGAGGAAATAGGAGAAAAACAGGAGAGAAATCAGTGTATCGGAGCGTCGGAGAAAGCCATCGAATGCACCTTCCCACCCCATTAGGTCGATTCTAGCGAGCCAGCCACTGTACCGTCCATATCTGAATAATAACTGCCGCTAAGTTGCAACCCCTCTCACCCCGCCACCTTTTTCCTCAGCCCACCAGACCAGCAACATCTGGGTCCATTTGGTACCCTGTGATGCTTTCAGTCAAACTCCAATTTACTCTAAAATGAATGGCCTTCACATTAACAAGAGTCTAAAACGCCTCAATCTCGGTGAATACCCTGCTCTCCTGCAACAGTCGGTATTAATGCTACAAGCCAACACAGCCCACCGGATTGGACGGCGGCATCAAGCAGCTGACCCACCCATCTGATGAGCAACAAGCATCTGATTGGCTCGGCGCGCTGTCCCAAAGTGTGGTCATTCAAGCCCCAATGAAAGAAGTGAACTCTGATGGCAAAGCTAATTTGGATATTCCGTCAACCGTGAAATATGGAAGAGAGTTACTAAATGAGCAATTAATCCCACCGAGATACCATGTACCTGAAAGGAACTTAGATGGAGGAAGGAAAAAAAAAAAGGAACAGAGTAGATAAAGGGTAGAATTTCCATTTTAACTTTCGGTTCTGCAGAAAGTTTTGAGATGCACTATGATGACAGGTATTTATACACAGCCGAGGCTTAGGTTTGACATTTTCCCTTGAAGGTTCCCATTAATTGCCAGAGGTTTCCTTTAACCTCTTTCTCAGAGGTTATGCATTGTTGTGCAGGTCAGAAGCACTCCCTTCAAAAATGTATAAATATTTTGCCATTCATCTGTCTAATTATATTCAATATCACTGTCTGTGTAAATTGTAAAGCATTCTAATAAAAAAAAGAGTGGAGGTAATGGGACCTTGAATTTGTGTCGATTTTCTTTCTGAAGTGTGACACCCGGGCCTTGGAAAAGGGAATAAAAAAAGGGATGAGGTGGGAAGGGGTGGCCCACGTCTCTCTGCTCTGTTTGCAACGTGAGAGAAAAGGGTTCATCCCAGTGCCACAGACAACAAGGGCATGTTTTAAGTGTCTGGCACTGTGACATGTGGCTGAAGAAATGGCTCTGCAGCCCTTCTCTTGCATCTCTTCAGGGATGCGGATAAAAAGGAAAGGGATGTATGTGACTAGGTTTTCGTTCCTCCTAGCGCTCATAAATATCGGTCCACAATCGAAACAATAGAGGCATTTTTAACCCCGTTTCCTTTCGAGTTGCAGCCCTGCTAAAGACAAGTGTAGGCAGCTTAAAATTTTGAGGTGCGTTTCTCACACGCCTCGAAACGGCTCAGAGTCACTCTGTAAGCAAGTTGAACTCAAACGCAAACTTTACCATTTTAAAACCTCCGAAAATCACATTTCCTTAAATTGGTGGGTTTTTAAAAATATTTTCCCTCCTTTACTTCTCTGGCAACCTTTTCCTGGTTTTTACGACTATATGTAAAATAACAAAGAGCACAATTTCTGTAGATGAGCTTTTCACACTTGATACAATTGTCAGATTATAATATATAATATACAATAAGATTATTCCACTCAAACGGCGGATGATGTGGACAACACATGCAGAAGTTGGCAGCTGCAGCAGTGCTACTTTTGTCCTTGGTGGCAAGTTAGACTAGTATTAAACTATTTTAATATCAATTTGCGCAAGACTGCCCCTGTCCTCTTTATTTAAATGAAAGCCGCCGAATAATCTCTTTCATCCACTCTATGTGTGTACAAGCCTGTGCACACACGCCCCACACACACACACACACGCGCACCCTTCCGCACACTAATAACTAGCAATCATGATAATCTATAACTGCACTCCAACCGAGTCCCTGGACAGGCATTACAGTCATGTTGCGGGCCAATAAATAACAGCCCAAATAAAGCGCCTGTCCATTCTCACACCCTGTGTGTATGCAAAATAGGTCAATAACACCATCCTGGAGGTCACTGCCAGACTGTTGGATCTTTTATCGACTGTACCGCAATTCCAAAGGAATTAAGCTTTGTCACAATTCATCGTCGTTGCCGCCTTTGGGTCTTTGAGGAGGGGGGGCAGAGACTTCTGTGGGAATGACAAAACTCATCTGTCTCACAAGGTTGTGAATGTCTGTTTTGTTGCCGCTTTGCTTTCAGTGATCTGAATGAAAGCAGAAAAGAAGCTGGTATGGTGTGTCTGTTGGCTCAAATTTCTTCCAGTTTGTTTTTTTTAGATATTTGTCAACAATGGTATATTTGAGAAATCATTACCATTATTATTATTATCATCATCAACAATATTTTTCTATCTTGTGACTTATTTTTACTAAATACCAAATACTGCTGTAGTATAACACAAAATCTTATGTTGTGCTGCTCCGTCTCTGCACTGAAAGGCAAGGCAAGTTTCTGGGATGCAGAGAAACACATTTAAAGAGCATTAGATTCAGTTGTTTATGCGGTGTATGTGTGTGTGTGTCTGTGTCGTTTCTAAAACAGCCATGCACATAGGAAGACAAAAACCACAACACCCAGAAACAACCCATGCATGTAAACTCCATACAGAAAGACCCTGGGCCGGGTTTCAAACCAAGAAACCTCTTGTTGCAAGGAATCAGTGCTAACATCAACTGCAAGCCCAAATGGAAAACTGTTCATTTAAAACATATAAAAAGGACTTGAGAAGTTTATTTTGACCTATACAAAATTGAATAATGCTTTCAATCCTTAATTGAAGAAATCAACAAGGTCTGCATGTCTCAGCTATCCAGGCAGTACCGTTTCCAAGCTGATGGTCACAGAAAGTAAAGACTACATCCCGTTGTTTTGGTACAGGAAGTCAATGTGGGTAATACCTGGTCAGAAACTCTGAAATATATTTAACACTTAGGAATATGAAAAAAGAAAAACTCCTTCAACATTTTCCTTCTGAAATCTCTCTGACAGCTTCCCAGCAACATGATCTAAGGCCAAACCTATGAGGATGTTTGTCAGTTTAACGTCATCAACAGCTGCCAAAAGCTCAAACGCGTGGCTCAATGCCCAGCTCGGGGAAATGTCCTTTTGGTTTTGTCCTCCGCCTCTCATAATGGTGAGTGATGGCGGGACACAGAGATCCTCAAAGGCAACCATCAGTGTCCATTTAGTGGACTTTCCAGCTGCACTTAATCTCTAAAATAAGCCCATTTTAATTTTCAGTTCCAAAGATCTCTTCTTCTGCATACAAAGAAAACAAAAACAGAAGATCAGAAGGGAGGTAAAATATGAGGTCATAATGCTAGAATAGACGGGAATAAGGTCACTAGGATGGAAGAAAGGAAAGAGAAATGTAAAAAAAGAGGATGTGCGTAATGAATAAAAGAGGAGGCAACAATGAAGGGAAAGGAAGATATGTCAAGGAAATGAAGATCACAAGAAAGGAAAGGAATGAAGGGAGAAAGAAATTGCAACAAGGACTTCAAAAATGAAGGATGGACACAACAAAGTATACATAGTAGGAAGGAATGAAAGA
The DNA here is from genome assembly GCF_000485575.1 of Poecilia formosa. Lineage (NCBI taxonomy): Eukaryota > Metazoa > Chordata > Actinopteri > Cyprinodontiformes > Poeciliidae > Poecilia > Poecilia formosa. Next base: position 1,172,215 of record NW_006800050.1, on the reverse strand, counting down.
GGAAAATTAAAAACCAAAAACAGACAGCTCATGGAACAGACGATAGTCTGGAAACACAAAGATTTTTTCCTCTTCCATCTTCCTAAATTTTTCTTTACGGGGGAAAATGAAAGCTTAGTATGGTTGATGGGAGAATTAAAGGAACCGAACACAATGCATTCCTAGGAGAAAGCCAGCAAAAACCTTTAACTGGGGCAGAGGTTCACCTTCCAGTAAGGCGATGGTTCTTAAAATGCAGGAAAAGATGCAACAAAATGATGCAGATCAAGTTATATTCATGCGGTCAAAGTCCAGGTCTAAATCTAAATAGGAATATCTGACAGACTTGTAGATTTTTGTTCCCTATCCAATCCGACTGAGTTTGTCCTGTTCTAGAAAGAAGGATGGCAACATCCCTTTTTTTTTAAACCACCCCTCTTTGTTCTTTGAAATAGGTGCAACGCAATATTTGCAGTCGTAGGCATAAGCAAAGAGGAAGCGCCAGTGGTAGCACCAGCAAAAGGGATTTAGCCAAAGGGGAAATAAGTGCTTATAAAGCAAGCCACGTCGAGACAAATGATTTTAAGGACCCCGATCTTTTTTTGTGTGCAATCGCCAACTTCTATCAAAGCCTCTTTACAAGTGTTTAATGTTTGCTGATTCTGCTCCTCCACTAAGTCAGTGGCAAACACTGTTAAGAGAAGCTGACAGACCGACTGGAGAAGAGTGTCTGTTGGGTTTTGATACTGTCACTTGAGATCTCTTCCTTCCCATTTCTGCAATTCCTCTTTGTCCACCGCTCGACTCGTACCCCCTCCTGGTCTCATCATGATGGCCTAAGCATGAAGGAGCCATCTGTCACTCTGTTCATTCCCCACTCGGGTCCTGGGAGCCCGACACTCGCCTCTCACCCGGCTTGCCTGTCATGTCTGCTAGCTGACGGGAAAAGTGACAAGTGGCGACAAACGTCCCCAGCTTGAGTCTGTCACCATCCCATAGCTTATTCTATTCATTTCCTTCTAAAGCCATGCACAAACATGTGTCTAAATGTATATAACCATGTATGCAAAAGTCTTCTTGCTGAGGCTGTGCAGGCAACCATCAGAAAAGCTCACATTCCATTGATTTTCTCCACTCTGCAGCAGAATGACATTGTGACAGGGGGAAGTGTGAGCAGAAGAAAAGAATAGATGGAGAGAGCCAGGGACAGAGTGGTATTCCCCCATCTGACCATCATGAGCAGCATGTCAGACGAGGACGGGAGACAGAGGACTTGACATGGGCCAGCCCACTAGGGGCAGGGTTGACGTGACGGGGAAATGGGGTGAGAGGGAGGGAGAAGAAAGGGAGGCAGGCAAATGGATAGAAATGAGCAGGTAAAAAAAGCGCAGGCCAGAATCCTTCAAAAAGGGGAGGGAATGAGACCGCGAACTCTCGGCGCTTCGGCAAAGAGAAGAAAGAGAGGGAGCATGAGGCATAATGAGGTGGGGCAGATGGAGAGAAGGAGGCGGAGAAAAAGCCGCTCTTTAAAACCCGCGGATCGATCCGGTTACAGTTAGATTAGCTACAGCGGCCTCGGCTTCCCTTCAGGCCGGCTCCGAACACACCTCGCCCTTCCTCCTCCAGCATTCCCTTCACCCCACTCATAGGGGCCAAAGTGAGAGACGAAGAGAATTTAGTGATAGGGTTTGACTGTCAGCTGAAGTGGCAGTTATAAATTTACTGCAGGATAGCCATTTACTGTGACGGCTGAGGGAATTGAGCGAGAGCGATGCTGGGGCGTGGAAGAGGAGATACACCGAAAAGAAAGATGAAGCTAGATTGATATTCCAGGGAGGGGTCAGCTTTCCTGATCTTTGCCTCCCATCAGACTCTGTGATAAAAGTGCCACCAACAGGCACGACACCCTTGGTGGGGGTTGGAGGAGGGGATTCTCTCTCTGTCTAAATTTGGGCAATTCTGAGCTTGTAGCTAGCTGAAAAATATTAAAGGCAAGGAAACTACTGTGTCGTGGACATTTCACAGCCTTCAGTTTCTTTAAAGTCAAAGCCTCACTGGGATGGAACAATAGCAGGCAAGCAGTGGGATGTTGGCATTTACAAATACTGTGTGTGTGTAGTGAAATATGGGGGCCATATTTCAACACCTGTGAGACTCCACTGGAGCACCCCTGCACACAAATCAGGCACATGTTAGGAGTCTGAGTCAAGAGCATTCATGTGCGTGTTTGTGTTACTTGTGCTCCAACCGCATGGCTTGGTTTGTTTCTCTACCTTTGACACGACTTTGTCAATTGCATTCTATGTCGATGATGCTAGTTTCTTTTCAAGATAGCTGCAAACACGTGCGTGGGACACAAACAACTTACTATCTGGGATGGAGTTTTTTTTTTTTTTCCTCTGTGAAGATAAATACAGTAACACTCCATGATGTCCATCTAAAATTTTATATGATGTAAAAAGGAGATGTTATGCCATCAGCCATGACGTTTCCTGATTCAGAGATAAATACATAAATAAATAAAAATATATAAAAAAAAGCAACACTGAGTGTAAGATTTGGGCTGAATGTGTATTCTAAAACTTGCCTGGATGCATACCCTGTCATACAGCTGAAACACAACAAAGACAGGTGCAGCTACTACACTACACAAAGAAGTGTAATTAGAACAGGAAATTTGATAGAACATGGGCCAAAAAAAAAAAAATGTTATATTTAAACACCCGTTTGTTCACACCTGCATCGCAGCGCAGTCCATGCAAATTTCTGGCCACCAGGTGGAAAAGAATAGGCTTTTGTGTCAGAAATTCAACATACAGCAATTTTGATGTTTATTTGAAAAAGCAACTGATATGTATTACACAACAGTAAACTGTGTTTAGAGTGACGCTTACAATAACAGAGGCAACAATTGCTGGAGGGCAAACATTTGGTGTATTATGCCAGTGCTCACAGGCATGCCCACTATGGATCTCGTAGACGTCACTAATTTCATTAGCTGCTGCAGCGGCAGCGAAGGTTTGTGTGGCATCAACACTTCAGACCCCTGGGCCACTGACACCCTGCAGCAATTGTATACATGCACCTTTGTGCACGTGCATACATAAAAATAAAACCTACTGCACTTGATTACTCCCTCCCTTTTCTCACCGTCTCTCACACATTACCACTCTCTTCCCCGCCTGCTGGGCTTTGTCTCTCTATGGCTTCCCCTGTGGTAAGTCTCTGCTGGGCATCGAGAGGAGGATTTCTTCTGGGGCTTTCCCTGTTTTCTTGTTTTAGCTCAGCAGAGCTGGAAAGGAGGACATCACGGAGAAAGAGGGGGAAAGATGACAGGCTTAGCTTTGATATCTGGACTCAGCTTTGATTTTCTCTTCCTTCTTCCTAAAAATAACAAGCTTCATTCAGGAGAAGAAGATTGTTACAGATGATGTCTGCTCGTGGGTGTAGGTAGACATGCATATACAGACAACAATTTAACATAAAAAAGAAATAAGTTTCATGATCCAATCTTTATTTCAGACGTTGACACAGGACCGCAACCCTTCTCCCTGTCAAGGAAACTTGACATCTAAATACAGTTGCAACATAAACGTTGGTCATTGTCGAACCTCGTTTTTTGTGGTTAGGACTGGTTATGTTTCAAACTTTCCTGTTGCGTCACTGTCGGTACATTTGTAGACACAAGATATCATCATAAAACAAAAAGAATGCCATTTACCTCAAATTACAATGAACTCTTAAAATAAAAAATAAAAAATCCACCAATGACCTGTCAAAAGGCCTGGTCGATCGATCATCCTTCATTTATTTGATCATCTATGCAAAGTCCTCATTACCTACTCTTTAGGAATCACCTCGGTGGTGCTAAAATTGTGTTTTACTGTCAACTTCATAGGTACAACAAGGTAAATGTGTACAAATAGTGTCTTTGTGACAGATTATTTGCAATAAAGGGTTTAAAGACCCAAATAAACATGAGATGTTAGCCAAGTTCACTTATGTTACAAAACAACAATGGTTCATTTCCTAAGTCGTAGCGCCTCTTTACACCTGAATGAATCAGAATTTAGACTTGCCTTGATTAAGAACCAAAACAATTTCTCTCAAATGGTCAGGAACCTGATAAAAAAAAAAAAAATAAATCCATTAATAACGATCAAAACCCCAAAGAAAAACCCTGGAGAGAATCTGTAAATGTTGCTCACAAGCACATTCAAAGATTACTAGATGGAGTGGCGTTTTAGCCAAGAGCAGATGTGAGAAACAGAACCAATCCGTCCTCATGTTTTAACATATGAAGGCTCAAGCCACAGAAATTAAAGAACGTAGTGTTTGTCTATAAGATGAGGAAATCCTATTGATCTGCTGTAATTTGGTTTTTATTTCTCTTTCTTGCCTATTGTCAACCTGCTTTCTTCAAGAGAAGGATGATTGCAAGTTATAGTGGGCTATAAATGATCACTTTTATGGTTTGGTCATGAAACCCTATACTGATAAGTAGGGCTGTGACTACGCATTAAGCTCACAAGGCGAGATGAAATTAGACAAGACAAGGTAATATTGGGTTCATGAGAACAAAATTATGTTTCAGCTAGTTAGTTTTTGGGAACACTATAAAAACACACTTTTCAAAACAGGAGGAAAAAAGAAATCTACGTCCAATCTTAGAGTCAAAATAAGAATCTCAAAAGTACTCACCTTTATGTTGGGAGCCCGTTGTATTAGCTCAGACTAGGTACAGCTAATAGATCGCCCTTTGTGAGACAGAAGCCACTGTGACAAGAACCACTTTGGCATTTTAATATTTCAAGATCTTGTTCCACCTTCTGATAAGAGTAGTCGTTCATGGATCACAGTCCCTTAGGGCATGAGGGGTTTCTGAATGGTTTAAAAATATTAAACAATGAAAATGACTCGCTACAAGAAACTGTAGCCAACAAATGTCAATCCAGTTGAATGCTGATGAGGGAGTTTAGTGCGATGCTATCCAACTCCATCATCAAAACGCAGGATAAGAGAGATATTTCTGAAAGAGCCGTGTCCAATTATTGCCAATCTAGGGCCGTTCTTTATGATATAAGCTAATATGACATGGTGTTGGGGTGTAATTACATGTTGTGGCACAAGATGCTGCGATATTAAACTGCCACTATATTTCTCATCAAAGTGCAGCCTGTCTTGAAAAGCACTATCATTAGGCTGTCATTATGTGGCTTTATCTGGTAAAATAAATCTAAGCTATTATGATGAGTACTAAGTGTAACAGTGAAGGATTTAGGCTTGCCACCCTGCTGTGCTTACATTTAAAACAGCCAGCTATATAAGGGATTTATTTTTGAGTGTCGCCCTGTTGGGTAAAAAAAGAACAACAATCTCTAAGATTTAACTAAGTCTTTTGTGAAAACACACACAGGGAGGGCTTTCAATGATCTTTCCATAGGACCACCTTAGAATGAAGATGAGCATCAAAACAAAATATGAGCTTGTCAGACCCAGAGGGGAATAATCTACACAGATTACAAGACTCGGTGTGTGATAGGTGATACTTTTTCTGTCTGCTGAAAAAATGAACTTTCGGAACAAATGGAAAACTTTGCAGAATTCACAAATACAACTCTCAAGGCCCCCTGTGGCTTTCAAAAAGCGACATGCCACCGATGCCAAATCAACTTATTTTTGACTGAGAAGCTTCTCGCAGCCAAAGTTGTTTTTAATTCAGTCGATAAGTGTTCAGGTATTGATTTTCTCTCCTGCATAACTTCAATTTGCGTCACGTGTGCAGCAAATTGCAATTACGACACAAAGCGGACTCGAAAGGCCAAGGAACGTGGCTCTACGGCATGCCATTACTGAAGAGTAAACTGAAGCACACTAAAGCAGATCCAATTTAAGACTTCTCTCGGGGCGAGTCTTTTAACGCGTCACCTCCTTCTCCCTGACACTCTCTACGACACTCGTGTCCACAAATCAAATGTAAAGATGTAGGAAGGCATGTCTCCTTCTCCGTCGGCCACAGGGGGTGGGAGAGAGGGACGGACGATGGCAGCTGAACGTGCGCCGTCTCATTTTTACCACTCAGAAACAAATGACCAGTCCTTCAATTTCCCCGCCCTGCTGCAACGCTGTCCCACCTAATCACTCGTCTGCGGTGAACATGACAGAGCTCTGCCTCGAGTTATGATCGTGGATGATGACACACTTAAAGGGCCGGCAAGGGGAGTTAGCGCTGGGATGGATTGATACATTTGTCGCTTCTCCGAGGAGTCGCGCCGCTCACCCCCCTCCCCCACCCCCCCCCTGGCCCCCGGTTCCCCTTTGCACCCCCGGGCATTAAATGACAAATGATTTTAACTGCCAACGTTAGAGGCATTTATAATATTGATCTGGCAAGAGTCAATAGCCAGCTCTATGCTCAAGCACTCATAATATTACTTTGAGCGGTGTGCACGCGAGCATAAATACATGGACAGAGGCACAGGAGCAGTCTGGTACGGTCTCTAAAAGAATAAAGGGGGAGAATCAATGGACAGTGGCGCTGCAAGGGGAAAGACTAATCTTACTAAGTAATGAAAATAAACACATTAGGAATGTACAGCGTTAACCGACCTCTGTGCTGACCTCGCTCCATCTTGACACAATTAATCCCTCGTTAGGAGGGTAATTGTTTGCCACTGCTTATATTTATTGTTGATGATTGTGGCGAAGGTGCCCGCTGCGCCTGAGACCGGGGCGAAGGCCGTGAGCAGACCCCTTTCCCCCGTACACACACAACACACCATCTCTCATACGAGGGAGCCGACGATGGCAGAGGAGGTCTGAAAATACTCGTGCCTCGGGTCTGCAGATCGATAAAGCAAGGGGAGCGAGCCGGCACACCTGCTAATTGAAATGAATTTAGCGGTGTACAGATAAATGAGTGGACGTGTAAGGATCAGACAAGAGGGTTAGGTTGGAAAGGGGAGACTCTTTTTTGTTCCTACTTTCTATGAAAGAGTGAGTATCGGGGGGAGTGGGGGGGGGTGGCATTTCAGAGGAGAGACATAATCGTGTGTCTTCAGAAGCAACTAACGGAGAGTTCCTGCGCAGGCTGGAAAAGTTCAGGAAATGTAGAGTTAAAGTACAGAAACATGCTTTTATTCCAGACTTTATCTCATGCCCATCAATCCTTTCATCCACTTATCCATCTGTCCATCTCTATTCATTGATCTTATTTATATTTTTATTTTTATTTATCCATCCCACCTGTTTTTCCATTACATGTATGTTTGTCTATTGGTCTGTCCACCTTTATCCATCCATGTCTTTGTCCATCCATCCTGTATAAAATCAGCTTCCACTAGAAATACTGGTAGCAATATTGGTACTGTGTGTTTTGTCCTTGGCCTTGAAAACTGCAAATCTGAAAGCGAAAATATATTAAATTTGGGAATTGAACCCAAATTTAATAAGAAAAGCATTAATAAGAGGAATATTTGCTCTAGGAAGTTTCCGTTTCAACACTCAGAAGGCCCGAGTTCGATTAACAGCTGAAATACTCCAGTTGTCTGTATCGCTCCATTCCAGTAGAATATTTGTTCTATTTACTTATTTATTTAACTTCTGCTTCTGTTTAACTTCTACCATTTACATATTGTTCTGTGTGTACACAGATTTGCTGAACAGCCATCAAAGCCTAGTCAGATCAAAAACATTTAAAAGCAAAAACTTGAGAGTGTATTATATTATTTAGCATCCCCCTTCCCTTCCCCCCCAGCATACCAGAAGCATTTAAAACCAAACTGTGAATTTCGTCATCAAACAAAATGCCATGAGTACAATCAAATGACTGACGGCTCTGCTCTCTGTTGGGATAACAGGCACGTTGTCTAAGGTCAACCCCGTAGCCATGCACATGTTCCTCTTTGGAGTTCAACACCGGGGTCCAGCTCTGATAAACATGTGATCTTAACCTCTCTGACAGACAGTGTGTAGCGAGCGTGCCCAGCATGACGCTCGGCGTGCAAAGGGATCCATGAGCAGACTGGGATTAGTCTGGCTGAACGGGGAAGGGAGGGGCCGGGTGATAGGCGGAGGAGAAAAAAAAAAAGAGAAAAACGGGAAAATTGGGGGCGTAAAAGTAAAGAAGGGAGACAAGGTGAGCAGCACAATGGGTGTCCTGCACTATTTGTGTAGGTCATGAGTTCATTTAGTTGAGATGCTTTTGTTTTTCTTGTGTGTAAACAAAATGCTCTTCAAAGAAACACAGTTTTTCAGCCATTATGAACTTAGAAATGTCACTGAAAGTTAAAACTGTTTTTTGTTTTATACCGAGTTCACCTGTTACAGGCCATTTGGCACCTCTGGTTGGGAGCGAAGTCGGTTTAGGTTGGGAAGCACAGGTCAAGGACAAGACTTAAGTTCAAAAGGAGGCAGTGATGAACATTAAACCCTCACAGTACTTGTAAAGATTTTGCTCATGGTTAGCTGCTCTTTAAAACACAGTTGGTGTGTGTGAACAAGGCGTGGGCTGTTATGAGACTGAACGGGTTTGATAACCTTGAGCAGAAATACTTCAGCTTTGCCAAATGTAAGAAATTGAAAGGAAAAAAAAATGTTCACAATGATCTTGTCCAGATACAAAATGCTGATTATCAAAGTTTTATTATTGTTTTTGGTGTCATATGTTTCTTATTTTGGATTTTGATACTATACTAATAATTAAGCTACAAAATATTCATATTCCTGCCAGATTTAAATTTTAAGCATTTTTTTCTAAAAAAAAAAAAAAAAGTATAAAATAAATGACATGTTGAAAATGGTATACACCAGTGGTCTCAAACTCCAATTCTCAAGCGCCGTTGTCCTGCAACTTTTAGATGTCTCTCTGCTTCAGCACATCTGGCTCCAATATTAGCTCATTAGCACAGCTCTATAGAGCTTGTCTGCATGGTAGTGAGGCAGTTTAGTCATTATTTTCAAGTGTGTAGTACACGGGACTAAAGGTTGCAGTACTCTGGCCCTCCAGGACTGCACTTTTCTAATAGTGACTCAGAAAATCTTTATGGGTAGTACAGTTATCAAACCTTTGCTATGGCTGCTGACAAGCTTTCTGCATGTTCCCTCTGGTATTTTGATGTTTTATCTTTGGCGATGAGCTCAGAGGCTTTGAGGCCTGCTTTGTCATTAATCCGATGTATAGCTCCCTCCACAGATTCTCATAATTTATTCTGGACCACTCCAAACTGCTAATTTTACAGCGAGAACAAATGTACTATATGAAATTAAAAGATCACTTAAAATCAAAATCTGGAAAAATAATTTTGGGCTCGTCTTATACACAATTATGTAGCACATAAAGATGCTTATAGGGAAGAATATTTTAAATTATCGCTGTTCTTCTATTTACAGAGTGACACAAACATAGTAGGACTTAATAGCAGATGAATCAGGTAGAAGCAGCAATCAACTATCTTAATGCCACTACTGGGTTATCACGTGCTGTTTTATGATACTGTTACCTTTCCACATACTTACTATTTGTGTATTTCATAACTGCAAACCTTTCCAAAACAGCCAAATATTTCAGTCTTGTAAGCCAATTGGTAAATATTGTTGGCTTCTTTCAGCTGGCTTACCGGCAGTGTGCAGCAACAGGTGGGAGAAGCAGAACACTTCATTATTCTTTGCTGAACAGTGAGATAAAACTGAAGCGTAGGAAGGCTTTGGGAGAAAAATGTATGAATTTGAAACAATACATTTTTCACACCTTGGCCTACTTTGATACTGGTGAACAACAAGTATCAAGTTTATGTGTTTTAAAACAGCAGTTTGTGTGTCTTACAGCACACACTGTGCTACGGTTAATTAGACATAATGAAGGTGTTTTACAGGACAATATTTCTAGGATAGAAGCCAGGTGAAAATTCAGTGAAATATACTGAATGCTTATTGAAAACTATTAAAAAAAAAAAAAAAATCAAAAATTGTTCCAAACAAAAGGGGATTTTTTTTTTTTTTTTTTTTTACCAAAATCTAATTTTGGTAGCAATTTAGCTTCAAAGAAAGACAAAAAATAAGACTACCTGAGACGAGACATTGTCCAGCGTCCAAATAAATCCAACCCAGAAATCAGGAACATGAAAAAGAAGACAGAAAAAATATTAGGAACAAAATAAAGTATTTGTCTTAAGACCAAGATCTTAATAGAAAATATGAAATGAATAAATTAAAGGACTGACACTTGCATTTTGTTTTATTTCATGTTATTACCACATACAAGAAATATAATGTGTTTTATCCCATTATGACACCATTTACCCAATTAAAAAAGCAATAAACTTTTTTACTGTGGTAATGGCCCAATGTGGTCAGTCACTGCAGGACTGGATCAGACTATCATCATTTCCATAGTAGACATGTTTCTAAGAAGGGCCACTGTAATTAGGGCAGCCATAATTAGAACGTGCTGCACTTTAAGTCCACTGCAAAACGAACAAATTAACCAAAATGAATTACCATGAAACTCCAATGAGAGGGATGATGGATGACAGCTGTCTGCCACTCCTGACAGTTTTTACATTTGACTTTCTAATTAATGTGGGGATTTAACGTGTTTGTTCATTCTGTCAATAGCAATTATGTCTCCTTTGGCCGGCTTCGCCCGCACACGCATGTGCCCAATTTTATGCAAATGTCGCGTTGTGTATGGGACAGAGCCGCGACTGCCAAAATGAGGCCCGGCCAAGCAAATGGGGTTTGGCTCCCCTCGGAGAAAGAGCTATGCTGAATGTACACAGCACGCGAGATGAATTCTGGACAGACCTGCGCTGTTGTGTGCTTAAGGAAATTAGCAAGCGACTTGGGGAGGTGGACTGAAATGGCCTGCCGAATGAATGCTGGGAACGGTTTGTGTTTACAGAACAATGAAGATTAACTGGTGAAGATATTAAGCTGAGTATATAGTAGAAGCCACAGTGGGCGTCGCGCCTTCCCGCTTCAACGTAACGTCGATACATGAAAAACTGTGGTTCATAAATTCTCGCTTTTCTCCTTCATGACATCGTTTGTGTGAACTGCGGCAATAAAAAAAAACAAAAAACAAAGTTTCTTGTGAACACTGGGTCCTTGGGCAAACTTTTGTAATAAGGTTGCAGTCTTGGTACAGTTCTGAAGTGGACAAAGACAAACCCTGCTTAGTCAGCGGTCTCTGCCCAAGGGCATTGGGATGGGAGCTGAGGAAGAAATGAGGGAGATAGATTTAACTCGCTGCAAGACAAGTCGCTTGCTACCACCCGCTCCTCCTTTTTTTCTTTCACCTGACCCGACTGTCTCCTGTGCGATATCAATTCCTTCTCTTTCCTCCATCTTGCGTCCGTTCACTCGAACACACACCTCCCCATCACCCCTTCAGCCCACGCGTAAACACGAGGAGGGCATCAATCACAGGGTTACTCTTTAAGTGACGCACATGTGACAGTTAGATGTGAACATCATTTCTCTTCACTGGAAGTAACTCTGAAAGCTTTTGGAAATTCATCGAACTCCGTTATTAGCTGTAAGAAGTTGAATAGCAAATTCTACAGTCATCTTTTACGATGGTATCAAAATCTCAAAGCATTTTGGAAAAATACAACTTTCAGTTCGGAAATAATTTTGTCAGTGGAAATAAAAATTCCTCCATAAATCATTCCATTGTTATTAATCATTTACTATTTATTTGAACAGAGTATATGTACGGCACTTTTAGTTGGTGATCAATGACTTTCTGTTTTGTTGGACTAAATATGGCATGACATGGACTCATATCACTAAACCAACTTTCAAAATGCTGAAGACAGGAGAATGTGACATTCAAGTAGGGCGAAGGCTGATCTGGTTTTTCATGGGTAGTAATTGCCTAAACTGGCCGATGTGGACAGCTGGAACTGTGAAAAACAAGCCTGGATGAGGACCAAAGTTTAACATTTTTTCTGAATCCATGAAAAAGTTTAACAACAATTAACTTAAGGATTTTGTGCATATCTTTACAATTGAAGATTAACTTGCCATATCAATGTAAATACATGGGGAGGCCAGTAAAAAGGAAAGTATGGCCGTTACATTGAGTTGGATGTAACGTATTGCAAGAAGCGCCGCAACAAAGAATTTTTTTAAAAAAATGACTCGATAATGGTTCTACTAAGTCCAGAGATAAAAATCTATGAAGTCATCTAAAATGTTTCTTTCCTCTGTGCACTACTTAGGTGGGACAATTATTTTTATATCAGTTGTGATGCAGAACTTTTTCTCTTCTCGTATTAATAAAAAAAAGCAAGACTTAAAGTGATGTGATATGACAGCGGATTAAACTGTTGTCATTGATGCTTTGAGAAATGTTGTCATATTATAAATTTTGACACCACATTACATTAAGTTAAAGGCTCTGAGCCAAACTATGCACATGTTACTATTGTGCATTTAGTAAACAACCATAGACAGAAAAATGACAATAGGTTAAAATAACATTTAAGTTAAAAGAAATCATCTTGACTCCGCAACTTGACTGAGAAAATCAATGTAAGTAACTCATTAAACCCAACAAAGACATCAAAATACTAATAAAGAATTTCTGAACCCTACAAAAGAAATTTAAGTTGTGCAACTTATTCTATAAATGACATTTTCATCCCATACTTAGAAGATACTAGGCTGTCCTGTTCCGATTTGCTTGGTGTTAGAATCCGGCCAGAACAACAAGTATTTGACGAGCTGCTTTTAGCTGAAGAGCTCCCAGGTTGATGTGAGTGACAAGGGTTTGTGGTCGCAGAAGTGAGAGGGTGGGGGGGGGGAGCGAGCTGCACCTTGCAGACACAGTACATTACTTTTTCATCAGCATATGCACTCCCCTAAGCCTCGGTCCGCGGGGGTGTGTATTGAATCGAAAGCGTGGCCCGGGCTCTCTCCCCCTGCACTCTCTCGTATATCGCATGCTATAGGAACGGCGGAAGTCGAAGCCAGAACCTCGCAACAAGCTGTCAAACCTCACAACTGAATACAAAATAAACAGTCGCTGCGACACGCGCACGCATCGCACGCAACACGCCTCACATCGGAGGCCGAGCGGGACCGAAAGAACACGGATATGACACATAATTAAACAGAAACATGATCAAAGATGTTCGCTGCGAGCATCCTTACACAGTCATAGGAAATTATAATGTGACTATTAAGACTTAATGAGGAGTCAAATTGCGGTGTGACCAAACAAAGCAGAAGCAGTGGGGGATTTAAAACTCGGGAGAGTGAGAAGGGGCTGCTACCGGTACCAGCATGTCAGATTTACAACTTAGCATGACAGGAAAAAAGCAACAAAAAAAAACCCTCTTTCTGTCCTTGTCAAAGTTATCAGTATGTAATTACTGCTTACATGGACTTTATTGTATATCTGGCTTACCAGATAAGCTTCAAAAGGCTGTCCACATGTTGACATCGTGGCACAGCTTTCTGAAGCTTCAAAAAGGACTCGAGAGGCCAGGACAGGTTATGCATGGGAGGTGATTTTCACGTCTTGTCTCCAGTTTCCCACAGGCTTTACAGAAATGCTTTCCAAAGATACAGATTAGTTGTATATTTAAAAAATAAACGTCTTAAACACAGAACATAAATTTCTACACCTAATAAAATCAAAAAATGTTGCTTCACGTAAACTTTAAATGCAACGTAAAAACGAAGAAAAAAAAACAAAAAAAAACAAACGAATCTGTTATCTAAAAATGTTATGTCGTGGCCCAAAGATTCGTGCAGAAGAATGATGTAGCTGACGCACACGACCACAAGGAGGATAAACTACAAAAAGCCACTGATGAAGAAGCTGACCGTTTACATGATATTGTTGGAAAATTTAGTGGAAGGAAAACACGTAGGCAGAAAGATGCAGGAGCAACAGGGAAAACCGATGTGGACGGCACCACACAGAAGTGTATGCAGGACAGGGTGTACAAACATTGCATTAGTTGTGTCTATTCCTGAATTAGATGCAACATCGCAGGCATCTTACACTGAGCTTGAATATAACTTTAATGTTGTTCTGTGAACATTCTGAGAATAGAGAAATGAAGCTTGTGCCAATGATAAGAAAGTGCAGGAGAAAGGATGTCCTTTCATTCCGTCTTATTCTTTAGTATGTTGTAAAAGCTAACAAGCCCAAAACAGTGCCCACCTCGGAATCGCCCAGCTGCTCTTTTCCTCGTCTTTTGCCCCCCATGCATCCGTCTCTTTCCGTTCCTTAGACAAACCAGCATCCTGGGCGGAGGTGGGGGGTCATAAATAAGGAAAACTGCAGTTGTCATGTGAGACTTTTACCTTCTTCCTCACCACAGGCAGGCACACACAATGTCCAGAACAGCACACTTCAGCAGAGGACCTCCTTCTTTAGTTTCTCTTTGTTTTTGTTTTTTTACAGCTACATCATGTGGCCACAGGTTGGGGGAGGGGGGACGGAAACGTGAGCAAAAAAACTTCTAAAAATACAGTCCTACAGAGCAGTCAGTGCCACCGCAGAGGTTAAACAACCTGAGAGCTGCAGGCAATCATTCAATTTAAAACGCACCAGGAGCCCTTGGGGCACGAGGAGAGCAGGACGCATAAAGAAATTTAACAACTCAATGTTTTACAGCCCGGGAAAATGGGATCTGAGGATGGGGGTGTCGGGAGCCTGCTGCACGCTCTGTACACATACGCACAAAAACATCNAAAGAGGTTGTAAATATTCCAACACTGCCAACATTAAGACATGACGGTGGTATATTGAGTACTTCTTGGTGGAAATTTGAAACGCATCCTTTGCTTTTTAGATTTTAATTCATCAAAGAGAAGCTGGGAACAATTTACACTTTGTAATACGACAAAAAATAAAAACGAGAATGCCTTTGCGAGGCTTGTGTGTAGATTTAAATAAAATCATGGCAGAAAAGAACGATAAGCAGCGACAATACAGGTAGCGCTAACCAGACGAAAGCAGCAGGCCAGTGCTGTGCCGTCTCAAGTGTTGCCCGAGTTTCACCTTTAATCCCTTCTATCTGACATACGTGAAGAAACAAGACTTGTGTCTGTCTACAAGGCGGGTTTTCTATCCAGCTGTGAATTCGAGGCTCTCTGGGCTCAGAACTTGTCGAAACTTTTGCAGCCCAGAAACCCCTCAAAATCAAAGTCGCAAAGGAACAAATTCATCTCCAGACTCGACGGGGACAGCTGGGTGTTAGGAGCGCAACAACGATAAAACAAATTATAAGGTTATAAATGCCAGGATGAGGGAAGGCAGTCGCCGCTTTGCAAGACGGGATTTGTTCTCGTTTGGAATCCGCATGACTTGGAAATATATTCGTCTCCTTTTGCGAAAGCGTCCCGTCGCCGTGTGCGCCCAGGTGCACAGTTAGTGAAATATACGAACAGCACACCTGCATGCCGTAGCAGGAGAGCAGAATGCCCGGCGTGTCGACAAACACCTCCTTTTCCTTTTTCTCCATTTGTCTCCATCTGTTTTTTTTTTTTGTTTGTTTTTCTCCTAGGTTCTGCCTGAATGAACCTTCTCTGTTTCCGTTTCCATGATAAAGCTTGCCCTCTCATTCCTCTGCCATGCTCTCTTTCTTCATCGCACGCCTCCCAGCTCTGCTGCGTTCTTCTTTGGCCCTTCGTACCTTTCGGCCGACGCTGCCCTGAGCACATGACTGAGCCGTGACTCAAAGAAGAGCTTGTTAGAAGGTGTGAGCTTAACCCCTGATTGATTTCTGAGCATGGCGCTTGGAGAGAGACAGAGAGAGAGAGAGAGAGAGAGAGAGAGAACTTGTGTTGCAAACAGTTCTTTGGATGACTCGGTGTGAGGGTGAAGAGAGAAAACTGGAGTTGAGGATAAAGGGGAGTCAAGAACAAGAGAGAGAGAGGGAGAAGAAGGTGAAGCGAGCACAGGAGCTGACTAAATTCTTTTGCTCTTTTATGGCCACTTATATTTTGTTATTGTTGTTCTGCTACCGTTCAGAGCTGTGCAATGAACTGAGGAGTGGCAAACTCACCCCAATTTGTCAAGAGCCCTCCCGACTGTTGCTCGTGCTTTGGCTGCGGGTAGGAAGGCCACAGCAGCTGATGCCAGACCTCCCATAGCAGAGCGATTACTGAGCACTGGGCCGTGCCGGGCCAGGCTGGGGCGTCAAAACACAACGTCCCACCTCGATGGACATTGCTCTACACGATGGCGAGCTTGATCATTTGAGCTTGAGGTATGTCACAATGAATTATAATATTGGAGCAAATAAACAGGAGGGGGTTTGAACCTAAAGACTACTCGCCAGGTGACACTGAAGCTATGAAATGTTTTGTTTTGGGGTTTTTTCTCCCCAAAATTTATGTTTGATGAAAGCACAGCATGATCCGTCTAATGCAGGTCAAACCTTTACAAGAAATGACTGCAAAAATCCGATTGGTAGATCCAGCTTGAATCCCATTTCATTTATTTAGTCAAAAAAAAAAAAGTGTGATAGAAAGTGTTGTTGCAAATAAAACAAGTGTGAATTTGCAATTCCTCCAGGGCCAAGATTTAAAACCACCATCATTTTACACAAGTCCAGCCACCAAAGTGCCCAATCTTTTTCTTTCTACCTCCTGTTTTTATGTACACCTTCTACTTGCACCACATTCTGAAGGACCTTGCCTGTTTCAAATCCCTATTGTATCACTTCCCCACCCTATGTCTATATGTGATTATTGATTCTGAAAGAGACGTCCTTTCAGTAGAGTCAAGGCATTTAGATTTGCATTTATGTTTTCGCTGTGATCGTGTCGCTCTAAAGCAAAGAGACCTCTCGCCCGCCCGGGGGGGAGCGCCAGCGAGCGAGCGAGCGAGCGAGAGGGCCGCGTGATAAGACCGTCGTCATTCATTTCAATTTCCTTATCGAGCCTAAGTACCTTTTATGAATTGGCCCTTTAAAGTACACAAATTAGAGCCATCAGTTATGCTAGCAGGAGAAACAAGGAACGGGAAGTGGCGAGGGAACGCTAACCGAGGCAGGGAGCAAAGCGTGACACGCTGCAGAGAGAGAGAACAGACAGGAGAAAATAGGAACGAGGGCTAAAAAGGACGTTAATGAGGGGGACAGTCAGACCACTGGCTGGGCAGGCCTAAAGAAATGTCTCTAATGCTTAAACCCATAGGGAGCAGTCTGGGAGCTGTACCCATCATCCTAGAATGATGATTACTCAGGCTCCACGGAAAGAGCGCCCACTCCGGAGCCATACCGGAAGAGAAAAAAACAAAAAGAGCAGTCAGAAAAAGATTACAAGAAGTATAGAAAAAAAAATACAACATATTCAATTGCTTAGATTATGTCTTTGCTTTCTAATAAGTGTGACAAAGGAGTAGAAGGGGGGAAAAAAAAAAAAAAAAACTAATGCATTTAAATATGCTGCTTAGACTGCAGAACGTTTTTGCAGTCTCGGTGACTGTCGCTGCGGTTCCGGGAAGAGACCCGTCCGAACAACGCTTCTGCGCCACGTACTGTTTGTTTGTTTTACATATGAATAGCGCACTTTATTTCTGGAAGTGCACCAATCACTTTTGGTCCATTAAATTCTAATTAGCAGAGATACAGACTCGAGCCTCGCAGACAGAGATAATATTGTAGAGGCTTGGAGACAGCTGAAAGAAGCAAAAGAGCAGCTGACAGAGGAGAGGGCTGCAAGACTGACGCATCCTCAACAATGCTTCATAATAGAGCTATTTTTAGGAACATTAGCCGCTTTTTAATTCTTAACGGCCTGTTAGCTAATACCTGCTAAGATTTGCAGCGACTGAGTTTGTTCATGCATAGAATTTTATACTCGTGTGAATTTTGCTGCCCGTTTTATATCAGTATAAGTAACTGAGTAAATCAGCTTTTTTTTTTCTTTTTTTTTTGACATATTTGGCCACAAAATGTCACACATGGATAACAGGAAAAGTCCAACAAGATGGACAAATCTTATCATGATTTTCAGGACTTTTATGAGAACTTTTAACAACTATTTTGAACTTTAAAATAGTTCAATTGAATGTTGGAGGAGGTTTTTTTTGTGTGTGTTTGGTGGGAAGGGGGATTTTAAGAAGGTTCACACCAATAATATTCAAAACAGAAATGCACACAATATGTGAAATATTACGTATGTGATAAGAAAATCCTGAACTACAACTTCCTGCAAGCAGTCCTGCCAGAAAAAAACATATTATAGTTCCACCCAGTTGTACTGTAGGAAGAGAAATGCTCCTCCAAAGAACCCTATCCCTTTAAGTTAAGCACGAGGATGAAATTATTATGCTTGGGGTAAAGGGTGACTTCACTGTACAGATGAGTTTCCAAGTTTCAAAATGTCCCAGAACGTACCACCAAGGCAATAAAAAAAGAGACTGTTGTTTCTTTGGGTATAACCCGTCCAGGTCATGCCAGTTTCAAGGCCTCTGTTCTAAAGACGATCTGCTGTAAGAGCTAAAGTCTTAAAACTGTGGTGAGAGCTACCATCCTGCAACTTTTAGGTGCGTCCATTGAGTCAAATAAATGGCTTGTTAGGAGGTTTCTGCAGGGCTGGATGAAATGCAGAAATGAAATGGTGAGTAATTTGTGTGGAGATGGGACGCATCTTAAAGATGGATGGTAGTGCTCAAGGACTGAAGGCACTCCTTTTTTTTTTTTTAGGAAGTTTTTGGTAGAAGAAATGGGCCAAAATCCCTCCTGAGATTTATGCAAACCTGCCGATCAACTGCAAGATGTAGTTCTGTGCTGCCAAAGATTTATTCAACAAGTATAAAGTCTTGCTTTGCAAAAAAATTTACACATTTGACTCAATTATAAGTAAATCTGTTTTTATCTTTTGTAAATTTCTGATTATTTTCAAAATTTTTGGCTAATACTTTGTTTTTAAACAAAAAAACAAATACTTGGTTTAAAAAAATACTCTCTTTTTAAATTAAAAACATGAACCTTAACAAACGTCTACCCATCTACGTAGAATTTCTTTTAATTCAAGTTCCTCCCTATCTTAGCCCCTGTGCTGCTCCTCTGCGCTGACTCCATGTTCCGAGATCCTAGAGACTCAATACTTTGAGTACAATGTTATCACAACAGACAGAAATAATTGCTTTAAGTACAAAAGAATAAAATCTNATTTATCGCACGACTATCCGATACAATGTCTTAAAAAAAAAAAAAAAAAAAAAAAAAGATTTCCCAAAACTTATAAATGAAGGAGTAGCAAAACATCTGCACACTTTAAACACACACAAAAAAAAAACAATCTTGAAAAAGGGGTTACTGTTTTGTTGTAAATGGACAAATAGTATTTAAATACACATTCTTTGTAACACACAGTGTTGGAGAGTAATTTAGCATGTTGTGCTTAATCAAAGCAAACAAAGTGATACTTAAACAGTCAAAGTCTTTCTCTTAGAAATTTTAAAATGAAGGAAAGAGTCACAGTAGTTAGCACCGAGACTGTTGAGTTTTAAACCACAAGAGTTTTAGAGCCACAAATCAATAGTACGGTATGATGAAACTAATTCTATGCACACGCTCTTACAACAGTTTAAAGCCCAAAGATGCAACTCTTGTACCTGCAATCGATGTTGTTTGTGGATCTTTTATTATTCTTATTTAGTTACAAGATAAAAAATTGAACATGCGTGTAATCATAATCTCGGCTGAATCTTCTTGGTGCATCAGCTCATTTAGACCTAAAGGCATCGCTACCTCCTTAATGTCCCATCTCTTGTCAGTGAGATATGACACATATTTTTATTTTAACCTCACTTTTTCTCCACGTTTCCCCTCAGCCCTTTGATATGTTTTTATTCTCTTCTTCTCCATCTCCACTTTAAAGTCTCATCTGTGTTGTTCTCTTTAAACACATGTCTTTCTAGCCACTCGTGAAATTTCGCTTCCGTTTCATTCCCGTTTTTTTTCATTCCCGCTCTCTTCTTTCTCCGATGTTTCTCATTCATTCCTTGGTTGCGCCGTAAGACAGAGGAGCATAATTCCATCTTGCTCTCTCACTGCCTTTGTTCCCGTCACCCCCTTCTCCCCGTGTCCCTTCCCACTGTCTGGCAATGCACCCCCTCCCCTGGCAGAAGGCCCGGTGGCGGGCCTGTTTTCCTCGCCGCAGAAGCCGACCGCCGCATGCCCGCATTGTGAACGGGGGAAATGTGCTCCATTGTGCCTGCGCACGGAGCTCACCCCTCAAAATGGAAGTGGTCTGAATACAGCCTCGTTAACCAATCAATAGAGCAGACGTGTCTAAAACCCCGTCCTTGAAACCCTTCTCTGCCTTTGTTTTATGCATGACAAATGAGGTGAGTGCAGGAAAATATCTTGTGGGTTTTTGTTGTTTTTTTTTTTAAACCCTCTTTCTCTCGTCCAGTTCTTCTCAAACGTATCCATTATACGAAAATTCCCTCCAACAAACTTGATTAAATTGTGCAATTTTCTGCTTAGATATACACGATCACTGACGAGTGTAGAGATTTATGTGAAAGCGAATATCTTGCGGAATAGCTCAGTAGAGTCCACCGAGGTGTGCGTCAAGGTAAAATGTTCAATATAACCTAAAAGGAAGAATGTCAACTGCTTCCTGATTTCTTTGAGGACATGATGTCAGAAGTGGCGTTAATGTTAACCGCAACGGTGGAGTTGTAATTCAACTCGGTGCAATTTAGAATGGCAGAGTTTCCCCCCCCTTGCCCCACCATCTGGCTGTGAGCCACCTGGCAGCGTTCTCCCTCTTCCTTCCAGACGGTATCGGACACAATCTCGTAGATACTTCGGTCATTAATTTGGACATGCCAAGGGCACTTAGTGCGGTCCACGCCGAATGTAGGACTATTAGCTGTGTACGATATCGGTAAGTCAGTGGAGACGCCTTTAAGGCCAATGTCACACGTATAAAACGTCTTTATGAACTCAATTGTAAAACTCTAGGCTTAATGCCGCCACCGTTGTAAAGTTTACGTAGGTGTTCCCTCTTTAATTTACAACCATATTACCAAAACACATTAGGCTTTTTAATCAGAGGCATGAAACACAACAAAAGTTGAAAGTACTACTGAAAGTATTAGGCTTCTGAGATTTAAAGAGTTTAAAAAAAAAAAACTCTCAAATTAACTTCTTGTTCCAGATTAACAGAACATTAAATAAGGCACGCGTGTGTTGAGCTCCAAAATCAGAAAATGGCTACAAGAAAACAACCTAAGCGTTCCCACTTTCAGTGAAAGAGGAAGGAAATATGATTACAACTGGAACTTGCGGAAAACAAGGCTGGGTGACTAATAAAAGAAGGATTCAATTTAAGGGTTTTAAAAACATGAACGGGGGTCGTTAAAATTTGTGAAACAGTACAGTATCGGCTTAATTATTTAAACTCCTTATGTGCTTATAGAAATATTATTATTATTATTTCAGATCAGAAAAGGCTGGAGTATCAGAGTACCATGAGGGAAAAAAAAAAAAAAAAAAAAAAGACACTTAAGTAGCATGAAATCCTGATGACACAGACGTAAAGTGGTTCAGTGCCAGTGTCCGATTTACTCCTTGGCATCAAATCAATCCAATCACTCCCGGAGCCGTCTAGACAAACTCTAATCACTTACAATTCAGAGCAATCACTTTCATCCCATGATGCATTTCGCCGGTGATAGGACAGGTCGCTTTCTCAGGGTGACAGAGCCACTATCATCCAGCCAGCAATTACAGTAGCACAACAAGCTTTGGATAGCGTGACAGTGATTTGATGATTGTGTGACAGTGAGCAAGCCCAACACTGCCAATAATTAAACACTTTGATGACACCACACGCTGTATTCGATATCAGTCTGTCAATACCGGCGTTATTCAGCCGAAAGGCATACGGAAGGAATAAACAACTCTGCGAAAGAGTGAAAAGTCCAGGTGCCGAGGGAAGACGGCTCTCAAGGAATAAGAGGTATGGAAGGAGAGATTTTCTTTGTCCATTTTTCTTTTTTAAAAAAAAATCTTTACGATGTCGGTTGCAATTCCAGACAAAAAAAAATAAAAAAATAGAAAATGAAAGAGGTTGTAAATATTCCAACACTGCCAACATTAAGACATGACGGTGGTATATTGAGTACTTCTTGGTGGAAATTTGAAACGCATCCTTTGCTTTTTAGATTTTAATTCATCAAAGAGAAGCTGGGAACAATTTACACTTTGTAATACGACAAAAAATAAAAACGAGAATGCCTTTGCGAGGCTTGTGTGTAGATGTAAATAAAATCATGGCAGAAAAGAACGATAAGCAGCAACAATACAGGTAGAGCTAACCAGACGAAAGCAGCAGGCCAGTGCTGTGCCGTCTCAAGTGTTGCCCGAGTTTCACCTTTAATCCCTTCTATCTGACATACGTGAAGAAACAAGACTTGTGTCTGTCTACAAGGCGGGTTTTCTATCCAGCTGTGAATTCGAGGCTCTCTGGGCTCAGAACTTGTCGAAACTTTTGGAGCCCAGAAACCCTCAAAATCTAAGTCGCAAAGGAACAAATTCATCTCCAGACTCGACGGGGACATCTGGGTGTTAGGAGCGCAACAACGATAAAACAAATTATAAGGTTATAAATGCCAGGATGAGGGAAGGCAGTCGCCGCTTTGCAAGACGGGATTTGTTCTCGTTTGGAATCCGCATGACTTGGAAATATATTCGTCTCCTTTTGCGAAAGCGTCCCGTCGCCGTGTGCGCCCAGGTGCACAGTTAGTGAAATATACGAACAGCACACCTGCATGCCGTAGCAGGAGAGCAGAATGCCCGGCGTGTCGACAAACACCTCCTTTTCCTTTTTCTCCATTTGTCTCCATCTGTTTTTTTTTTTTGTTTGTTTTTCTCCTAGGTTCTGCCTGAATGAACCTTCTCTGTTTCCGTTTCCATGATAAAGCTTGCCCTCTCATTCCTCTGCCATGCTCTCTTTCTTCATCGCACGCCTCCCAGCTCTGCTGCGTTCTTCTTTGGCCCTTCGTACCTTTCGGCCGACGCTGCCCTGAGCACATGACTGAGCCGTGACTCAAAGAAGAGCTTGTTAGAAGGTGTGAGCTTAACCCCTGATTGATTTCTGAGCATGGCGCTTGGAGAGAGACAGAGAGAGAGAGAGAGAGAGAGAGAGAGAACTTGTGTTGCAAACAGTTCTTTGGATGACTCGGTGTGAGGGTGAAGAGAGAAAACTGGAGTTGAGGATAAAGGGGAGTCAAGAACAAGAGAGAGAGAGGGAGAAGAAGGTGAAGCGAGCACAGGAGCTGACTAAATTCTTTTGCTCTTTTATGGCCACTTATATTTTGTTATTGTTGTTCTGCTACCGTTCAGAGCTGTGCAATGAACTGAGGAGTGGCAAACTCACCCCAATTTGTCAAGAGCCCTCCCGACTGTTGCTCGTGCTTTGGCTGCGGGTAGGAAGGCCACAGCAGCTGATGCCAGACCTCCCATAGCAGAGCGATTACTGAGCACTGGGCCGTGCCGGGCCAGGCTGGGGCGTCAAAACACAACGTCCCACCTCGATGGACATTGCTCTACACGATGGCTAGCTTGATCATTTGAGCTTGAGGTATGTCACAATGAATTATAATATTGGAGCAAATAAACAGGAGGGGGTTTGAACCTAATGACTACTCGCCAGGTGACACTGAAGCTATGAAATGTTTTGTTTTGGGG
>NW_006800050.1:1063274-1146595 GCF_000485575.1 Poecilia formosa | reverse complement strand
TGATTATTTTCAAAATTTTTGGTTAATACTTTGTTTTTAAACTAAAAAACAAATACCTGGTTTAAAAAAAATACCCTCTTTTTAAATTAAAAACATGAACCTTAACAAACGTCTACCCATCTACGTAGAATTTCTTTTAATTCAAGTTCCTCCCTATCTTGGCCCCTGTGCTGCTCCTCTGCGCTGACTCCATGTTCCGAGATCCTAGAAACTCAATACTTTGAGTACAATGTTATCACAACAGACAGAAATAATTGCTTTAAGTACAAAAGAATAAAATCTGAAGCGTAATAGAGCAGAATTATTCTAGTGTAAAACGTGTGTTCATGCTTGACTAAACCAAATCAGCAATATTGTTAGAGTATTGAAGTTTATCCCTAAGTAATCTGAATGTTGCTGGAGTGTGAACAGAGTCGACATCGATCTGATGCAGTCTATAAAGCAGCGTCCGGCTTTGGTGGCCCGGACTTGTGAAAACTGCAATATTGTGTGCCAAGCAGCAGGCCTGATTAATGCACTGATAATCTGGTCCATAAATAGGACGCCAGTCTCTGTTTTCTGTTTTATGTACCTGCCTTTACGGAGGCAGTAACCGTTGGGGGTTGGGGGTGGGTTGTATTTCATGACCGCTCAGCTGGTGAACTGCTCTCACTTGCACTTTGCGACTCCGTCTCATTCATTTGCTTCCCCTCCCTCACCACACTGTTCCGTGTAGAAACATTAAAGTGCATCATCTTTAAAACTTTCCACTTGGAGACTGCTATAACTCCCAACAGTGTACATTTTACTCGCGCCTCTTTTTTTTTTATTTTTTTTTTATCTCTCTTCATCATGTTTTACTGATAAACATATAAACGACTGCCCAACAAAATGAAAGAAGTGGCAGGAAAAGAGGACCCTACCCCGTTCATTTCAGGTAAGAAAACTTGCTGGCAGAACGACAGGGTCACTGCTTCACAGGCACAAGCGTACCGTGACAAAGAGCTGGGATGCCAAGGCTCAGCCAAGAGAGAAGGTGACAAAGAGGAAAGGCTTTTACCACATCAGAAGCAAAAAAAACCAAAAAAAACATTGTCATTCCCCATAAAGTTACCGTGGTACAACTCCCATCTAAGTATTCCCATCTGACTGGAGATATAGCTCTGAGGCAGTCATGCTCTGTCGGACCTTCCCCGAACCGGATCTGCTGCCGCATTAGTATTCTCATGCGGATAAACGGCATTGATATAGATAGCACTTGCTTAGAGTAGATGATGGCCAGTCAGGTCAGAAAACAAGCAACAGCGAGAAGCTTTTTTTTTTTCTTTTTTTTTCTTTTTTTTTGTTCCTTCAAATTCTAGAATACATTGAGTCCCTTGAAAAAGTCTTTTCATGTTTTGTCTTGTTGCAAATGTTAAGTGGAAAGCAAAGGACGTGTGATTTTCACTTTATTTTTCTCCAAACAAACAAACACAAAATCGCCTTGTTTTATTATAACTGCAAATCCACCAAGACGTGGCCGTCCACCGTAAGTGAAAGGAGAAATGTAAGTTGTTCACTCCACCAACAATCTAGTCTTAAAAAAAAAAAAAAAAAAAAAAAAAAAAGCATGACAAAATAAAGCCCCATATTCGGTTTCATTATAGGAAAAGATTATCTTTCTAGAAAGGTAAAAACGTTTTTGGCTTATATGCATAGCATTATGTGGAGTAATTTTAGACTCCAAGTTGCTGGAGACACACCACAGAAACTTGCAGCTTCAATTACAAAGATCACTGACTAAAGTGGGCAGAATCAAAATGATGCCTTCTCTTGAAACTTTTCAGAATCGTGAACAGTTTTATAGTTAAGTACCGCTTTGTGTCAGTTTATCATATAGAATCTAATAAAACACATTAAAGTTTGTGGTTGAAAGATGATAAATTGGGAATTGTTTTGCAAGGCACTCGGATATCTGAATACTCATTAGCCAGTAGCATAAAGATAATACAGGCTAAATCTAGTACCTTTTACTCATCAAGGATGCATAATAAACTATAGAGTGATATTATGCACCGTTTTCTGCATTTACATTTTTATTCTTACAACAAAACCTACAAACAAACAATGCCCTTTATCCTTTTTTTTTTTTTTTCTGCTGCAAGCATAAGAC
This sequence comes from Poecilia formosa, assembly GCF_000485575.1. Taxonomy (NCBI): domain Eukaryota; kingdom Metazoa; phylum Chordata; class Actinopteri; order Cyprinodontiformes; family Poeciliidae; genus Poecilia; species Poecilia formosa. The sequence continues at coordinate 1,144,464 of NW_006800050.1, read as the reverse complement.
TCAACCACACAATTTGCAGTGCTGATGAATATTATAATTTAGAGCATGAAAACATTTCTTTCAGTGGCCGCTGGCAGTTTGGCTGTGATTGTGTGCCAGCAGAAATGCAGCTTAACAACAGAAGCAACCTCTGCGTGATCTCCCAACTTGACCGCTGTTTTAATTACAAAATTATAATTAGGGCTAGTTGGGTAAACTTGGCTTTTGGGCGTGCATCCTATAAAGAAAAAAAAAAAAAAAAGGAGACAGAAATAAAGAAATCATAGTTTAGCTTCAAAGGGAAAGAAAACCCGCAGTGTGTGAATCGGAATCCCTTAAGCAATCGCTAATTTATGGTATCGCAAGATATGTCCTTAATTTACTGATACCCTGTTTGTTTTTGATTAGAGGCAAGGTGCCTTGAAGAGTCTTGCTGAAAAAGAGGGGAAAATTTTTCAATTATGCTCCTGGAAGAAAGGCAGCGACGGGAGGCTTTCAGAGCACAAAGCTGCCCTGTGACTTGATGAATGGCCAGCCTTTAATGTTATGGGGGATTAAAGATAACTTCTCAACGATCAGCACGCCAGCATATAGGCAGCTCCTCTTTCACCAGCATAATAAGTTCTCAGCTGCCACTGTTTTAATTACCTCCTTTTAAAACTCAATCCACGTGGACCCTTCTTTAAGAGAAAAAAAAAAACATGAAGAAGAAAAATAAGATGGCAGCAGGATTGAGTTGAGGGGGGGGCAGTCGGGGTCAGGTATTCCATTGATTCCAAGGTACCATTAAAGATCAAAAGAGGAGGCCCTCAGAAACATCCATCAGGCAAAAACTGAGGCGGCTATAATGATCCGCCTGTACGCCATAAATAAAAGTGATGTGTTGCCTCTATCTTATCGCTGCTCTGAGTTTGTTATTAGGCATTTCGGCCCTCTTCCATCTAAACGAGAGCGTCGCTGACAGTTCGGACCACCCTCTCTCAATCCCAACACCCACCTTCCGAGAAAGTTTTCAAGAAATCCATCAGCATCATGATGGGATAAGCGGATCTGGTAAGCCATCTACGAACCCCTTCTGCGGAGGCAGGTCACCAAGGGTGTAAAGCTGCTACACCGAGACTCAACATGACATCAATCTTTCGAGTGTGACCAGTTTTTCCCTCTGATTTTACATGTCTGTTCCCGTGCCGACATATATACTTTATAAACGTTAAGTTCTCTGTAATGCAGAGGGGAAGAATGTTCCACTTGTTGCCTCACCTGTCCGCCTGCAAGCAATGCCAAGGTAACAACCAGAATAGTTTGGTTTTGTGTGTTTTACAGGTTAGCAGCAGGGATGCAGCATTCTGTATCATGATAATGAAGCACAAGCTCATCACGGGTATCATCACAGTTTTATTCAATTTCACCCAATGAGGTATAATAGTCCTTCATTGTCAGCTCAATTCTGAAATTTGTTCTGCATCAAAGTGCTGTTCTTTAGAGATATTTATGATGGCATCCTGAAGAAATTGTCAAGTTTTCTTGCTACACGATCAGCTGCAGTTTTTGATGGGTCATATAGCAATCGTCCGGGGCAATATCAGATATTAGGGCACATAATAAAAGATGGAACTTCATGGTAGTTGTTGTAGCCTGAAAAAGTTTTCTATTGCATTTATGCATTCATTAATGCCATAAATTTACAGTTTATTTCTTTACATATGGCAATAAATCTTTGACTTTGAAGTATTGTAGTTAAATATTACAGTTTTCTTTGTCGTTGTTGTTGTTGTTGTATGGGGGGCTTTCATTCTTTTTCAGCTTAGAATTTTGGAATGTGTTGAACATTAGCAAAAGTAGCCTTCTTTAAAATCATGTCTGTCATTTAAAGACACTCTTGACTCCCATTGGCCACATGGAACCTTGCATGTTAGTGTTAAGAATCAACTGATCTGACTGGTGAGGAAACTCCAACGAATCAAGAGTTCCTCCAAGTGGTCAAACACTTATAAGTCAAATTTATCAGGTCATTTTCCAATTTCACTTTCGGTTTCAAGCATCCAGCATGCAGACATGAGTTAATGTTTATCAAAACGGACAGCGCATCCACACAGTGTTGTTGTATGTGTCAAGTAGTTGAATGACTGCAATAGCAGAGGCATTATACAGCATGCATGGCCTGTGAGAGCTGTGGCACTAATGATGCACAATTTGTGCCACCTATAGGCCACGGCAATGAACCGAACTCAAAAAGTTACGCACACCTGCGTTGTAAACTAGTTTAGTTTTCTACCATGTAGTTTTTTTAACTACATGGTATGACACATAAAAAGAGCAGGGGTTTCAGTTGAAACCAGTATTCCTGAAATGCAACATATTTTCTTTAATACAAAAAGGAAATTATTTGTGGACTGCCACCACTTGGAGACAATTTATGAAGGCGCCCAGGCTTTTCTGAATCAAATTCCTATCAGCCAGTTCACAATGGTAAAATGTGTTTACGACACAGAGAACAAAAGCAAATTAAAAACAGCATGAGAAACATATGCTGTGGCTCCCACTCAACTGGGAGACCACAGGGACAGAGTACTCTCAACCCTCACTGTCCTACATTGTTTTCTGTCTGTATTTGCCTCCACTGAGTGCTCCGTTCCTGAATTAAAGAACAACAAAAAAAGTTCTTTATTGGCTTGTGATGAAAGATGGCAGCATAAAAAGCTAGCATCTGTTGACACCAACAATGGGTGGGGTCACAGAGTGTACCTACAGGAGGTGCAGTTAAAACAGTTCAAATATGGAGAGGCTGGCTGAATTCCAGTTCCTGGTGTTCTGCCTAACATTAGCTTTCTTGGCCTTCAATATGAAGTCACAAGGTGTTCTGGTTAAGATATCCAACTACAAAATAGGATCCACATCCAAGAAGCCAGGACATTATTGACTGTCACAAATTTTGTTTTTAGATGAACAGAAGCAACACAATAGAGCCTCAGATACAGTGTGCTGTGTACTGTCTGCAGGAAAAAGCTTTATTCCCTTAATGAATACTGATAATTAAAATAAAATTAAACCAAATCAAGTTGACTGGAACAAGTCAAGCTCAACAAAATATTGTCAAAAAAAAGTTTCTTAACAGATTTACTGCTCAAGAACTTCTGCTGTTCTTTAAAAAAAAAAAAAAGAAAAGTAGACTGGTGGAATTGTTTTATGAATTTTCGAGGTGACACAGATTTCCAAACAGGAGAATTTGTCATCATCAAAAACAAGGGAACAAAATTTAGCCTTCTCTTCAGTCAGCTGATTTTACAGCAACAGTTGGAGAAGATGAAAATTCATTCCATGCAGATGGGAAAACAAAAATCCCAGTTTTAAATGCATTTTTTTCTTGTCTGCACATTTATATGTGCAAATGCACCATCTTTGCTCAAGGCAAGCAAAAAGGCACTGTCTTTAAAGCCTCTTGTTTACTGGTGTCACAGTTATTGCTTAAATAATAGAACCAGAAGGTTCTGATGCTACAAAAGAACTGGCTCCACTTTAGAGCTGAAACCCATTTGATGACAAAGAACCCTGTAAAAAAAAAAAAAAAAAAATTGTCAAAACTGTGTAGAACATCAGGAATAAGGCAAAGCTGAATCATGAAGGGCTCGGACTTTAGCACGGGTAAAAAAAAAAAAAAAGTTACAGTATCCTCTTTTTTCAAATTGTGTCTGTGGTCATCAACATTTATTTACCGCTAAATAATCAAATCGAGAGCGTACGGAAATGCATTTAGCATACATTTACGCTTCTCCAGTCTCATCACGCCATGTATCCGAGTATCCCGACTCCTTCCAAGAGTCCTGTGCGTCTCATCATTTAACAGAGCTATGTATCATCGCCCCAGGTGATGGCATGTTTCTTCCTCTTTCTGGAGCACAACAATGAAAGCAGAGAGGAACAGCAAAGAGGGAGGGGAGGGCAAAATCACGGGAAGGTTCTTGCCAACCTGACAGAAAAACAGAAGAATGAACTCGGCGATAATATCCCAAAGGACTTCTGGAACAGCAGCTGACCCTCTGCTGGGATAGCCGTGGGGTGTCCACACATTTTTACCCCCTGCTAGAGGAAGGGAAGGGCAGGGTATCTCAGATAGCTCATCTCGCCACGAGCAACCAAGGGCATATCATCGTGATTAGAAGAATCTTTTGTGTCTCTAGTTATGCTAAAGGCAACAATGCATCAGCCAAAAATAATGAACAAGTGAAGCTCTTTGAGCTTTTTTTTCTTTTTTTTGTGTAGTACTAGTGTACTGAATGCTGAGGATGCATAAAATACAAGAGTGAAATGAGAAAAGATTATTTTTTTCATCAATTTTAGTATAGCATCTTGCTAAAGTTTTTGTAGTTCTTTCAGATTTTGTCGCATCGTAACCCCAAAGCTCGATCTATTTCACTGCGACTTACGGGACAGGCCAATAAGACACAGATTAAAAAAATTACATCCCCTGATGCGAAGCGGCTCTTCCTCCTACAGGACTGTCGCTGCGATCTGTGACCATACATCTGCCAATCAATAAAGGTAAAAAACAGTGAAATTAGACTAATACATCAGTACATATTATTGTTTCATATGGTTTAAAAGAAAAAAAAAGTCACTCAAAAATGAAAATGAGTAAAGATTATGATGCTCTATTTTTTATAGACATGAAGTCTATAAAACATTGTGAAATTACTGGTTCAAATTCCTCAAAAATGGCTTTGAAGATAATGTTACTCCCCTCTTCCTCCAGCAGGGGTCTAACTTTTATGCAGTTCTGTTAATTAAAATTTCCAAAAAAGTTTCCTAGATTTATTTCATGTATTTGAACGCAACCATTGTAAATTACTGTGGTAGTTAGCATTCGTAACTGAGTTTGGTAACAATATTAATCCAGATATATTCATATTTGATTTTTGCTCTTCTTTTTACCATTTAAGTGGTTATAGTTGTGCAATACACTATTTTTGCATGAAACATTTTCTTTTTCTGGTGTAGATGATTTCTGAGGGTAGTTATCAACACAAGATTACATTTGAAGATTTTAGAAAAATTTGGGGCCGAATACCGCATTTTCTGATCATTTTGAAAAAAACATTGAAAAAAAAATATAAAAATTGAGGATTGTGACAAAATGTGGAAATACTTGAGAGGTTTTAAAACTCCTGCAGGGGGACTTTATTCAATAAGGGCATGTATAATGAGAGATTTTTTAAATAAAAAAGATGGCTAAATGTGAAAACAAAAATCCAGTCAGAAACTAAAGCACCGACATTACAAAGAAAAAATATTTTTGTGGACTTTTGTTTTCCCTCACAAGCAAATCCCACGCTGTGTTCTCTACTCAATTGTGCAGCAACACAGCACAGTAATTACTTCCAGTTTTATGACGGGTTTGTCCTTGATTTTACAGCCGTCTGTTCAAGCACCTAGATAAAAGCGGTATTGGTGTAACGCTGTCAGTTCAGGGTTATTTCCCCCCGACATGGTGAAGCTGGCTGCAGGATGCAGGCTAAGACCACTGTTACTCCTGGCGGGGACTAACCCAGAAAAGGCAGGCGAGCAGGCAGGCAGGCTGCTGGAGATTGGTTCTGGCAGAAAACAGGTCACACATACATCTGAGACCAGCACGGCGCGCTGCCTGTTACAGCTTAATATCCACAGAAGCCAGAGCCAGGACATACACACCACCGCAGACTGAAACCGAGAGCCAGGGATATGAGAAAGATGAAGGAAGAGAAAGTTGAGAGGGAAACAGACAACTAGACAGAGGGGGAGGCAAAGAGAATTGGAAAGACAACCCACAGGAAACACAGAGGAAGAGAGGGAAGGAGCCGGAATGATGGATTTGCAGAGGTGCAGTTAACGTGGGACCGGATGGGGAAATGGACAGGAGCTCAATTTAAAGGCAGAAGAAATGAGATAGATATGCAGTTTATGAAAAGATGATAGCGTACTATTAAAAAGGATAACGACTGGATGGGTAAAAACTGAAGGTTGGTAAAACTTTTGCAAGGTGGGGAAACCACAGATACGTGTGCGGAAATGGGAATTTCACCTGGAAAAATATATTCCACTGGCTGGTGATGTGCATTTATTGGTACTGCAGAGGAGGATTTGTTTCTATTCTGAGTATTATGTTTTAGTTTCTTTGTTTCAATAGGTTTTTGGGTTAATTACTTCAAGGATTTGGTGAAAAATCCTTGAGGATTATAATAAATACTGATTTATATTGAATGTGGTTCTGATTCCTCTTTAAACAAACCGTCTCTTATGACGTATTACCCCTGTGCAAACCAAAGTAACTCATAGCAACCTCCTGAAGACAGTACTTTGTTGGAGTCACGTGACCATACATTAAAACAGTCAACTATATAGATTTATAACGCACGGAGTAAGTTATAGCATACACACAATCATGGGGAAGACTATCCAGGAGTCGGTGGCATCCTCCACAAGGAGCGTAACCCAAAAGTGGGAACTGCTAAAGAAGCTGAATGTTTAAAGAGTGTTGTAAGCAGAAATATTAATGAAACGTTAAGTGGGGAAATTTCCCGAATATCATCTACAGCTGGAGTCAGCACTTCAAACGCCACCATGCACACAATCCCACAGCAAGAGACACAACTGTGACTTCTTTCTGCTGAAGCAACCTGGTAAATAATCTGTGGAGACAACAATACAGAGATGCTTGGAGGCAACTAATAAAGCAACACGGGCTTCCTTAGCAACTCGGCATCGCCACTATGCTGCTATTTGTACACGCACAAAAAAAGTGGACCTCGAAACAAAACGGTGTAGACAAATTTCTTTCCATAAAAATCTCAAACAGCTTTTAGGGAGATCCGGATCAGCGTCACAAACGTGCCCCTTCTGACATCCTTTGTCTGCCATTGTACTTTCGCGAGTACTAAAAAGTCACAAATCAGCTTCAGTTAAGGCTTGTAAGGTGACTGGGCATTTCACTGAACTGGAGATAAAAGAACAAGAGGAGCGCTTTAACTTTAAGAAAACAAAGAGAAGACTGAGGAAAGAGTTTGAAAAGCGCTGACAGGCTCTATTGCTGGAGTGGAGGTTGTGAAGGGTGCAGAACAGCAAGTGTGAGAGTGAGGAGCAAGCCAAGGGGGGCAGGAGGGTTAAAGAGAGGATTATGGAGGGGGTAAAAAAACATTCACTTCTGCAGAAGAGATGCAGTAGAGCAGTGAGATTGTTTTTGCAGTGCTAAAACAGTCTTCATTATCTTTACTCTAATTGTGCAATTCTTAGACTATGTAGCAGAAAAAAAAAAAAAGGTTCTGCTAAGTTTACTGAACAAAGTTGCTTAAGATGCTTTTACCCTGAAGTTAGAAAGGGCTGGCTTAAAATTCACAGAATGGCTCATAAGTGCATTTTCTCTGTCGGATTCTTGTATGGGACCAAAGCTACCGACCATAATAAATCAGACAAATAATAAAGATGAGAAGTGAACTCTTAAAATTCATAGAGCTCTTGGGTTTAAAAAGGCAGCAGTAACTCGATTTTCTCACACTTAAGAGGACATTTATTGCTATGTGTGCATGTAAAAAGTCTGCAAAGTTAAAAGTCCAAGTTCTGGTATTGCGTCTTAGCTGCCAGAATAATCTTGTTGTTTTTTTTTTACCATATTCAGTTTCCCAGTTTACAAAGTAAAAGCTTCAGCTTACTTGACAATCTATGTAAAATGACGTTCATCTCCCTTTTAGCATAATTCAAAGAAATATGCTTATTAGAGCAAACAGCATAATTAAGACCAAGGAACATTCCAGTCAGCTCGGGGATAAAGTTACATTGAAGCCCAATGCAAAGTTACGTGATAGAACAATATACAATACTTTGAACATGTCAATTAGCTCTGTTTAATTATTATATAATTAAATAGAGCTAGATTATATATTTTTAAGAGGCAAAATATATATAAATTTTTTTTGCTTCTAACAGAACAGAGGTTGTTCTGTTGGACCTCAGTGGAGAATTTACCGCTGTTGACCATCAGATATTTTTGAAACAACCAGAGAGTTGGGTAGGACTCTGCAGTCCAGAACTCAATCGGTTCAGTTGGTTACATAAAGAACAGCGGTTTCTTTGTTTCAGTAGGCGACTTCTCATCGAAGCTGGAAAAACGGCCACATGCGGGGCACCGCACGGTTCAGTTCCAGGATCTCTCTCATTTGATATCTATAAGCTAAAAACTGACCTGTTTAGAGTTGTTTTTGAACTATAACTAAATTAACATTGACCAACATACTCAACATGTATTGATGATTGTGATGATGGCACTCATCAAAATGTTTGTCACTGGTTTCTTTATTGACAACTGTTTGTTGCTTTTATGACTTCTTATTTTTGCATTTTAATGATGTAAAGCACTTTGAAAGGCCTTGTTGCTGAAATGTGCAAGACAGAAAAACTTGAATGATTTAAGAGTGTATTATAATACCTAAATCCAATGTTCAGGTCTTGGGAATCTGCCAAGACCTGAAAATTGGTGTCTATAAATATTGTCCATCCATTATTACTGGTTTTAAACTACATTGCAAAGAAATATTGTCAAAGGTTTTTGATGTAGGAGGCTGGTAGAGAGCGGATCTAGGAAGTGTTACCTTATGGGGTCAAAACATAAATGCACAGTACACCTTACAGATTTATTATACTGTACCACGTACCGTCATATTCAATAAAGTAGAATGCATTCAGGTCCATTTTTCAGATTAAACATACTTTTCAAAAATAAACTTTAATCTGATATTAAACATACTTTTCACTAAGCCCACACTTCTGTTATAAATATGTTTTATTGGTTCGATGTAATATTCCAATTTTAAATATGTCTTTTTCATTGCCTGTAAGTGGAAAATCACCAAAATTAACAGATTAAAGGCTTTCAAACATCCATCTGTGTCTAGATAATCTATACGCTTCATTTTTTGATGACGTTTTCGAACCAAATGGGCTTTTGAGTAACGTTCCAATTGATTGAAGGGGTCTTTAGTATTTTTCTTCACAAGCTAGCGCTCCTTTGTGTTGGTCAGTCACATAAAATGGAAATAAAATAAATTAATGTTTGGGTTTGTAACCAGACAACATGATAAAGTTCAAGCAGTCTGAAAACCGTCAGCCTCTGTACATTTAGAAAAAAAAAAAAAAAAAGTTGTCAAACATCTCCAGATGAACACACAGACTCTTGTTTTTTTTCCAAATGCAGTTTCCTGGCTGGTGCTGTTACACCGTTAAGGGACTGCGAGCGGGTCCCAGGCGTACACACTTCTTTAATGCAAAGTATTGGTGACATCCTAAGTGCGCCTAACACGGTTAGAGCTGCCGCTACATGGGCAGAGAGCCTTCTCTGGGTACTCGGCAAGACTAGGCGGCTCGCTGACGCAGAAAGGGCCCAAATGAGATCGTACTAAGGCCCAATTTAATTAGGAGGCAGAGACACGGAGCAGGTACAGCATGAAGCAAAAAAAAATAAAATAAAATAAAATGTTGGAAAGGCAGAGGAATGGGAAGGGGCAGAGGTAAAGAGTAAAAGAAAACCAATAGAGATGAAGGGAGATACAAAGTGGTGATAGAAATAAGTGTTAAACTGCTATGGGAGAGTGTGAAATGAAACAGAAAAGAGAAAACAGGTTTGCATTTCACAAGCTGGATTCTTTGTGTACCCCCCTCCCTGGTGGTAAATGGAAAACACAGCCTCTTCTGTCCCACCCCCTTCTCCTCAGCCGTTCAGAGCCACTTGCCCTTCCTTTTCTTAGCCGGCGCCTCACAATAGCTAACTGATGAACCCAGGGCTAACATGCCCTTTGAGCTGAAGAAAGGCAGAATGCATGGAGAGTCCGTAATGATATCAGCCCACCACAGGAAGCCAGCCAACTCCCCACCTGCCAACTCCTTCAATTATTTCCTTTCTGGCTTGATCTTGAAACACCTCCTCCTGCTTGAAGCTTGCGAACAATTATAAAAATAGACTTGGAAAAGTTACTTCCAAGTGAAAAATCAATTATAAAAAACCCAATGTAAACATGTCAAGAACTGGCATAAGTGGGAAGCATGTGTGCTGGTATGTCACCTTTCTTGTAGAAAAGGAATCTAAGCATTTTTTTTGTTTTTGAAATTAAAATGTTGCCTCTGGTTATTGTGGCACTTTCTGACAGATGAGATTGGACAGAAAGATTAGATCAGGCAGAAATAGATTACTTTGGCTACCTTATGTCTTTCATTTCCTCTCCTCATATTCCAACACTTGTGGTGAGATGCTGAGACTGATATCAAGGCAGGAATTTATAACACATGCCAGCACTGGCATTGCCAAAGCCAGAGACAAAAGAAGACAACGTGGGTTTTCCTCGCATATTAAAAAACAAAACAAAACAAAAAAAGCAAAAACAGACAGGGAAATTATGTTGACTTGGCATGTACATATCAAAATGTGTACTTGATGAAAATTACAAAGAGGACAAGTGACTGAATAATCTAAAACTGTTATGTTCCTGCTGGTTTCAGCTGCAGAGTTAAGGTTGGAGTACTAAGAGGTAGACCTGCCTGTTCATCAATTCATACACTGTGTACATGCACCAGTACTTTGACTTATCCAAAGTGACTCCTTCCTCCTCCATATTTCCAAAGGTATTTGCTCCCCATAACAGCTTCAACTCTATTAAGAAGACTTTCCACCAGGCTTAGGAGTGCGTTCATTTATTTATTTATTTTTTTTTAAACATTTTCCAGAAGTGCTTTTATGAGGTTCAACACTGATGTCGGATGAGAAGAGCTGGGTCACATTCTCAGCTCTATTTCATCACAGAAAGTTTCTTTTGGTTGGGTTCAGGGACTAGGATTACACAACCTGGTGAAGTGTTTCCATACCAAACTGCTCATCTGCGTCTTTATTGGTCTGTTCCAGTCAAGCAGGAACAGAAAGGGGGTAGAACCAAGCAAAAAGACGTAGGCTATCTTCTTTTCCTAAAACCTATAGAAATTATTAAACGTTTAGATTTCTGCTAAATGTGCAAATCATATAATCCCCTCTACATAGACTTTGCACTTGACAAACTTCTGCATACATCCTGATAACTGCAAAAACCAACTCAGCCACTTGATTATTAAACAGGGAAGCATGACTTGTCATTTTACAAAATGTGTCCCCACTGCTCTAAAGTTCAGCAGTGGTGTGTTATACACAAATGCATCACATTGTATTACTGGATGTAAAGCTTGACTATGGCAACACATTCATTGAAGCGCTCTTTGCACTGGTCTACAGCCTGAATACCACATGAAGTTTTGAGGTCTGTTGCCACTGACTCTGCAAAAAAAAAAAAAAAAAAGATGGCGATCTCTGTGCACTCTGCATAACAACATTCTCTGATCGGCTGTGTAATTTTATGTGGCCCATTACTTAGTTTCTTAAATTGCTTCCACTTTGCTGTAATGCCTTCAACAGTAAACATTGCAATATTTAGTTGTAAGAAGATTTTACTACAGGACCATCTGTACAGGTGGCATGAAATCAAGGCATGATACTGAAATTCACCAAGTGCTGAGGGCAACAGATGTTTTTCTTAAATGTTTGTGTGAGGAATCTCCATGCTGGATTTTAGAACCTTTGGACCACGAAAGTTATTAAAACGGCTGCAGGCGCTGATTCAGACGGGTGAGCCGAGACTTTTGGCAATATAGTGGAGAACTTGTCATTGTTACCAACTCAGTCTTGATATTACCCAAAAAATGTTTCTCTACAAACATCTGTTGAACTTTTGCGAAACCCAAAGGGGGAGATTGTGGAGTAGAATTTCTGTAAAACTGTCAATAGAAAATTTGATCTGATATGGACAGTCTCACTGGTGCTCCACCAATTTACGGTTCTAGTTAGGCTTGGATCTTCCTAATTCTTGTTTTTTTTTTTGTTTTTTTTAGCATGCTAACCACCCTCACAAAACACAAAGTCAGTGATTTTGAACGGATTAATTCAGCTAATGGAATGACCTTACAAATTCCCCAACATCAACCCATTTTAAAATATGAGGTTTGTGCTTCCAGTCCTAGTAATCTGACATACGCGGGGAGATGCTGAGATCAATATTGAAAAAAAAGAATATAGTTGGCTGCTAACATGCCAGAGTTAGCATTGTTAAAAAACAGAGACAGCAGAAGAACATGCAAATCCCACGGTTTTCCTCATATTACAGACGTAAAAACAGACATAAGGTGATGTTACGATCCCATTTGCAACTACAAGTGTGCACTTGAAGAAATTTGCAAGAAAAGGACAGACTGAATATTTTTTTTTAAATGTGACAAAGAAAGGGCAGAACAAATGAGAGAGCAGTTCTATATTGAGAGAGATGTTCTATATTGCAGAACATCTGCTTTTTCTCTGTTGGTAAAATGTTACCTCTAAGGCTTGGTAATTGGATCCTACTGCCAATTTAAATCCTTTTTTTTGGAACAACTAAAAGGAAAAAAGTTACTCGTCAGGGTCAATGTGCAAGTTTCGACATTCCATTTACACCTACCCTAGTAGTGAGATGAGCAACTTACCAGCATGATATTTAGCAAAAATGTTATACATCCATATTATTTTCATTTTTTCATTATTTTCAAAGGGAGTAAACACTTCTGTCTTCCGTTTTTTTTTTTTTTGCATCTTATGGCCTCATTTAATGCTTTAAATCAGGATATTCAACACCAATCCTCAAGGCCTGGTGTCCAGCAACTTTTAGACGTGTCCTTTTAGATGAATCCGTTTACCGATTCTACAAATATTGACAGCGACGGTAAAGATCTGTAAAAAGCTTTAATATAAACTCCTCTCACTGACAAGTTTAGAAAACTCCAACCTTAAGTCGAGTACATTCAATCAGAAGAAAAAGAAAGGAACAAGAAAAACAAAAATGACCAAGCAACAAAAAAACACAACTTATAAAAGAGTTAGGTTGATCATTTGCCCCTCAACCAGCACAAATCAATAATCACTGGAAATAATCAGTCCAGTAATGACACAAAAACTACAGGGAGATCAAGGAGCTCCGCCTTCATTGTTCCTGCGTTTTATCTTAAACAGTTTCCATGCAACTCTGGATGATCTTGTGAGTCAATTGGTTAAATCTAGAGTACAACATGGTGTTCCAACAAGGCAATGATTCTTAAACATCAAAACTGGTTTTGGACTAGACTAATTGCTTTTCTGATGCCTTTGGGCTATGCTTAAAAGAAAAACGGGATTTTTTCCAGGACATCAACTATCTAATGAACTCAACCAAGTATGCCAGTAAAAGAAGTGGCAGAATTGTATCTGCAGCTTATTGCAGATGCAGCTTATTGGTGGCCACAAAAGTGTGTGGTCAGGGTACAGCTGTTTTAGATAAATTTACCTAAATATTTGAGGGTATAAGTTTCTATTTGAACCTGTTGGTGTTAGTTTAAAAATTTGGAGGAAATAAACAACAAATTGAAACTTATTCAACTTTGTTCTTTAATTCACTGAAGCTGCTTTTGTCAAACATTCCACGATCAATTTGCATGTATAAATGCCCAAAATGAATGACATTCCAGATACATTTTTTTCCAGTCATACAAATCCAAGGCACTTTTTATGTTTATTAGTATCTCTATTTTAATTTTATTTAATCACTTTTATATTCAAAACATCTAATGACATTCTCATTAGATGTTTCCAAGTAGAAAAACAGGCAATTTAAAGAGATTATTAGATCTTACCTGTTTAAAATATACATTTCAGTTCTCTTCATATTACAATGTCCATCAAGAAGCGTTTGTAATGTCAGCAAATAGGATGCATTTTAAGTGCTCATTAATCAGTGTGAAGGAAAAGATGAATTAGACCAACATTTATTTTCCAACTAGTGGCTTATGTTTGCCCAAAAAGAAAAAAAAATTGTTGAAAGCCCATTATCCAAAATTGTACTGTTTTCATCAAGTCAGTCAAGCCATCAAATCAACCACTAAGATCTTTAAAGGCTGACAAACGTAATTTACCAAAGAGGATCAGCATGTGGGCAACATAAGCATCCTCTCCAAAACCTTTTGAGTGTTTGAGTGATTACATTTTCATCCCACTAAAGCGTCTTGCTCCATTTTCGGCTCAATCTGCGTTTTTTTTTTATTTTTTTTTATTTATCCTCTTTTTCACGACGCCTGATAAGCTGACGCTAATAAAACTGGGCTTTGTTTGGCTGTTTGTTTAGTTTTTATTCCCTATCAGAATAAAGCTATCAGCTAAGCTTGAGGGTCAACTCTATCACGGATGGACAGAAGGGCTTAGCCATTTTCTTTTAATTCACCAAGGTTTGATTACTTCTGTAAAGATTTTTTGCCACAATCTGATAACCTGATGCTCCCTAATTAATGCCTTCTTTTTTTTTTTTTTTTACAATCCTGCCAATGCTCACATCAAAGCATACTGGGCCTTCTTTATTTGTTTGCCCACTTTCTTCACCCTTCAAAGTTTCACCTTGAAAATCCCTTTAAACTTTTCACTCTTCCCTCTCAGTAAAACTACAGTTCATAAAACATATTTTCGCAATTTTGGGGGTTGGAGGGGGGTGACTTGGAAACAATCCTGACAAGTGTTGTAATTCTGACAGAAAGTATTCCAAAAAATACCAAAGTTGCAAAAGTGGACGGGGACATTGTCTAAGATTCAGCCAAGTATGACTGTGAGCAGCAACACGTATGATAGCCCACATCTCGCTGCAGTTCTGCCCCGCTAGGTCAACTTCTGAGCACAGAGAACACAAAGAGGCTGATTCTTCAAAGTCAGCAATCAAACGTGTGCGGCACAAAAGCACATATATATCTTCTGTGGCTTGTATTAAAACTGCACGCTATTCATTTAAAAATTTAATTTGCCCACTAAATTAAAGAGTGGAGTGAACATAATGGATGAATCCAGATTGTCAGGAGGCAACGTCCTGTAAATGAAAGCAAAGTACGCCAAGAGGTTTGCTGGATCAAATTGCAGCATTGTCCTATTTCACTGGGGGGAAGAGTTTGTGGGTGTGCATGTGTATGGAGAGCAGAGAAAGTACATGGCACTTCATTTCTCGAACTGATTGCGTGCTGCCCAGCGGTTGCTGCCTGGCGCTTCGGCAACCCCCCCTCCCCCTCCTTGTCTGTTGCAAACAAACCAGCCAGAGAAATCAGATCACAATCAGGAGAGATTCACAGAGCTGATTAAAAAAAAAAACGAACAGATCGGAGAAGTTTTTTTTTTGTTTTGTTTTTTTTTTAAGTCCCAAAAGTGGTGAAGCAGTAGAGAGAGGAAAGGGAGTGAGATAGTCATGCCTGCAGACCACGCTTTTATTATATGGTAAACAATTCAGCTGAATTTCTCTTGGTATTTCTCTAAATCCAGCACAGGAAATGGGAAATGTCTTAATTACGCCAAATAACCCCCATGAAAATGACACGCAGGCTGCCAACTCAAGAAGTCTAGAAGATACAGCAACAAAAGGAGTTTGTGGGGCTAGATGGATATAAATATGAGACAAGTACAAGTGGAAGCCAATTTATCAAGCTCAACTATGTCAGATACATTAAGATGTAATTATAAAATATATGTACAATGAGGAACATCATAAATAGAGCCAACAAATATTTTCTCAGAGTTATTCTTATAGAGAGCCTACATCCACTCAGCTCATTCTTACCGTCTTAAGAAAGCATTTATCCTATAAAAGGCAGAAAATAAAAAATAAAAAAATGCATACATCTTTGCAAAGGTAGTCTTCTGCATTCCTCCTTTGGCACGATTTTCCTATCTGCACGTCTCCAAGGGCTTTTGAGTAATGCATTTCTATTATTGTACCTTGTGTCGTGTCACATTGGTGGCTTTATCAGGAAGTTGTTATAGGGTGAGGCTGTGGTGGGATGGAAGGGTTATTTTGTGCAGTTGGCTGGTATTAATCTCTGTCACTTGTCCTCTATTGATTTATACTCTTTCCCAATAAGCCGGTCTACAGCCTCCACTTCAGCTGGCACTTTGTGATAGCTCTCCATGTTTGGCCTTCGCATCGACATTGAAGGCTTGTTCTCCAAACCAGCAGAACGTAGAAAGCAAGGCAAGGAATTTAATTTCCCACACCAGGAACAAGAAAAGACAAGATAATAGGAACCGAGAGCTCACCCATCCCAACCCTCATACAACAAAAGACATTTGACTCCATCTTAATGTCTAAGTGCATAAAACAAAGATAAATGCATTGCCAATTTGTGTTACTAATAGAAGTTGGCACTGCAAACTGTAAATCGCACTGGGATTGCAACTTTCAGTGAAGACCTTCTTGTCTCCTATCTTATGACTCGTGCTTCAAATCAAACATGGCACTATGCCTCGTTTGTAAGCAATAATTATTGTCAACATTTTTCCATCCATTTTCTTCTACATACACAAATTTTGGTAAAGGAGAAACGTATCCAAAACTCTACAGATATTTGGATTGTTCCTCCACCAAGTTCTGTGTTTAACTTAAATCTCCTCCCGATGGTGCAAGCCAGTAAATCTCCAAGGAGTGGTATATCCAGGATTTTGTCAATCACAATAAATGTCTCGTGATCTGGTGATGGTCGAAGCATAGAGGAGCTGGAAAACAGTGGTTTGATTTTTGCTCAGCTCTCAGCAGAACCGGTATTACCAAAGACGAGGACCTAACCCGTTCCATATCCTGCCCCTCCTTGCCGTCACCTATGAGATACCGAAATTCCTCAGCTTAACGCAGATGATGACTCTCTACCTAGAGAGTAGAATTGACATTTTCTAGTGTCACTGCTATAAATATTACCAGTCAACTTTTTAAACCCCATTTTTAACAACAGTCATTCATTGTTTGTGAGCTTAAAAAATGTTTTTACTCAGTAAAACCTGAAATCCGTCCAGAAAAAGAAAAAAAAAAAACAAAAAAAAACTCTTAGCTCCAGGCCTACTCTCAAAGCCTGTAGCTAATTCCTTTAGTCATTTGTCAACAGGCCAGTAACTATGCCACCCACCAACCATCGAACAGCACCCCTACCCTTAACCCCGCTCTGTGCTGTGGTCCATATATTTCCAAGGTGTTTAATTACAGATGATTTATCACCAAACTGTCATTTGCTAACTGGGCGCTTCCGTCCTCGCTCCCCATGTTGCACACCCTGCCGGGTTGAAGGAACCTTCCCATCGCTATGAGGGAGCTCATTTATATTAAAATGAGTATTACCAGTTAATTCCCTTCATACATTTTGGACACAGCGTGTGTCACGCATGAGCTTTGGATCATGCCTGGTTCATGGCAGCTTTGGCATACATCAAGTGCGTTGTGGCGGGAGAGTTCACGTGCATTTGATCTTGCAGAGGTTTCCAGTTAAGGTTAAAGAAAAACCTGAAGCAGAACA
The DNA here is from genome assembly GCF_000485575.1 of Poecilia formosa. Lineage (NCBI taxonomy): Eukaryota > Metazoa > Chordata > Actinopteri > Cyprinodontiformes > Poeciliidae > Poecilia > Poecilia formosa. The sequence goes on along the minus strand of NW_006800050.1, from coordinate 1,127,082 downwards.
GGTAGGTCATGTCTCCCTCATGCCCTTGCAAACATTTTAAGCCTAATAAGACATTATCCGTCATTAACTGTATAGAATAAGAACCTAAAGAGACGTTTATGTTAAATCCTGTTTCCTGAGTTAACCTCTGCTAATAGCTGCCTTTGCCAGCCAAGGACGACCATGATGTTTCACTTGAAGCAAACGAGAAAACCAATAATGCGTATAACAACAGCAGTGCATAAAAATAAGTGAACTGTACAGCCCCCTCTAGATGTATTACCACAGCAGAAGAAGAAGGGAGAAAAAAAAAAAACGTTCCCAGTTTCCCAATGAGACCACACGCCATCACTGACAACATCCAGTTTCAAACGACTACAAACAAATAAACAAATAAGCAGCATACTGCTTCACAAACCCCTCGCGGACCAATCCCCGACATACTGTATACCGAAAGAAAAAAAAAAAAGAAGAAGAAGAAAGGATTCAAAAGTGAACGGGAATAGCTTCCTCTCTGTTCGGTCAGGGGAAATAATAATGAGGGTATTAAATACAGCCAGCAGATGAAAAATAATAACATATCGATTGAGCACGTAGTGCTTTCAAAGGAGCGTAATGGCCTGATTCCTGGTATCGATCTGCCGGTGGGCTGTGGTAGAAGTAGCAAGTCGGTGCTGTAAGACCCCCAGTGAGAATGAGATTGGTGAAGCCATCCGAGGTTCTGTTTTGCAGTTTCATTCTGTAGGGGCTTCAATTCAAATGTTCTTTTTTTTTTTTCTTATTTTCTTAAGCTGAAGTGAAATGAATGCTACTGAAATGGCTCAGCGCATGCTACATTCCTCATCAATGACCACACTTACCTGCAACAGAGAAAGAGAAATGCGCATTTGCTCCACACCACCCGGTAGGATAACATTTTGTAGACAAACCATTTACGTTTTAGGTGTATATAAGACATTTTGGGGCCTCTGGAAAAGATGAAATCAACACTAAAGAAAAAAATCTTTCACTTATCTCATACTGAAAAATTTAGAAAAATCAAACCTTTAATTTGAGCATTTATTTGATGGTAAAGCAATCCGCCTTTAACAAATCCGTGTTTTTTTTTTTTTTTAAGAAAATCAATAATGTTAGAATTAGTAGTTCCCCTTTCTGTGAAATAAACGTAACATAGGCACTTTTAAAATATTGAAATATATAAAGAGCTGAAATTGTGACAACTAAGGATGGACGTGTCAAACCTATACAATCCAATCGTAGTGTGTTAAATCGCCCCAGGATTGAGTTAGAAAAATAACCTAAATTAGCCTAATCCATTCGTTTTTAGAGACTACAGATTTTTTACCAGATATGCCAACCAGTGATTATGGACTATAATTTTCCTCCGCAGCATCCTTTATGATGACCCACTAAAGATTTAGTATCAACATGATACGTATCATATGCTAAAAATAAACACTACGGATGATTCTCTGTTTGCCATAATATGCAATATTTATGCAGTTTATTCATACCGCGTTTGTGTAAAACAAAAAAAAAAAAAAAAAAAAACAAAAAAAGATGGACAAAATTCAATCTCCGACTTAACACTCAAGTTCTAACCCACCTCTCACAAACTCCTCAAGTGATCTTATTTCTAGCTCAAAGAGACAGAAAAATCTATATCTCAATTTGGTACACTTCAACTCCACTCCAAAAGTGCCCTGAGAGAAAACTGAATTAAACCGAGACAAGCTAATTCAACCCCCCTGAAAAATGAATTTAAGTAGTTGTTTCTGAAATATGTATTTGCCACGTGCAATATCAGCGGAAGACAAACGTGAAGGGACTTCACAGCAGCCTTTCGTCAGGAGAAAAAGGTGTGCTTTCCAGGAATAAAAATAAAAAATTAATAAAAAAAAAGCCGCGTATGCCAGGGAATACATTAATCATAACAAGGTGACAGCCAGCCTGACAGACAAGCAGAGGCGCGGGAACAGATTTGATGGTGTTTCTATTCCTCAACAGGTTTGGAAAACGGTGGGTGGGAGGAGGGGAAACCCAAAGGGCAATTAAAAGAGCGTCGATAGCCGCGTCAGCTGGATTAGGGGCTGGGCGTGAAATTGTCACACCGGGTGTCAGGGGTACTCTGTTAACAACTCGGGCCCCGGCTTCAGCCTTGGAGTGGCTCCGGCAGAACGTGACGTTGGAAGAAACACCGTCAAGTCTGTGCAAGGCCGGATTAGATTAGTGCACTGGAACAGGTGGTCTTTTATTGGCTCTGCGATACTGTCAGGGATTCTCTGAAACTGGATGTGCACGCACACACACACGCACACACACACATATATATATATATCCATGCACAGGAAACAATCAGGGTGAAGGTGGCACAAAGCTTTTGTGCTAAGAGGTACCTTAGCTTGCTCCCACGTCTCAGTCGACTGTAATGCAAACATGCAGCGTTTGATGCTTAAGTCAGTGAAAGGATGAATGGATATGGAAAGAAAAAAAAAAAAGCCATGCTGGGCTTCGTGTGCTTTGGGCGACGAAGCACTGAAGCGTCTGTTGAGTGACATAAAAATCCAGGGGTTGTACAGCTGTCTGCCAGGAAGAAACCACAAAATAACACAGCCTATAAGACTGATGGTTGCCACGGCGAGGCAGTCTGCCAAACCATTCCTCACATCCGCCGCCACATTTAGTGTCATTTACAAGCTACGTTTCAGCCATGAATAATGCATGCGGTGATGTATGGCATGGGCGTGTTTCAGATAAATTATACAGTAAGGTTGAACCAAACAGTGCATCATATACACATAGAGACAGTGCGGGATAAAAAATTAATAGGGACCATTTTCCCAAACTGACAGGGACTTCTTAAGGTGAGGCTGGAGTGAAGAACTTTCCGGCGAATCCAGATGCTGCCTCAGAATTTCCATTAAATTTTGGTGTCATCATCGTCTGACTTGCAAAATTATTGATACCCCACGCCGTCACATTACAGCCTCAGACTTCACAGGATTTCCTATGACTGACCATAAGAAGCATTAGATAATTGTCAAATGAAAAAACTTAGATTGTTAGTTGGATTTTGATCTGGATCTTGGATCATTCAAACATATTTATATTCTCTGAGGTAAAACTCAAGAGCAGCTTTATTTCCACCCTAAACTTTAACATCTATTTTGAGCTGCTGCACCCATCCTCCGTTCAACTCAGACCGGCTTCCTCGTCACCGACGAAGAAATGCATCACCGAAGCATGATGCTGCCACCGCCATGCGTTACAATGTCAGACGCTGTTTTGCAGCGTTGTATGTTTTCCTCCATATATATCAGTTTGAAAGGCTAAAATCGCTGAAATGTTTAATCATTTATTTGACAGGCTTTCCCGTGTTTCCTGGGCTCCCTATATTTCTTTAAGTAAACCGCAAACACAACTTGTTTTAGCTTTTAATGAGTTTCCTCTTCCTACTCTTCTGGACACATGGATCTCCGGGACTTCTACTTGCTTGTTTCTCTTGTATTTAAGTTTTAGGCTGATACCCTAAACAGAGATCATTTTATAATCTAACACTATAATCAAATACTGTATACTGTCTTTGTCTTCAAGATGCCGTTTTTCTGAAGTTGGTTACTCTAGATTGTATTTATTGCAATCAGATTAAAAAATGCCAAGTACATAATCGCACCACAAAATTATTATTTTTTTATTTTTTTTGTGAAATCCTTTTTCAAATTAAGTATTCTTTTCTTTTAAGTGTAAATGTGTGCATTGTGTGTTGGTCAATTATATAAAATCCCAGAAGCACACGTCCGTAGTTTAATGTGTGCTGTATAGATAAATATATAAAGTTCAAGGGATATTAATGACTTTTCAAGGCACTGTATAGTAATACCCCATAAAGAATGTCTAAGACTGTAGTTCACTGTAGTCCCATCACAAAAATAAGTCATCTCAGAAAAAACAAAATAAGAAATACCAGACAGTCAAATAGGGGAAAGGTTTTTTTCTTTTCCCCCTTCTTCTTCTTCATCTTCTTCAGGAGATAAATATTTGAGTTGTTTTGATGTCTGATGAGGAGCTCTGTTGAAACTAGGTCACAAGGGGTGCCACTTTCTCAAAAACCTGAGCGAAAAGCTTCACAAAAAACACAAAGCACCTTTCTAGTCAAGACAGGAAACGGCTTTTGGGTTTCATTTCTAGGACAACACGTCGTTCTGAATTTATGGAGAAGAACCACATTAACAATTAGAGATTTCAGAAAAGCTAATATCCAACAAGCTTGTAACATTTTATTTTTAACTTTAAAATGTAGAGTTTAATTTCTACTGGGCCTAAACTGGCCCGTTTGTGTCTGTAATGCTCGCAGAGTCTCTGTTACACTTGACATTTGCTTCAATTTCATGTCTAAGTGGTACTTGCAGCCCGTGAACTAATTTTTCAAAGTAGGTTTTTCATTGATTTAGACAACATATCCATCTATCAAAAATCTTTTTAAAGTTGTGAACCTGTGTAATCTTTCACTTTTGTCAAGTTTGAAAAACTGAAGAGTTCCAACAAACTCATCCACCATCTAATTAAAACTTTTATGCAAATGTTCTCTGGGTTCCAGATAACAATGTTTCTAATTCAAACATTAATTTCCCGGCGAGCACAGCGAGATAAGATGCAAAGCTCTTAATTTTAGAGCTTTAGTACAAAAGTTTAAAAAAATTTGAATAACATATGAAAACCTCAGAATAAAACAAACATTGTGAGCATGCTGTGAGCCTATTAAGGGTGATGGCAGTTAGTGAAAATTCACCCTAGATCTTTTAGAAGGTATTAATAAAAAGTCACAAAATGCAACATAGTGGTTTAAAGAAAATCCACTCATCAAATACTTTAAAGTTAGATTTGGTGCCACAACTAATTACAAAAACTTTAAGAGATATGAACCAACAAGGCCCATGAGTGTGAGCATCACATTCATTTCATGTTTTAAATAAATGACGGCAACATATAAAACAACTTCAGTGGTTTTTTTGAGAACCAGAATGTTTGAAATCATGGGTCAAAGTTTTATGATCTGATGAGTGAAAAGCTCAAGGAGTTTCCCCACAGCGGCGTACACGTTTTATCTCAAGAAATATTGGTACTCTGCACCGGCATAACGACGGCAATATCGTGCCATGGTTGTGTTTTGCTGCACTGCATAAAGCAGATATGGCAATTCTTCAACTTCATCTCAAGTCAGCTGGGACAGGGTTAGATTTAGACACAAATGATACAGCAAGCTAACGTCAAGCTATTAGAAAGCCCTATACCCAGGCTATATTTAAGAGGAGCCTGTGCAAGGAAATAATCTGCAAAATGGTCACGTTTCCAACTGGAAAGATTCTAGAACCCTGTAGACGACAGGGTGTTTCCAAAAGATATTATGGAGGGTGAATGTGCATGTTTGTAACTGTATGCATTTTGTTGGGGTTCAGTAGCATGGAGAAAAATCATGAGGAAATTTGAAGAAGAATTCTAGACAATCATTTAAAAGTGTTGCACTAGATTCTACTTCAATAAAAAAAAAAACTTCACAACAATGTTTGGGGCAAGTTCTTGTGAATTCTTACTGGTGAATATATAATCTAGGTGCCTGTTTGAGATGACGATTAATAGCTGCAACTTGCTGCAAATGGGCTTTTGGACAATATGTTTAGTGCGGCTAGATAAAACGAGTCCACGGCCACTGATCTGGAGACAGATTAGGTTTCTTTCTTCTTCTTTTTTTTTAGCTATGATTAAGGCATGAATAGGGAAAAGGGAGATCAGACTTGGAACCTGCGGTGTTTAATGCTGCCCACCTGTTATAAATGAGCAGTTAAACAAGTCAAGCATTGGTTGTCCCAGGCCAATTCAAGGACGTTAGCTTGCTGGACGCACACACACATATGCATTCTCTAATAATAGTTTTCCAACTCTTCATTTTCTTTACACAGCTGCTAAAAGAGTGTGTGTGGCTTTCTGCTTGCGGGTCACTGGGCCGACGGATGGTGTTTGGCTGTGTGAAGAAAATCCACATGAGGACTTTGAAAAGGACGTTTGTAACTGGAGGGAAATCAGAGGTCTGCTCTCCAATAGGCACAAGAGTAATTGCATTGAGCGTACAGGTAGAGATCCACAGAGAAACCAGCTAGTGACAAGAAATTCAACAATTTTATGGTTTGCTGTTCATCTGTGGAAAAAGTTTAAACGCTGACCCTGGTCAAAAATCAGCTGGTACTCAAAAAAAATCTGATCTTGTACCAGTTAGTAAATCCCAGATATCCAAGTGCTACTATTTGGACCTCAACTTGTACTCAAAAAACTTTAGGACCTTTTGGACCCACTGGTTTGATGTTAGAAGTAGTGAGAGGCAGCTTCAGATGTCAACTCAAATTATTTTTTTTGCTAAAAACTGGTATCAACAAGCTTTACAATAAAGAAATTGAAGATCAGCTAAAAAATAAAAAATAAAAATCGGATTAATAATTTATTGTATTTTTTCGTTTGTTTTGATTGTTTTATCAGCAGAACAATCAGCAGATTGTTTTATCAGTTTTATCATCATTCAAGACCAACAGTTACCGTATGCTCTCCATCAGTATTGCTGGCAGTGCTACCGACAGCTGTTAGCTGTGTGGATTATGGCATTTTCAAAAAGCATCGCTTACATCTGCTTCTCAAAAGCTTCAGACTCAAAGTGGGTCAACAGAGTGTTGCTGCAGTGGCTTCTACCTGCAGGCCCACGGTATTTAACATGTGCTCTCCAGTTCAACTTTGCTACACTGTGTAAAACACCTCCGAAGGCTTGCTTTCAGTCTGCGTTCACATGTGCCATCAAGTGTTGTCCTCATTTTTTCCCCCTTAAACGGGTCTATTGCATAACAGCCTATGGAGGACAGGATAATTTAGGCGGTACGACGTGTGAGAGGTGTAAAACAAGAAACTGGGGGCTATCCATGGAGAGGGTCTACTGTGGTAACACAGGCTGAAAGGTTAAAGCAGCAGGGGGAATTAATATGTCTTAATGACATTATAATGAATGAGAAAATATGGGACATCATTTATTAAATGGAGTCAAGTGTGTCAGAGAAGTGTAAGGACTCGCAAATGCATTAATTATCTCGCCGTCTCTCTTTGTGGACGTGGGGAAGAAAGCGTTGGTGGAGCGGTAATGACGGGCCCAGAACGGTCTGATCTCACTTCTGCTCCTTTGCAGCGAGATGTATTTCATGTGTTTGAACCGTCACTGGAAGTTTGGACAGAAAATCAGAAGGTGTTCTTTTTCCTGTATATCATTCTGGCAAGATGTGACGTGTTGGTATTTATACCCAAATCACTAAGACAAAATCAGATGTATTGGTAACTCCAGAGCCGGCCCACAGTTCCTTAAGCAGGGTGAAGAACATCACTACTGCCAACAGTGCAGTGCAGTTTAATTGTCTGAGCTTATTCATGGTTAATTGGTTATTTTATGCTGAGAAATATTTCTTACCAAAATGAGTTTAAACACACAAAAAAAAGGATTAAACTCATCAGATTGTTTGCTGATTTGTTAAAAAAATTAATATAACATTCACTGCACTTCTACAAACATGCCAGTTCCTTTAAATCTATAGTTTAAAATCTATCACTATGTCTATCCTGAAACCATCAAGTTTTACAGTTTTCCTGCTCTCAATAAGCATTCATCACCATCATTACCAACATCCTCACACACACTGGACAAAGTCAGCTACAAAGTCCAACAACTGCTTCAAAATAAACCAATCTTTACTTGGAAATCATGGCACGTTTTCTTGACAACACAGACATTTCCAAGTAAATCAAAGACTAACCCAAACCAAACACATTGCTGATAGCAAACAAATAGTCGGTGTTTAACCAGCAATTTCAACCAACTGTTACAATGATGACAGATATTAAATGCTAATACTCAAACGGATTCATTTTCTTTACCAAGCTGATTAGGAGTTATTTGGTCCTGGAGTCTTGAAGATCAGAAAAACATGAAAGTCAACACAAAAGAGCTTTAAAGGAAACATTTTCCCCCTATGTTACAAGATCATGGGGGAAACCCAAATGTCCCCCTCACCACATTATTCTCGAGTACACTGCTACATTTTGAGGGATTCCAAGAACTTCCCTGGGAATAAGTGATAAACGGTCTCTTCTGAGTTAGTGCCCTGAACCAGTTCTCCCAATATGACAGAGAAGTAGATCTTCTTCACACTCTCTCCAAACGGCGCACTTTGACTATGACACCCAGCACATTTTACCCGTAGAACCTCTTTTCATAAGACCTTCTATTTTAGCCAAGTCATTTTGTGTGTGCATTTCCCCTGTTGGGTAAGGAAACCCACTTGTTAATGTAAATAATCATTGTGAATGATCGAATCGTTGCAAACTTGGAAGCTTGATAATACTCTGATTAGTAGTAGGGGAGCAAGACCATATGATTGTGAAAGCAGAAGGCTGCATTATCATTGTAACTGATAATACTGTCTCAATGACTACCCTTTATAACTTATGGAAAGTCACTCTAAACGCATAATGAAGCAAAGGTAACATAGTGTAGGGATTTTACCATTACAAACTCTCAAATGGGAGGAGAACAAACATTTAGGACAGAGATTTCTGGTCAGATTCAAAACTCTTATTTCCCACAGCCTTAATCTCTGATTGTCAAACAAAACCACTTCAAGGTCGTAGAAAGATTGAAAGATTATAATAGCTAAAGCCTCCACAAAATGTTCAATCCGCATGACTTATTCCTATGCTTAAAATCTGCAGGTTGAAATTCTTCAAACATAAAGAAGATAAACGCTGAAACACACACTACTGTTTTACTGTGGAGGGAGAGCTCCGCTTTTGGAACCGTTTGTGTTAATCTCTCTAAAATGCTAATTTTGTGCGTGTCTTTGGCCCATACCGATACATGATGTGAAACAACTGTGCAACAGTCCGATTTTCAGGCTCTTACAAATTGGTTTGATTCCTCCCACAATAAACCTGCCAATTTCCTTTGAGGAAAATTCTGTCCAATCAAACGTCCCTTCCAAGCCGAGTGACTCTACAGCTTGCTGTCCATATGCTGTTATGGCAATAGAGGATACACACAAACAAAACAGAGAAAGATCTCTCTCTTTTTTTTAGCCTACCTCTGTTGTTTCTAATCTCTCAGTGTTGCTCATCTTGTCAGCATTTCGTTATCTGGTTCTTGGAGCTCAGCTGAGTCAGAGGTCAAATTCAGCAAGCTTGGTGCAAACTCAACAGTAGATTTGTTTTCTTGGAAAGGTTTGCAGTAATGAAGCAGTTTCCACGTAAAACTATTAAAAAAAAAAATGACATGCTTAATGAAACTTTCACTTCCCGTCATGTCTGTTTAGCCAACTGTAGCGCCCCTCCCAAGAGAACCGCTGGCCTCTACATGATTACGATAATCTCATCTTGTGATATCTAGAAGGAAACATTTTTAAGACAGCTTATTTGACATATTGCACACTTTAGGGTCAGTCGTCCAAAACCTTCTGCACAAAGGGATTCACAGCCTGCTATAGTGTGAGACAACAATCAGCGGAATGCTCCATCACTGTGGAAATTAGTAAATGACACTGAAAATTGCAGCAATTATTGCCAACTTAAGGTCTGCCTGTGGGTCCTAGGAGAATTAGAGGAGAAAATACAGACTCTGTCTTCAAAGGCAATTAGTCTTCATATTGTAGTGTGTCCATTCAGCGAGTGTTCTACCCACTCACGGGACCGCACATGTGGACATGGCTAATAGTCCCTCTTAATGAGCCAATCGTTCATTATCAATCTTCTGGGAGGCTCAGTTTGAGAGCAGCATCCTGTTGACACGTTTGGAGGAAGCGACCACGGCGCGCTGTAACCGTCATACATGCAGTGTTGCAAAAACAAAATAAAAGGTGCTATGTGTTCGTGTTGCGAAAGCTAACCTGGACAGGTTTCTATGGACAAATGCAAAGTCATCCACACAGAATCGGGAGAGTGAATGTAGACTAGGGACAATAGTTAGCTATTGTTCTAATTCACACCACACACCTCTCCAACATAACCAGAGAAGAACCACCAATTATCAACAAGACGCAGGAAAGCCGGCTGGGTCTTTTAATTATTCAGTTGTTAATGTGCTTCACCAAAACTGGAGTTTCAGTTGAGACTTTTATATAATTAACCATCTCTAATGCAAAAGTAGAGATAGTAACTTGAGTTTTGAACTTGGACTTAAGTTGCACTTAATCTACTAAAACAAAGCCTTCAGGCTTTTACTTTGATTTGTGCTCTAATGACTTGAGGCTCAAATTTAAATTAATATTTATAGCACCAACGGGGGAAAAATATTCTATTATGTTTTCCTCTTTTCTTGTGGACATTAACTTTTGTAATGCTCCGCTAGCTCATTTTCATCCGCTTCCCTCAAATACACAACTTTTCCCTCTGCGCCTATATCACTTTCTTTGCACTGACCACAATGTTCTCTATATGCAGCCACTTGCGAAAGCAGCATGCAGCAACCTGAGCTCTTAAAAGCCCTGTACGTTCCGCCCTTTATCATTCATTCTCACTTTGTCTTCCACCTTCACCGACTTCATTTTTGCAGTGATCCAACATTCTCCACTGACCTTAGAGAGCATGATTAAGGGCATTGGGCCTCTGGCGCCATCCTGTTTCCTCCGCGTTATATTAAAAGGTGAAGAAAGGGTTCAGTCTTGTGATGATGGGTTGGGTACAAGGTTCTCTTCCCCTCTGCCACCCCCCCAAAAAAATAAACCCTCTGTTATGGTTCATGCCTGCCCATGTCTATTAATTTAGACCGATTTTCCTGATATTAAATATTGTTCGACCTTCCTGCTGTCAACCGTGAAACCTCGTCTTTCAGTTTCCCGGTAATATGCTGAACTTCACCGAATCAGATAATGCAAGGAGACTTTTTTCCACTTCACTTTGTTTACTGACAAAACGCCCTCCTTGCTGAGCAGGGCAGGAAGCGATCATCGTCATCTATAGCGCAAGTCGTCTTGTCAAAGCCTTCCTCAGATGAATCCTCGGAGAAGCCGTGCACGGAGGAACAGAGGGGTGCACTCTGAGCTGCTGCCGCTGGGGGAGGAGGAGCGCTGGAACAGCAGGAAGAGGGCTGACGTTTCATATGTCTAAGGCAATTAACACTGATGTGACACATCCAAAATATTCCCCTGGGACTGACAGAGCCAACTAATTGACAAACTATTTAAGAAAAACAACATGCAGCTTCATCATGTAATAAATCTGGAATCTATTCCTGTCTGTGCGATGATTGCTTTTTATTTCTTGTAAATGTCATAAAGTACTACTGTGCTTACAGGGACACTGTGCAGCTTTTGACAAGATGGGTGTGTGGGTGTGGGTGTGTGTGTGTGTGTGTGAGAGAGGGGGGAGGGAGGGGATTGCCCTGAAGTGATGACTTTGTTTGGTACTAGTAACTTACATGACAAATACAACTGTTCATTTGCTGCTCGATATAAATACCTTCTTAGGCCCCCGCAGCAATGCAGGGAGAAAGACAGATGTTTTATTTCATGCCATGTTTTCAAACTAGCACTCTCATAGAAACACACGCGCACACTCACGCACACTCACACACACTCACAAAGCCCGTCTTACAAACCTCTATGCAATCGTAAAAGATAAATGAATCTCAATTCATTTGTTGTCTGGAGCAGCTCTCCGGCTCGCGGAGCATGAGCTCTGTGTCCATAAAGGTTCAGCCAGTGATTTGGGCTCTAAAGCGGTTGTTCAAAATGACAGAAGTCATTGGACGGGCAATTTGTTTTCTCATGGGAAGCTGTGTTTGAGGCTGTGGGCTGTTCCTCTGGGAAATAAGGGCAATCAGCTGAAGCTTGTCAAGGAATAGTGACCTTTGACCCCATCTATAGAAGTCACCTGAGGATTTCAGAAAACCCGTACTACCACTGCATACTTCAGCCTAACATTAAGCTCCCCCCTGTTGAACTGTGATTCAAAGTACAGAGAAAAATGGCCAAAGCAACACTTTAGAATTTCCTTCAAACTGTTTGCTTTTTGGTTTTTGTTGTTGTTTTTTTTGTTATGTTTTGGCGTACCCAAACACAAAAAATACTAATAATACAAAAACTTGTTGTCAGATTGCAACTTTGTTTCCTGGCTGTCTTGACTCAAAGGAATTGGATGGAAGATTTTTATTCATCTGGATTTCTACATGGATTTTCTTCTAGTCCTTTTGAACTGTAAATAAAAAGTTAAATGACCACAAATTCTCTAATGTGACCTTTCTGATATGACGCATTTTTTCTGTCAATGAAGCCATCTTGAAAAAACTCTTGACAATGATCTTTAATTTGCTAAATTCTTGTTCTAACCCCTTGGTATAAATGCTATGAACCTTAGGTATTCTTGAAAAAAAAAAAGTGTCTGAATGCTTTAGAATACTTGCTAAATAATCTCTTATTTGAGATTATTCCAGCAAAATACTTTTTTTTCCCCAACAATGATTGTTTATGTTCTTCTCTCCCTCCCTTAATTTAAAGAATGCGGTGGGAAAAAAATGATTGAGTTTGCATTTCTTATTGGCCGTCTAATGCCACATGGGCATGCATTTATCAAAGTCTGCATCTGTTTGGCTGATCAGTTCCTGTGACATATTTTTCCCTGGAAAATGCCAGATTTCATGTGAGCCATATGTGCCAAATAAAACTCAGAGAAAAGAAGAAAACAAAGACAACAGGTGTTTCCTTAGCTGAAAACAAAACAAAGCCAGTGAGAAGTTCTCTCCTTTCTGAAGTCTAAACCAAACCTGATTAATCTACTTGATTTTTGTTGTAATGTTTTCTTTCATGTATGATTCTTTTTTCAGAATCATATGCCTTCTGTGTAAAAAGTTTGTCTGCAAAGTTTTATATTCTTGTCATTGGATCCTTATGAGATCAGTTTCACATTCTTGAAATGCTCTTTTTCAAGTTCAGCTCAGTTCCAGATTTATCCAAAGTGAGAAACCATCCAATTACCTGCTCCAGTTAACATAGCCACTACTGCCCAGAAAAACCAAAAACACAAAACCATCATGGACGAAGGGAAACACATTTGAAGTAACAATGCAATATACAATAAGCCTTTTCCTTCTGGAACCTGCGTTAAGCAGGCTTTAATCGTTCCTTTAGCAATTCTTAAAACAAAAAAATACTCTAAATAAGCTTAAAAAACATTATTACCTATTCTTCTTACAGCTATTCCTATCCTTTGTCGAAGAAAATGTTCTCAATAGTTCATTTTCACTGCACATTTTTATCAGAAACAGCCATCTGAGCTGCCTTACTTTGCCGAGTGGAGTTTAAAATTCAGGTAGCTCTTCTTTGCTGCAGGCAGGACATGGATGCAGTTTGGATTACCTAAAGCAAAATTTGTAAAAAGGAAAGCAATCATGTTTATATATATATATATAAAGATATCCTAAGGGTTTTGATATGTACACCTAAAACGTTTCTAAAAATTTAAACTTTAAAATTCTAAAAAAGAAAAAAAAGAAAAGAAAAGCGTTTTTAATTCCTCTGTTGCTTTGGTTTTCTTTTGAGGCCTGCCAACTTAATTCAACACAGTTATAACTAGATTTGGTGGCGAGCGGGAATAACCAGCGTTCTACAGCTAAATCAACATCAGACACTAGGCTGGGACCCTCTGGGGGACCATACAGCACCTCAGTGTTTCTCCATCAAAGCAGCGCGCTTTGCTTCGAGCCCCCAGTGGAACATTGCTTAATGTAACTGCCGTCTTCATTTTGGCTTTGCTCTGATGTTAGAGTTAAAATAAATAAATAAAATAAAATCCCTCTATTTTAACTCTAAAACGTAAAAGGTTTGGGGAGATGAGCTGGGGGTGGGGGGGGGGGGGTGAAAAAAAGTGAGAGACCGATGGAGGGGAACAGTGTAAGCTGTTAATGCTATGTTAATCCCTGACTAAAACAGCCAACGGTAATGCAGAGCTAGATAGCTAACAGGACAGATGAGAGAGAAAAAGGGAAATGAGACGAAGAAGAAACCTCCGTCGTGAGTCCTTTACCCGGTTGGAGTAACTTCTTTTGGCACGAGACAAAACGCTGCTTCCACTCACAGCGAAATATAAAAAAAATAAACATACAAATAGCACTTTTTTTTCATTATCAGTTTGCAAATGTTTAAGCATGCATGGTCAAAAGTAAGGATTTTGCATCAAGTTATGTTAAAAATAACCTAGTGTTCTCTCGGTTACTAAAATCGGGGCCACTGTAACTCTGTTACTGTCGGTCTTAACATTATGTTGTAATTACAGTGCTTTGCCTTTCAGATAATGTTCAGGCAATGCCAGCCAGGGAAGTGATCAAAGTCATTCGGTCTGTGTTGGCTACACTTCCAAAGTATTGAGTAATTGCAGTTACCGTACAGACATGGCTCATTGTAGCTGATTAATTTCGATGATGTCTTTCCCACATGATCGGGATTCATATGTCGTGACCGTAGGCGACAGTAGTAACAGTTAACCGAGAGATTTGCTTTTTATTCAAACGACTCTGGTTCAAAGCGGTTACCTATATATATAGTTTGGCAGACAGATGGCACCCTGTATCGGGCCAAGCAACTGTGGACAGAAATTTAGCATCAACCAAGATTTTTAAGTTTTAACATGCCTGGTCCTTTCCGGATATTTGTTGTTCACATTTTATTATTTTTTTTAAATCGGAAAATATGAATTTAGACATGACCAAGTCACTGTCAGATTACACAAGGCGTGCCTAAAGTGAATATTAATATTTACCCAGAATGCAATACATCCAGATTTGTAAGGATAACCCAAGTTTAGACAGGAGAACTCTTCTGCAAGACAAATATGCGTGAGAAACCACACAAACATTCCTCTGGTATTGTTTACACTTAAACAATACCAGCGTTGATTAATAGTTTAAACTTTATTGAAAACTTAGTTTGAATTACAAAGAAAAGCAGTAATTAAGAATCTGGGAATCACAAAGGAGATTAATCAGAGCCAAATTGATTTGTTTAAGCTTCCCACTTTGAGGATGAAGCAGTCAAACAGGATTTAAGAAAGTCCTCCTGAGACGTGCATCTGCGTAGAAGCAGACCCCTCCAGGACAGAGCTGTCAGTCCTCTGGGTGACTGAATCAGTTCACGGTGAGGTAACTTGGCTGACGCGAGTTTCTCTTTGTGTGTTCACACATATGGCCTCGGCGTTAATCTGCATTAAGCGGAACAAAAAGCTCCGACACCTGTGAGCATGCATGCGCTCGCTGTATTATTTACAGATGTGCGCGGTTCTGTGTGTGCTGAACTGTATCTGTGTGTGGTTTGGGTGCACTTGTACAGTACGTGTGCCAGCTGCCCAGCGCTGCCCTCGGGAAGAATGCGTAATGGGGATAAGCTTCTTCTCCTGGCTGCTATCGGCTTTACTGCAGATCTGTTCCAGGTGTCTGAGCGAGACAGCGTGTGTGTTATGAGAATTTGTATTGGCCTGTATTTACTAACAGAGAATCATAAAAAAAATTATCGAAATAAATAAAACTGCCTAAAGCGAGACATAAATTAGCAGTTAAATGCAGAAAAAACAATATTGTTTCTTTTAGTTACATTAGTCATTGTCTTTATGGTATTAAGAGGTTGTTTTTGAGAAGACAAATAAGTGTGTTTTTGGGACTTTGTCATTTGGTCTTCAGTCTCACTTAAGTCATAAAAACAAAGACTTCAGGCTTGACTTAGACTCATGCTATGAAGAATCAATATATGACTCAAGCTTGAGGGCTGGGCCAATATGCGGCTTATCGACAGTACAAGTCCATAAAAGGAGCTTAAGGCAACAAGCATTTATGTCTTATTTTGTGTGGAAACAGTAAAAAAATAAAATGAAATAAAGAAAAAAAAAATCTCTGCCTCATTTATGTTCCTCTTATATGAACGTGTTGCATACAAGTAATATCATATGAATATATTTTAATATAGCATTTATTTTTTTATATTGATTTTTTTTAAATACCGCATTAAAAAATATTAATGACGGGGCGGGGTTTATTTATAAAGACATGAGCTGGCCAATGGGGACACATCAACCAACCAATCACATGTCATTGATGACTTGTGATGTCATTGTTTTTCATCCACACGTTGGTCTGCTGAAGCGCCTTTGCATATGCTAGGCTATTCGTATGCTAATAGAGTCGTTAACACCTCCCGCCAGCCCGCTCCCCCACTCCCGTACCAATTTGTCCTCTCTTATCCAAGAAGATAAACATTTACATTACTTCAGATGGTTGCTGTTTTTTTTTTGTTTTGTTTTGTTTTTTCCCCCGGCGGACTTGTCTCAACTTGGTGAGCCAAAATGCCGGTATTATGATGCTAGCTAAATTTTTGCTGCCATTTCCTACTTCGCTTTGAACAGAAGCAGAGCACAGTCATTCCATGGTTCATTTGACAGGAATATACACAACACTTCAAGAAGGTTGTAAAGTACCTGCCCTGTTGCCACTAACATCTCCATGTGAAATCTATGACACTGTTCTGCTGGCGGTGGCAGAAGAGTTTCTAATAAAGCCATGTCGATTTAAAAAAAAAAACAAAAAAAAAAACCCTGTTTGATATGAAGATAAAATAAACACCGAATAGGTGATCTGTGTTTAACAGTAAACTAGTAGAAAAAAAAACAAACAAAGTGGAATCATCTATGCAGGATTTAAGCTGCATAGACTCCACTTTTCCAGGTAAATGTATCCTTTTTGTTTTGTTATGAGACCGTAAAGCTTTGCTGTGCTTTTTGGTGAGGGACAGTCAGAGAAGCGGATTATGGTTAGCAGTATTATAGAGCTGATGCAGCAGAGTGAGGAGATGGTGTTAATATTGGGTTTTCTGACCTTGGATCACCCCCTTGCAGCAACCCCCCCCCCCCCCATGCATGGATACCTATACCTCCTCCTCTTCATACATACACAAAACACACAGAAATGCTTTCACCCTGAAGCTTAACTCAAAATAAGCCAATGAGCAAGAGGGACAAAGACAGGCAGAGGAGGAGGAAGTGGCTCTTGCAGCAGGGCTGTTTACTTGCATTGTTAATTTCATTAGCCCTCCGGCAACCACTTCAATATTTAACATTCTCGATTTAGTCCTTTCCTTTCTCCCCGCTCCTCTGTTTCCTTTTAGCGGGTTTGCTACCAACGTCCAACAATTAGACAGAGTGGCCAAAGGTAATCTATCAGCAATCCGTACTTACCGCTTAATATAGTGGCACTTGATTTGCACTCAACTAAAGGGAGGCCAAACTTTGTAAAAGCCTCCATCCTTTTAAATGGACAATCAATTCGGCAATGTGACTTTGCAGCTGCGTGTTGCTCAGACATGCCTGTGGAGTAATGATTACCATGGCTGGAAATATAGAACTGGACGCATAGCAAGAAAGTTCCAATAAGCTACGAAGGTGCAATCATCTGCCTAGAATTATGTGGGTTTGATGCTTTCTTATATTGTCAGGTACCAATGAAATTGCTGGAGATACCTGAACCTATTTAAGATACAACTTTGATGGATTAAACAAGGCTCTTGTGTCAGAAAAAATATTTTTGCTAAAGGAGGGTGGTGGAGTTCTGTGGACATATTTTTCTTCTCAATAATTCTCCAAAACATTGTCCTATTCAGCATTCAGATCAACTGTTCCAGAATAAATGGAACAATTATTCCAATCCACATGGTGACTGCTTCTCTCAATATTTCACAGTCAAGTTCTGAAGTTTAGCCGTACACCGTCTCTTATACTGTAAGGTTTTTGACAAAGTAATCATATAAAATGAAGTGAAATTAATAGAGCAAGGAAACGATTTGGCACCACAACACCATAAATGGATGGGTAAACATAGAAGCCCAGAAATACTTACAAAGTCACACAGCAGAGAACACTGTCAGCACAGACTTCACTTAAAGATAAAGAGTCGTCCGTCACGTCTTAGCCAGAATATCCCATATAATGGACAATATTTTTTTCCGCATCTTCTACCTTGTACTAAGATGTAATGTTACTCTGACCATTTAATGGCATTCTTAAAGATTTCTGATCTGCGTCAGTGAGGTATAATGCATGATTCATGCCAGAAATTGCTGCTCAATCTGCCGTACGTAATCAAAAGACAAACCACAACAATTAAAACTACAAAAAGACAATACTGCAGATAGAACGAACAATAGACAGCAAAACAAACAATGGTAAGTCATCAGCAATGACTTTACTAAACCCTTTAGCCGTTTATGGCATCCAGAGGTTTTGGGTGGCCTTGGTGGTGAGAATGTCTTAACATAAAAAAACAAAACAAAAAAAAAAAGAAAAACAGACAACCAACTTGAATCAATTAAGAGCTGCAAAAATCGTGTTTTAAAAAAGTAAATGGCGATATTTACAATGTTTTATTTGAACTATTCACACAGAATGAAATCTCTGCCAGAGGCTGACAGATGTACAAAACGCAGAGGAGCCAACGTCTTGCATAGAATAAATCAGCATTGATGAGCTGTGGTGCATTTGCTCAAGTTATTTTGAAGCAGTTGCATGCACATTTATTTAGACTGAAATTACTGAGCTCTAGGGTTACCCACATAAGTTTACCCAAACAGGACAAGCGTCTCAACTCTGATCCTCAAGCAATATTATTTTTATTGTTTAATTCAGATAAGATGGAGCTCTGGTGAAGTTTGCTGCGCACTGACCCCAAAGAATATAGCAGCTTAGGTCATCACAAGTTTTCCCCGTCAAAGTCCCTATGGCGGCAATGAATGTCCCATTTTACTTCCCCAAACACATCAACCTCATGAACTGACACTTTAATTACTGCCTAGAACAGGGGTGCCCAAGTCCTGCAGCTCTTAAATGCATCCTTGTTCCAAACCATCGACGTGACACCTTTTTGTCACGTCAAAAAGGTGACGTGACAAGAAAACAGAAAAACGATGATTTAATGATTATGATTATCTGGAAATGGTTTGGCTGGCCTCTCAGGTCAAAGAGGATAGAAAAACAGCTGAAGTGGAAGTTTTTAATGCTCACCGAAGTCAAGACTTGAAGACCAAACCCTGTTAATGTGTGTAATTTTCGAAATCAAATGGCTGAATTTCCTCATCACATGTCATTCAGCTCCGCAGAAGTCTGGTAATGAGGTATTCATTTGTTTCAGGTGTGTTGGGAAAAAGAAGGAAAGTTACAGGATAGTAACTCAAGGACTGGACTTGGCCTCCCGTTTTCTAGAAAACAAGTGAGAAGGTTAGCGGAAAGGAAATATTAGAGTTTGCAGGTGTTACTTGTAGCGACATAATTAGAGATTTCCCTTCCCTGTCATCAGTTGGAATATTGTACACAAGGTCCACACAAAAACTTGGAAGCTCAAAAGCTTCCAAGTTTCAATACCATTTGCTTTTCCCCGCTTTTAAACGTGCTTAAGTTTCCAGGGTCAGTGCCACGGTGTTGACTATGATAAACTATGTGAGTGTGAGACGCAGTCAGTGTATTAGCTTTAGCGGTCACATACAGAGCACGCTGAAGGGTGTGACAGGCTGCTAATGGCTCTGTCACATAGGGACTGGAGTTTAGACACAGCTATAATCATGATCTCAATAAGCGTGCGACCCTAGCAGCACACCAGCTCAGCCGTGTCCCCTGATATCCATACTGTGACATCATACGCGTACAGATCCATGAAATCTAAGTGCAGCTGAAAAGATGGCAACGCACGCTGCCAACAATTCCAACAGTGTGATTACTCTGCTCAGCCTTTCAGGACTGTGTCAGCTCGTAGACAGTGGGTGAATATTATCCTGGCCTCGCTGCTAATCCTCCACTGTCACTGCAGAATTACATTACAGCGGTCTTTCATACTAACAAGGCGGCGATTTCTAAACTCCTCTTTTTCCCCCGCACTGCATCGGGCAACAAAAAGGTAAGCCTTCCTGACACATAGCCTCGACCCCGTCAACTGATTTATTAAACAGTTCACACACAAATTTTCCCTGGGTAGGCGTGCCGGCATGGCCGAGTGTTAAAACATTCCCTCAGCAGCCGCAGAGACCTTTTCATTAACCATTCCAAACAAATCGGACTGCAGCCTGTGCAGAATAAATCCCGACTTGTAAGTAAATACGTGTAACCGGAGCAGTGGAGTGTTGAGAATGCATCAGGAGCAGCCTTTTTCTATTACAGGGATATTTATCTTCCTTCCCTAAACAAAAAGGGCAAGAGGGGAGGCAAGCGGGGAAGCGTGTTTGCTCTGCAGTACAGTAGCCCTCAGAAGCTTGCTTTTGCGTGTGCGCGCGGGAGAGCGTAATGGCCGGCTGTTATTGTTGGCCGAGTGGGAGCGATCACAGGGATGCACAACAGCCTATGAAGGGCAAACCTGGGGATACTGCGCGTGACATTGGACGTCTGTGGGTGAGTAATGATCAGAGCGCTGTGTGACAGCCCTGGTCCTAGCAGCAACAATGGCACATTGTTCACCGAGCTAAACTGCCCAGGTCCAAATCCTACCCACTTCTTCATTAGCAGAGCCCTCACATTCACCCATAAAGCAGCAAGAATGTTTCTGAGGGTGCTAAAAACACAACGTGTTCACCAGTGGTTTATAAAGTGCATGTCTGGGTGTTTTTACTTGTTATACCACAGTATTTTATTTTTATTTCTTGTATTTTTTTATGCTTATGGGCATATTTGTTTGTCTTTCATCCTCCTGAGCTTAAGCAGGTTCAAACTAAGGCCACCTCATCTCAGATATTCAGTGGAATAACCTTCAATTGAGGCACAATCCCCAAGAATTGGAACAGGGGATTTCCAGTTAATGACCAATTGTCTGTTAACAACATGAGACAATTTACTTGCAGCAGAGAGTCTGTAATGACAGGAGAGGGCACAGGAGACCAGAAAGCAGACAACTGAAACCGAGTGCGGCTGAAAAGGAGAAGGTAGATGTGGCTTGTAAATAAAAGTTAGTGAAGGAAAGATTGACTTTAGATTCTAAGCAAATAAATCCCTTTCAGAGATAAAGATCACTGGCGTTATTGTCTTACTGCACTAAAAAAGATCTATCCTAATGGCAACATAGTTCATTGATATGCATACAGTTCTACGGATATTTCATTTCATTTTCATTCCTAAGAACTGACATCTTTCAAGCCATAAATTAAACCATCAGTTTAGCACAACCTGTCTCCGTTTACTTTGGTCATGTCATTTCGCCGGTTTAGATATTTGAGAATAACCAACTTTTTAACTTTTTCTTGACTTTTACACCGATCCTCAATGTTTCTACAATGTTTCGCTCGTTTAAAAATCACAAACCTTTCCCAATTCACATTTTCAGAACTAATTCAGGTTCTACATCAGTTTTTTGTAGATTTTTTAAATCTGTATTATTATTATTAATTATCTGTATACATGTTTTATCGATGAATCTAGGTTCTTTATTGGAGCTCCAGCTGTCATCAGCTCAATATCACTTTCTAAAACCCTGTTTTTTTTTGTCAAGACAGAAATCCAGGATATGCCTGAGATCAAGGCTGCAGTACCCTTCATACTTATTGATGCGCTTACCACCAAGACTATGCATAATCCCTCTTTGGCCAACAGAAGAAAACTTTTTATAAGATTTCACAAGGGTGGTTTGTGTATAGTAAGAGATCTTTAATGATTTTTATTCGCATAACCTCTTTACATCACCCAGAGTCCAGAATCCTTACTTGACCTCTCTTCTCTTGCGCTCAAACAGCAAGATTTTTATCACCAGGTCTGTGGAATTGAGATGACCACGGAAGAGGGTTGATTTTGTGTCTGTGTTGATCTGGCCACCTTTTCTGAATGGTTATTCTACTGGAAAACTTAATGATTTCTTATTTTCAGCTCTCTTGCTCAGCCACCCAGATTTTTCTTTGAAATTTCTTGCTATTTTAAAGAATCCACAATGTTTTAACAAGGTTCCCGAGGCCTTTGGCATTAAAACAGGCATACGGTGTGACAGATCCTCCTCCATACTTGATGTTCTTTGTTTCAGACCCAGGTCCTCTCATCACGGACTCAAGTGAAGTTCAACATCTTTTTCCCTGGCATTCCTTATATCAATCAGTTGGCATCTGTTGATTACTATCAAATCTTAATTACCTCAGGATGCGCCACTCTTTGCTACAGTTTCCTAACAGTGAGCTTTGAAAATTACGTTACATCTGTTCCCACCATTTTTGAAGTACATGGAGAAAAGAACATGGGTTCTTACTCCCAGTTCTAATTGTAGTCTCTAGGTAAGGTTTTTTTTTTTTTTTTGCATTTTTTCTAAATAAATCAATTTACTGAATGAATTTGTATCCTTTTTCAGTGTGAAACTGCTGTTCATAATAAAAGATTGGAGTATTTTTCACATAGTACTGTAATTTGGGATTATGAAGTTTCGCTGTAGTATATTACAGTATCAATGTACACATTATCACAATCACAAGAACGGCTTGGTTGTGATATTCGAGAGGCCAAAAAAATATGGATTAATCGCAACAAGCTTTTTGACAATCTGTTTATTTTGCAACTTATTTCTAGAGAATCAAACCTTTATCTAAAAGCCCCAAAATGCTGATATTAAACTGAGTTTAATATCAGCTCTATCCTTAATGACAATTTTGTGTTGCTCAGCATCATGTTAACCAACCAGAAGATTCATGTTTTTCTTTTTTCTTTTTGCATTTTTTTTATTTTTAAATCTAGTCACTTTATAAACATGTCAGCTCTGCAGGTAGCACACCAACAAATTCCCCTCTAGAGGCAACATAATTTCATTTTGTTTGGAATAAATAAACCTTTGTCCCTCAGACTGATTATGCTCCCCCTCTGAATCTTTTCAGCTTGACTCCCACTTTGATGAAACAGTGCCCTGCTTAATCATGCTGTTGATTCATATCCGGTGGCCCACAGAAAGGCGGGGGGGGGAGAGGCAAAGGCTTCACCGTTGCTGCTTAAATCAGCGAAGCCTCTGCTTGCATCCAGCACGGCTAAAAGCGAGCGCGGACAGACAACAGCAATTCTTGTTTTTGCCGTCATGAATAAGTTATATCAACCTCCAATGTTTGAGTGAATACGGAGAGCTAATTACCATATTTCCCATTAATGGGAAGGGAAAAGTTAGAGTGAAGTTTTTCAAACTGCAGTAAATTCAGTAATTATAGTGCCAGTTCTTGTTATTCTGGTTTAGTAAGTCGGGCGACTCACAATGAACAGTATTCACCGGATTTATTAGCACTCAGAGAACTCTGGTTGTAAGCTGATAAAGGAGTAAGCTGAGCTTGTTTGGCATTCGTGGGCTAAAGACAGATTTTTAATGGTAATAGAACGCATTTATTTGAACTCAAAGCCTGGCTTTGTGCCCGCTATTAGAAAAGTTAAGACAAACAATAAAAATGCAGCCAGGACCAGTGCTGGTTTGTAACTGCAGCCATGAGCTTGTATACAATGATATCAAACAGACCGCAGCTGGAGCCAAAACAAACCACTGCATTGATGAAACTTATTCATTAGGAGTCATTTTATTATTATTATTATTATTATTATTAACACTCTGTTTGTGTACAATAATCTGCATTAGGAAAAAAAAATGTCTTGCTTTGCAATACGGGATCACACACACTCTCTAAGGTTTCGTGCAATAAATCCTCCTTACTGCTCACTGTGCTGCGTCAAGACAAAGGAAAAGGACAAGGAAATACACGGGAAATTGCACGCGACTATGAACTTAACATGACTTCCCTTTCAGAGCAACAGAAGTGGGGCTGGCAGTGCTCTAGGAACCAAGGGATTTTGTACACTAACCCCTGCATCGATCCAGATCAGGGAACTGGCAGAAAGCGGTGGGCGTTGGAAGACGCGTCTCTTTGATCAAACAGTGGTCATGACTTCTTCAAGAAGCAGCAATCTTCTGCTGAAGTCTCCAAACACTGTGGAAGTCCCACGTGGGGTTTTGTCTGAGTATGTCAATTACAGTGTGTACATAGAGAAACCCGAGAGCAGGAAATGCCAGTAACTGCAACAGTCTGATCCAAAGTAGGCTCAAGGAAAAGATTTTTTTTCTTCCAGTAGGTTTCTCTTTGATATCAATTGAAAACATAGCAGATTTACTTATTTTTCTGTGTAACGTTACGGAACTAGAAGACAGAATTATTCAATCATGAACTACAAAAAACATCTTTCAAGCTGACATGGGTATCTAACACATGCGCACAGAAAGTCAGTTTGACAGATAATTATGTAATGCTAGCGTCTGTGATATTAAAATATTACGTCATATTTCTTCAAAGTCAAGTCAGTCCCTCAAAGAGCTATCCAGTTAATCAATATAAAGATAATCAAGCCTGCTATGCGTGAGGCTCTTATTTTGAAGAAAGAAGGGAAGTAGGCCTTGTC
This sequence comes from Poecilia formosa, assembly GCF_000485575.1. NCBI lineage: Eukaryota > Metazoa > Chordata > Actinopteri > Cyprinodontiformes > Poeciliidae > Poecilia > Poecilia formosa. The sequence continues at coordinate 1,102,629 of NW_006800050.1, read as the reverse complement.
TTGACAGAGCCTAGAGATATACAATCTTTCCTGGAGGCTGACTGGCAACCTTGTTACATAATAACAAGGCTCTATTGTGGGTCTAAGAAAAGCAGCACAGCACGACATTTTTGACATTATTTTTCATAAACTTCAGAAAAGCCGACTCTCCAAGCTCCAGAAGGTCTTTATTTTCTGTGCCAAGAAGGTTCTGTTTCTCAGTTCCTCAAATATGTCACATAGCTGTGCACAGAAAAGCTGATTTGAACCCAGATTTAAAAATGAAATTAAAATCGTTCTCTCTCTTTTTTTTTTCTTTTTTTTTTATCTTCCTCCTCCTCTGCTCCTCGTAAACACACTAATCCGCACACTTTGCTGCCTCCTTTCTTGGGCTCTTAATTAAAATGCGAGCACTTCTCCTTCAGGCCGTTACCAATACTTGATGCGCAGGATTACCGGCGGTGAAGTCAGACATAATTTGTTTTTAATAAAACATCGCAGGGATTAAGTCGAAGAGTTTACTGAGATTTGGCTCCAAGGAACCGAATGTCTTGTAAATTCTGAGCACAAACAAGCCAACAAAAGCTTTGGCATATTTAACAGGCATTTAATTGCTCTTAATGTTGAACAAATGATTGTAATAACAGGGATTTCTTACATAAACGTGTCTGCTGCTGTATGCAGAGAACAACAACAGACTTACCTGTATATTTGCATTTGTTTATTTTTAATTTAGGGTGAAATGGCTCGGCACAATGTTGGGAAGAAGTCGTATTAATTTGTTGACTTAATTAGGAGTTTTATGGGTTTTCCACAGAGGAGAATGCATAAAACGACAGTGTCATCACTAATTCAACATGGCAGGCCTGCAGAACACCATCTGCTGCCCAAGAAACTGTTAATAAAGTCACAATTATCTTTTTGTAAGCTGTTTATTGAGAATAAAATTTGCAAATGAATTAGCTGCAAGTCGAGCCCGTGGTTTAAGAAGGAGAAGGGGTGGGGGACTAAAAAGTCCAAATCACCAATAGCAGGGGAAAGGCCAGTTCATCTCACAATGTTGCGGCGTTAATGATAATTTTGGGTTTCTGTGCTGACATTTTTTTAATGAGGCTGCACATAAAACCGTAGCCCCTGTGCTCTCATCACAACAAACAAGATGAAATGAATGAGTAAATCTTCACACTCTGTAATTGCACAGCATGTCAACAGCTGGCAATCAAAACCTGTCGGGAAAATAAAAAGATTTAAATGTCGACATGTTTCCAGATTTAAGGCGTCCATCCCTATTTTCTACCTAACACAAGATCTTGTGGCTGCCCAATTAGTCGATTCGCATTAATTACACACCATGAACTGACGAGTTCCTAAAAACTTCCAAAACAATACGAGTTCTCCTAAATGTTACTGACACAAACATTAAAACGGGCAATGCATCAAGATTTAGTTCAGAAACCGCATCGGAAACGTGATTAGCTCAAGGTAATCACAAGCCGCTCAGCTAACATACACGTGTCTAACATACATGTGCCTGGAAATTCCGATAGATTGAGTAACCTTAACATTCCTGATATCGATCTTGCTCAGAAACACCAAACACATTAATTCACACTTCTTTATGATATAAGCCCTCAATACTTTCCAGTTACCACACGTGCAGTCAAGATACACAAAAAAAAAAATCTGGTGACTGCCGGAGAACTCCACACACATCCCACTTGCTTTGTTTCCTGCATGTGATTTCCTCAGTAAGATAAATATATATCTTGCTCAATACAGACATATTTTACATACACACATATAGAGTTAAGTGTCCCTTCATGAGTAAAAACAAAACTTAAATTGTAAAGTGTTTTAACACAGTAACATGGGAAATTGGTGACACAGCTTGCCAAATTAGCCACTTAAGCTCCATTTATTTCTCATTTAAGCAAAAACAGACGGCGTCCCAGCAAAGAGAGATCTACACACACTTAAGACAAAATGGAAGGTAATTAAGTATGTTAAAAGGTACGAAATAAGCAAAAAAATAAAAAGGGTTTTCTCAGGATTCTTTACAATATCCATTCATATTTGATCTTTATGCCACAAAGAGTTTTGTTTGTTTAAACATTTTAAAGCTCAATCGCAGGGGTGTCGAGCAGCGTTGCAAGGTGTTGACGTGGAAAAAAAAAAAGAGCAGCAGCAATCACCCCTGGTCTCTTGGGTTTTTGTAATGAAATGTGCACGCCTGCCTATGCATAACCAGATTTGCAGAAAGCAAGTAGCACAAATTAGGCATGCCCATCGCTCAGACAGCAGTACCTCCTAAGTGGCATTTGGAAAATTACCTCATACGTTTTATTTGCAGGCATGCTTTGTTCACAGAGCGGTAATTGACAGTGGTGTAATGAAATTGCAAGCAGAATCGCTGAATGTGTTTTTAAAGTCAATAACACGAAATGTAATGCCCCACTGAGCAAGGGTTTGGGAATACAATTATGATCAATTTGAGTGCTGGGGGCGGCCATTTTGAATCAGCCTCATACAGAGACAATGGGTGACTCGCGCCCGGTAAGCTCATAAAACAACTTCATCTGTGTTTGTGCTTATGGGGAGATTGAGCGCAGACAAAGCAGCTGCATGCTGTGTAACTGCCTCACCTCTGGGCAATTTTAAAAGCATTTGAGTATCTGAATGCAGCAAAACAAATTTCCCTCCCGTCTGATAGACTGCAGGTACACAACTGCTTGAACTGCTGAGGAGGACTATGTAAACAAAAGAAAGCCGCCTCTCTTGACATTTGCATTACATTACTTCCATTTTAGCCGACGCAGTTATTCAATGTGACCTATGAGTGGGGAACACGTTATGGGGCCTTGTCAGGTTCGCTACTGAATTTATGTCAGTTTATCTACAAAGGACCCATTTGCTACGGAAGTCTTCCCGAGTCCACTACGTGGAGCTAATAAACACATTCAATTTGAATGTAATTCAGGTTAGGTAAATAAGAATAATCACGGCTGCATAGTAAAAATGTAACAGTTGTATTAAATGCATCTAACAGTAAAAGTTAATGTTATGGTGGTCTTTTTTTTTAACTTCCCCTTTTTTTAGAATAGAGACAATAAGGTCAAATTCTTATACATTCAATCCAATTCTTTCAGAATTAAAATCAATCCATTTTCTTCTAATACATCCTTCTTAGTCATAATGGGTGTTATGTGCCAACATTACAGTTCTGTACAATTTTGAGGCAGTATGTTCCATATTTTGGTGGAAACAGGAGATTCAAGTAGCTATTGGGAAAAATAAAGTGTCCGTGGCAAAACTAATAATTCATTGAAATAGTGTTGCTTAACAGAACAAATTTTCAAGGCAGAAATATATTTCTCCAACGCACAATTTGAGAAACACTTTAAAGCTACTCAACCAAACGCACAATTTCAACGTTAACATACAACATGCTAACAGTCGGTTGCTCTTAAATAATGTTTTGGTAATGTGCAAATGTCCCGCTCATAATATTTCAGAGAAATGCTCGCATATAGGCCTCATTCTGAACCACTTGCAAGGGGAAAGAAAAGGCAGTACCTATAGTGTGAGCGTACTATGCTGGTATCTGATAATGGATAAAGCTCTCACTTAAGCAGAGGGACCATCCGTGTCAGACTGGTCAGACGACATGATCAGATTGTACGCTTGTTGGACGGCTGGGAGCAGAGTGAATGGAGACAGCACCATGTTGTTTTTCTCATTAGACACTATCAGGTAGTATCAGCTGACGGAACAACACGATGGCTCTGAAACCTCCAGTCTCCAGATGGCTGGGCTTCCCAGAGGTGCCTGGCATGAACCCTCTGACCTCATCACGATGGTCACCGGAGCTTTGTTTATCAGATGCCTCGCCTGTTCACAGTGAAACGGCGAGAGGATGTGGCCCCGTATCGTTTGTTCTTTATCAGGACAGACAATCTGGTGCAAGTGTACCAGACAACAAGAAAAATTGCTGATTGGCTCCAACAGCATGCGGGCGTTCAGCGGAACTGTTCTGCGAAAGGTATTCCTGGATTCCCAGATGTTAGCTTTTGTTGTGACACTACTTTTCCAAAGTGAGCAATAGGCACTGACGCTGACGCAAAGAGATGTATTGTAACGCCTCCATGAAATAAACAATGAAAGAATGGATTAAATGTAAAAGTGTGAAGCAGTTAAAAAAAAAGTTGTGCTCTAAACCTCAAGTATTGCCTAACTAGAAGCTTTCAAACTCATGCATGATCAGTATGATCAGTAGAGTAGGCGGAACAAATTATTCTATAGGACATTTTGTCTTGTTTGGAACATGACTTTTAATTCTGAGGAGTCATCAATATTGCAAAACTCTTATCTTGCTAAACCAACTGCTGAGTCTGCAGATCCACGAACACCGAGCAATAGCAACCAGCATTTGACTGAAAAGGAGAGCAAAGAAAATGTCAGCCGGACTGATGGAAAATGCAAAGGGACAGTGTTTAAGGCCACAAACACCAGCAATTTCAACAAGTTATGGGCTTCAGTTCAACATTTTAAGACTTTTTTTTTTCCGCATTTAAATTTGCATCTGTTTATACGGAAAATTAAGGAAACCATTGAAGATTTTTAGGATTAGTCAAATTGCAATTACCAATACTACACTGGATTGTACGGAAAAGACAACTGACGATGTGCATAAGAACATTATGCATAATATAAGCAGTCAATGTATTTCAAATACATATCAGAGCTACTGTATATTCATAAGGTAAAGACATAAAAAAGCTGTCCCGTACAAGTTCAGACAGACAGCAGACACAACGATCTGTGCTAATCAGTAACTCATTTTGTTTTTAAAGATCTGAATGGCAGCTGCTTGAAGACATTGAAGATCTACGTCTACACCTTTCTGAAAGATAATCTAGTTTAAAATTATATCTAATTTGTGACCGAGCCAAAATCAAGAGCAGGCATAATTCAAGCCACCATTTATCCCAGTTTTAATCATTTTTCATCCCAGACGCCATCAAATGTCTTGCAGTCTTTGTAAAACTTCAGAAACACCATCCCTCAGTCTTCCGTGTCAGCAGTTAATTAGCCATTGATGCGCGCAGTCTGCCCAGAGAAAGATGAGCTCATATCAAAGAAGCAGTCCCACAAAATGGCTACTTTAATCCTCCAACTGCTACAGCCTGTCGAATTTGATACTACAAAGAATCAGTCTACCACCTTTTCAGGCGGTCACCAGAACACGCTAATATGATTTCAAAACACCCGATATCTGGGTTTTCATGCTAAACATAATTTCCAAGATATTTTAGGATAATATATACATGGAAAGAGACGGCTTCAAGTCCTGAAAAACCTTAAACCTTTCTTTATTTTTTAAAGAAAAAATAAATAAGTAAATAAATAAATAATAATAATAATAATTCAAGGTTTATAATTGATAATTATTTTATCAATTATTTTTTTCATCCAGTTTTAACGTTTTGTTGTATTTAATGTTTAGTACGCCTAGGAATCTGGTTAAAGTTGCTTAAAATATTTCAGACCCAAAGTTTCCTTGTGAGCTTTAACAAATTTTGACACCGTCAACTTTCGGTGTCTTGTCTAGCTAATGATGTGTTTTAATTGCCTGGAAAGTTGCAACTCAGATTTCATTCATCACAATCAGTGGCGCAACTGCACATTATTCAGGTAGATGCGAAAGCATAAATTGCCCCCTCCCCAAAAAAGGAAGGAACGTCAGCATAGAAAACATACGCTCGCTTCCCAGCGACACCACCCCCCTCTCTCAATATTTTGGTCTGGTAATTAGGCGAGATCTGAAAAAAAAAAGAAGTTTTTATTCATTTTGGTTAGACCTAACCAAATAATTGAACAAAACAAGAGAGCAGAAATCATCATAATTAAGTTGTTTTCATGCACAAAAGAACTCAATTTTACTTTCTTTGTTGCTTAATTTTGCATTCTTCTCTTTTGTAAAACATTTCAAGCTATGCTTTCTGGTGGTGAGGAGAGTTTGAAGTCGACCAGCAGGCTCTCACATTCCGAGTCACCATGCCAGGTAGTGATAGCAGCACCTTGAAAGGTGGACAGGTCAGGTGATTTCACAGCTTGATGGTTTGATGCGCAGATGCCAAAAATTGCCATGTGTGGTTTCTACAGCAGTGGTGACATAGCCAAGGAAGATGCCCTGTCATAGTTTGGTGGTTTTTGAATAGAAAATGTCCAAAACATATTTTATGTGTCTGACTGTCTCACATATAAAGAGATGCCAAGTGTCATGACTGGGGACAGTTATTCAAAGAAGTACAAAGGACATGCGTTTGATTTTCATGCACTATGTTGCGCGAGGCAGCTGTCATGCGTAGGACAAGGAAAACCACTCTCATAGAGGAGGCTTCAGGTTGCTACGTTATGTTTGCTATAGTTTTAAAAATGGCCAAAATGAAGATTATAATCTTTTTTTCCTAAAAGGAGCGTGTTTACATCAACTTCTAAAACTCACCGATACGCATCTCTTGCAAGCCCTTTATAAAATGTTAAATCTTTAAAAAAATGTATACTGCAAATAGATACAAAGGCCAAGTGAATATATGTGTGGGGAAATGTCTGGATTACAGAAGCAACATCAGGCTTAAAACGGGGAAAAAAAATAAAGACTGCTCTATACTTCCACTGTCCAACGACTTTTTCATGAGTTCTGAAAAGCTTCTGAAGCTGAACAACTCTCAGGTAAGTGCTGTTTGGCAGTCGGACTACAGAGGCAGTGATGATGTGCTCCAAGGTCTATTGGCCGGATGTCGGGGGTGTTGGCGAGAGGTTTTTGATATTTTGATCATCATCAATGACAGCGTGTTACTCTGGATTAGTACCTTGGCTTTAAATGGCCTTTGCTATTATGGTCCAGAGTTATAGTCCGCGTTCCTCTTCTGTTCTGGATGTAATTTCTCACTTTCTAAATACGTAGTCGGATCAACTAGTTGTTTATGAACAGTCTAACACTAACCCAGTCAACCCCAAACATCTTGCAACAGCTCTTAGTCAAATAACTACTTTTCCTAAATGTTACTGCAGGCTCTTTGCTTGCTTTGGCTCAAAAATGAAGCAGCAGCGGCAGCAATACACCGCTTTAAAATCTGAAGGAAACACGTTATCTTTTTATACTCAAGTATTCATCAAACATGCAAGTTACTAATTCTTTTCAACAATAATTTCTGATCTTCAGCTTCAAGCCTTTTCAGGCATCACTCAGGCCCCCAACGCTGTTCTAACAACACCTATGCTTTGATCATTTTTTCAGCCCATCAGTTGTCAGCGTTTTTTTGTTTTTTTTTCTTTTTTTCTAATTTCTAAAGACCTGGTGCCCTCTTGAGGACTCGGCCCGTCTTCTTCTCAGTTAAGCTTTCATCCACATGCATCATTTACTATGGCAAAGGGTGAAAGACCATTGAAAGTTCAGTCAAAACGAGCAGTCGCTCCTTCAAGCAGCTTTGCTTTCATGCAGCACAGTGCATGTTGCTGGTCAGCAGGTGTCTGAGTGAGTCCGAGGCAGCAGGCTGGTTTCAACATCAAAGTGCAGGTTAAGTGTGATAAGTGGAATTAGCATATGCCAGGGGGAAGATAATGACTAAAAATGACTTTCCGTCTCCCTTACACAAAGAGAAACAGGTACAGGGGCACAGCTGCTGCGGAAGATTAATGGTGCTGCCAGATGCAGGGACTGTGGAGAGGGGTGACCAGCCAACGGTCCTCTTCACTAAGCTGGGAGAGGACAAAGCAGCCATCAGAGGAGCATGGGACAGGTGCAAGCAGAGGTGCTTCTTCATCACTGCATGAGGAGTGCATGATTACATAGTAACAATGAGCAAACACTGCCAGAGATGACAAGAAGTTCTAATTATGGTATTTTTTGACTGGCAACAACACCTCAAAAAGCATGGCTAAACCCCACCAATACATGCAAAAGTCCTTTGGTTATTAAAGAGCTTTGGGGAAGTATTTACACCCTTTGGACACTTAAACATTTTGTCAGGTTGCAACCACAAAGCTCAATGTGATATTTAATCTAGTAGAACAAACTGACTTTTGAGGGTCACCTAATTTGTGGATAGAACAAGAGGCAGAAGGGCATCTGGTAAGGAGAGAGCAGAAGTAAACGTTTTGGCCTCCGTGCAAAGTGACGGAAAAGTATGGCTGTACATCACACTAGACACATTGGACTCATAGTTACACATGATGGTGGTGGCAGCATCGCGTTTTCGGAATGCTTTTCTACAGTCAATCACGGTAGATAAAGAGATTAGACTGAGATAAATGCAAGGAAATCCTGGAAGGATACCAGTCAGAGTGCCAAAAACCTAAAACTGACGTGGAAGTTCACCTTCTAGTGGAACAATAAACTTAAACATGCATCTAGAGCTACAGTGAAATTTAAAGATTAAAGTATTTTCATATGTTAGAATAGCCTAGTCAATGGCCTGCTGCTTTGTACTGGTCTATCGCCTAGCATTCAAGAAGCACTGATGTTTGTGAATATGTATAAATCAGTGGAAAGTGCAAGCAAAAGGAAAAAAAAAGAAGCTAAAAAGTACTAGAAACCACATTATCACATTTAGGAAAAGAAAGAGAATGAAAACTGATAGAAACCCAGGACAGCAGTGCCCTCGTTTTCTTCGAAGTCACCGCTGACTCACGGCTGGGTCACCCGAGCAAACTCGGTGCCATCAGTGCAGAGCAGGAGCGTCGATACCGCAATCTGTTTTTCCATTTTCTCCCTTATCAAGGTTAAACAGAACAAATCAATCAATCATCTTAGCTGGTGTGAATGAAGCGAACGAAGGGAGGGAGGGGGGTGGGGGAAGAGAAGCACCCTTAATGTCCGAAAATATAGGTTATAAATAACACAGTGACCGAAATCCAACACTTGCGATACCATTTCCACAAAAAGGCAATTAACTCGGGTGCAGAGGAGAAAAGAAGAGTAACCTGAAACAAATGCCTTCTGAAAGCCCTTCTGCCCAATTTCAGATACGGGGACACCGGTTCCTTGTTCTGAGCATAGAGAGAGTTTCAATTACATGGAGTTTGCCCTTGGTTGGGCTATTTCAATATTTTATGTTGATGCATTACCACTGCACCACGCCTTCATTCATTCTCATTCAGGGGAAGGCGCTTTGACCAAAAATAGACTCCCTATCAAGCGGCGTTCGGTGTTATATTATTGTGTCGGTCTCGAAAGAAAATAGATCATAGAGGGGACTGACTGCCTAATACATAAATGAGAAATGCACAATTACTTTTCGCATGGATTCCTGCCGAGCTAAGAGTCGCACCGAGATTGCTCTCACATAGCGTAAGCAATATCAGCGACACGTCTTGTGAATGTTAGCATGTAATTGGTTCAACCAAATTCATGCAGTGATATATTAAAGGGGGTGTTTTTTTTCCCCCTCTTCATTTTGCATAACACAGGGTTACTGACACAATGTGTTCTCCCCCATAAAAGCAGATAATAGGGAAAGGCGTTTACAGTACACCGGGGACAGCTTCGAATGGATCTGACATCATGTGACAATAGAGGTGCACCCGAGAGGTCAGCACACACCTGTGTCGAATACAACTTCCCCTGACAATGTGACATTTTCATGCACATGCCATTTGACAAGCAGTGACAGATATGTGAGTGCAAGCATCTCCTGACCTTTATATCACACTCGGAGACTCGCTCCAAGAATTTCTTCTGCAGCGCCCAGAATTGTCTTTGAGTGAAAGACAGAGCGCATGCAGCTTTATGCAATGCCCATCAAGAATGTTCAAATCTTTCATGCATTTCTACATTTTGACAACTACAAACTAAAAATTCCCTTTGAGATGTAAGAGATAGGCCAACAGAAGCTACTAAATAATTTCCTTGGCTTTCATTTTCTTTTACAAATAAGAATCTTACTTTTTTTTTAAAATCATTATTTTATCCTATACTCTGCTTCTCCTAAATAAAATTCTGACAGCCGGTTGCATTCAGAGGTCACCTTATTAAGTCCACCTGAGTGTAATTATATTTAGAATAAACTGGTCAATAGTCTATTTTAATATACTGTTACTTTCCATATCTGTTTAAAACAGACTCCTCTTAAAAATTAGACCCATTTGTCTCAGTGAGACACACCTGTTCAACTAAAGTTTTACACAGAAATATAAACATCATGAAGGTCACGAAACACAGCTAACAGGTCAGGAAGACAGTTGTGGGGTAGCTTGAAGAAAGGGAGCAGAATATTAACTGATGTTAGAATGACCCAGTCAGAGTTCAAACCAAAATGTAATCAAAATATAGGCCGATACTTGACAATTAAGGTTTACAGCTAGACTGTCTAAGCCAGTGGTTCCCAAAGTGTGGAGTGCGACCCCTATGGGGGGGACAGTGCCATTGCAGAGGGGGCGCGGGAAGTGCTATGGATGAACGAAAGAAAAGGAAAAAAAAAAAACAGTTACACAAAAGTGTTTCACTGCAAAGATGGTTTGTAGTGTGTTTTGTTGCAACCTGAAGTGTGAAATAAACTTCAGTGGAGTTTAAAACAAAATATGTGTATAGGTTTATGTCTGGTTGAACGATGTGTGTGCCCAGTTGATTTATTTGTTTTATTTTTTTTATATTTTATTGTAATCCATAGGGGGGGCCCAGAAAATCTCTGGGAACCACCTTGGGGGTCCCAGAAGAAAATCTTTGGGAACCACTGGTCTAAGCTATTTTGTAAAGTTTGGCCAAAGCATTTTTCAGAGTTCTAGGAGAAACATCCCAAAAGTTGTAACTATAACAGTTCTACCAACTAATGATTAGTGTTTCCTGTCACTTCACAATTTTACACTACTTTTATGTCAGTCCTTCATGTAACATTTCACGAAGCTTGTGGCTGTGGCATGAGAAAATCTGAAAAAGTGCAGAGAATATGAATAGTTTTGCAAGAGACTGCATGTGCCCATTTTTCTTTTGTTGCTCAGATTTCATTAGGCTCTTTGGCATGAACGCAACAAAACTCATTGGCTGTCAGTGTTTATTGGGCAATGATGACCAAGGAGTTGTGGAGCACAAGCATCAAACTTCGTTTTTATACCCGGTTTATAGCACAGCTGTTTCTGCTGGGGCAACACAGTGTGCGTAATTATGGCGAAGATGCTCAAATTAAGATCAGGAACTCGTGAAAAGCAAATAAAAGATGACGGTCTGGAGGCACTCTCGGCGTGCCCGAGACGTGGGGGTGAAGGTCGTGGCGCCTTTTGGAAAGTTTTCACGAGAAGTCCAAACTTAAAGGCGTCATTATTCATCCCTAAAAAGTTTGTGGCTCGTGACAGCAATTGGCTCATTAAAAATATTACAAGGCCCCCCTCCCACGCTAACACCTTGCTCACGAGCAAGGCGACCTCTAGAAACATTATTTGAGCTTGTGGCAGGTCCACTGGAGTGCCACTCTAATCATTGTAATGCATCTCTGTTCTTTTAATTAAGGGATAATGTCCAATTTCATGACGTTTATGAGGTTATAACATCCATTAGCCTGCAACAGATGCTGTGGCTGAATAGCTAACTAGCCTCGAGCCGGGCCACACGGGTCCTCCTCCAGGCCAGAAAGCCAGCGTCCAGCACTTAATGGGTGTAAGATATTCCCTCTTCACTTCCCTTCTCTTCCTCCGATTTGAACACTTTCCTCTCCTCTCCACACTTTTGTCTCCCGTTCTCTATGCATCCATTTCTCACTGCAGCCCTACAGCAGAAATTAGAAAGAGATTTAAAGAGTATAGCTATTGAACTTTAAACAGCTTATAGCTATGGATCATAAAACTGGCATTTAAAATTTGTGATTGCAATTAAACGCAAGTTATTCGCAATGAGAATGTCAAAAGCAGTTCTAATCATTTTTATTGTGCTGCTTAATTATTGCATTGCACTTTTTCCTCGTCGGAGCCAAATGCTTCCTGTGTGCATAATTTCAACCTTTAGCTTCTCTTTTCATGCTTATGCCAACAGCAAGATGAGCAGTCTGCTTGCTGGCCCCTCAATTCTAACAAAATGAATGTGCTTGAACCTTTCCAACATTCTATATTCTTTGGGCCCGCAGCCAGCCCTCCTCTCAGTGGTGACCTCAATTTTCTTATAAATACATTTCCTACCCATCCCAGTGAAGGGTGAAGGACAAAGTCAACTAAATGCATCAAATTATTCTCCTGTGGCAACAAACTAAAAATCCTATATCTATTGTGAAAATTAGCATGTCTTCCATTAGAGTGGGTGGCAGATTTGTTTACTTTAAGCATAAGTTTCTGTTAGCTAAAACCACTTTTTTTTTTTTAATGTGGGGTTCTGCAAAGTACTCGCTAGTAATCAATGTCTTGTTGATGGGACACAGTGGGTAGGAGACAATTTAGCATTTGGAAAATACTGGGCATTTCATGAACCAGTCTAACCTTGACATAAGAGAGTAAAATTTATTTACAACTTATTTACTTTGCCAACCAAAAGGTGACACACAATACAACTAATATGACTATACAGTTTCTTAATAAAAAAAAATCAGCAAAGTTATAAAAACAAACAGGTTTTCTACCAATCTGTCTAAATTCACCAAATATAAAATATATTTTTCTTCACCAAATGCCACTAGTAAAAGGGAAAATATTTCACCAATGCCTGAAGGCTGATTTGTAGTCAAGCTTTCAGAGGTTCAAGTTGAGCAAATGCATCAACTATAAATCTAGCATCAGACAGTTGCAATGAGAGGCTCCTTCTAAACAAAGAACCAGGTGACTTGACTTGTAAAAGAAAGAAATCACAACAAAATATATGCCTAAAACAAATATTTTTAAGGTGAAGGTTGTATTATACGACTACATTTTTCTTTTTTCATGGCCCTATTTCGAGTATTTGTAATTTTGAGTCTCTTCAGTAAAGAAAATCCCCACACATTCACCAGAAATAAATTTCTTTGATCACAGTTCACTGACACTGATTACTCACAAGCACTTAAAATATAAGATCATTTTTAACCAGCTGCAGTTCAATAGATAAGATACCGTTCAAATGAAATTATGAAAACATCTAAACTCAAAGATATGCGTTGAGTATTTAAATCCACCACTCCATCCCAGCTTCCCTGTGATGAAGACAGACCAGAGTTGGCAGAGAAGGTGCCAGGTCTCAGGACCGGCGTTGGAGGATGGGGAGGGAGTGAGAGACCATGTTTCCCCAGGGCAGAGTGAGGGTCTGCTGGGCAGCTGCTTGGTAATTAGTGGCGTCCCTCATGTTTGCCCCCGGGCATCTGCTGGAGCAGCGGCTAACAGTGCAAAATGGGCTGAATACAGCCCTCAGGATGAAGTTAAGTCAGAACCATTAGGCTTTATTTAAATCACACACACCTGCAGTTAAAACACACCTGGAAAAGTTATATTATAGATGTGACAATTACTGTCCCTTTGTCTTACAGTTAGATCCCCAGTTTTAGCCTTGAGGGATAATCTAGGAATATCTTTGCCTTCTGTCATGGTTTTTATATGAAGCTTCAATGCAAAGCCTGAGTGTGCACCGATCATTGTCAGCCGTAACACTAAACTTTACAAAGGAGTGGAAAAGAAAAGAAAAAAAAAAACAAAACTGATCTTCCCTGGAGCCAAGACTCTCAGAAGGGCCTTAAAAATGTCATCTATGCACCATCAATACCTCCATATGGTTATGCTTTACAGTAAAACATGCTATAAGACAACAAAGCACTTTAGTTTTACTGCCCTCTGTGTGGCCCTGCCTCTGGCATTCATACAGCAGTTAGTGTTTACTACACTTGGCTGAGTAATAACTCTGTTGTACGACAAACAAAACTCTAGCCCGTGGGTATAACTCCAGTAAATCCTGTATTGGTCAATTCTCAATACATTCATCTCAACTCATGTCTCCATCTCTTTCAATTTCAGCCTCTTTGAGCATCTTGTACTTTCGTTATACATCATACCACAGATGCTTCTTATTAGTTTCTCCATGGTTGCCTGAAGCCGTTTTTCTCCGGAGCACACCTTCCTTTCCTCTGATTCTCCGGAAGAAGATTCCTCGGTTGATTACCTAGAACTTTCATACAATACCTTACCGTTTGTTGTCACGTTAAAAATCGCAGACTTGAATGCATTCACTCTGATTTTATGTCATCATCCAACACAAATTGGTGTGAAGTGTAAGGAAAACGTCAACATTCTTTGACATTGTGAAGAAGACAATCCGACAGGTATGGCGAGCAGCTACACCGATAACCCCAAAATAAAACAATTGAGCGCAAACAATTTCCGTCAGGAGTCATCTAGTTACTAAGTTTTTAAAGCACTGCATTTGTCCTTGTGAGCTCAAAATATAAAATACTTAAGCTGCCTGAACCAGGACGGTGTAATTTTACATTAATAGAAGGGGGCCAAAGAGATCGCCAGAGGGTTGTGACAAGAAAGGGTAGAACGTATGAGGCTAAAAACAAAATGGCGCCAATTTGGTCATGCAGCTGTGATAATGAGAACTGATTTCGGCAGTTTCACTCAACCCTTTAAAGCACTTCACATAAATATATAAAATTTTGAAGAACTTATATAAAGCATATAAAGAACAGTACAGTGTGAGCATGTATGTCTACGGCTATACACATCTAATAAACTGAAAGGCAGCTTGTGACAGGTCAAGTTTTCTTTTCCAACTGGCCCTTTGTGAGGACCCAGGCTGGACACCACCGACATAAAACTATAGAATTACAGTATTGGATGATGAGAAAATCAATCAAGTAACCAATTTTGTCCAAAGGTGCTTTCTTGTCTACTTTATTCTTAAGTCCTCCTATCCCATAATGCCATCCTCCACAGTGATCAGTTGGCCTCAGCTCCACTTGCAGTGGGAGCCCAAAGTGTCCTTGGGTGAAGGGGGAAGTGGCAGAGGGGCGGTTCCAAGGAGCTAATGGTTAGAGCACTATGACTAATGGGGAAAAAAAGCATGACAAAATAAGACAAATGGTTTGCACCAACTTCATTACCGAGGTGACAGCTTGACGGTCCTGCTGTATAATTTGGTATTTTTCATCTGTGACTCATTTGCCAAAGAAAAAAATGACGACGGGAGCAGGGTCTAACTTTTTTTTTTTTTTTTTGAACCACATCAAATAGCCACTGATTTCATACCTGCCCGAGCTGCTGGAGTAGTTGTGAAAGTTTGAATTTTTTAAACATGTTGTGTGCTTTGAAATACAAGCGTACAGTGTGTGGAGCGAATTTTGGAGTCGGAGGAGAGATGTAGTATTCAGATGCATCGGAGACTCGCTTCCAACATCAAACTACAAGGCAGATTGGCACCTACAGGCAAGCACTGGCAGACTGTTTACTTGCCAACTCCCTTTTTTTTCTATTATACATCTGTGGAGAAGTTCTCAGCAGAGGCAGAGCGCGCAATGGAAAAAGCCAAACCTGTGTAACGCATCCTTATTAAACAGGAGAGGTAAAAATAAAAACATTTGTAAAAAAAAAAAAAAGAGTGAATCACTGCCACATGACTCTACAGATAAAAAAAAAATATATCAGTTTCATTGCATTCTCCGGCCTTTAATGGCTCCTGTCTGAAACGGTGTTTTAACAACGGCTTCTCATTGGAGATTTGCGTTAAATAAAGCAGCATCTGCTCAATTTCGAACCATTTAATTTTTCATGAAAGGAAAGGTCATATCACACACTGTAATCTAAAGTCCCTCATCTCGCATATCGGAGAGTCTGCCCGTCTTATGGGGCCTCCATGCATTATTCAGCAAATACTCCCGAGTTCTTTAAGAGGAGTACTCCAGTTTACACCGCAGTCTTTCATTTTGAGTTACACAAATTCCACTACGGTGTTGCAAAGGTGGGCTAAATAATTCACAATTTGCTTTCCACCTTTCTTCAAGTGGGAAGCGAAATGGGGAGGGGAAAAAATCAAAATAAAAACAAAAATCATGCGCTCCACTTCAAAGTCACCAACAGTAGATGGAGAGGAGAAACAAATGTGTAGAAATAAAAATCGAACTCCATCTCTGAAAATTAGCATAGAATCACTGAGAGCGTTTGAAGTTTTCTTTGAAGTGCCGGTTTTTAGATTGATGCATCATTTTCTTGATGTGTCGTAGTCATCTACAAAGCCAACAGCTATTCCCAAGGGAACATTTATAGCTCAAAATTGCAAATACATTAGAATACTTTCCATATTTTCATTTCAATCTTTTGGTCTGCGAAATGTCTCATACCTTTCAGTGTTACAGCGGTGAAAGTTCATGACTTTCTGCTTGCAGCGTTACAACAAAGGACTCACTGCCTCTTCTGAGGGGAAGAATCTATTCAAAAATCACTGCAAAAATAGCTGAGGTAGTGCTGCCGACTCCCAATGAGGAATAAACAGTGTTGACCATTTAATCGTTGTTTTTTCTTTCGTATTACCTACTGAGAACGATGTTGATCCTGAAGTACCTTTATGAAGTCTTTAGTGCCAAACTGCAAACATCTAATATGTCATAAATGTGTAGGTTTACTTAAAATGGTTTGTTCATATATGAATATTAATGATGTTCCAATCCAGCTCCACATATTGACTGGGGCAGAGGTTGGCACCACTAACTAAAAGTTTACACTATAAAGCATTAACCCCTTCATGGATGAATTATGATCCTTTGTCAGGATTTTTTTCCATTTTTTATTTTTTAAGGTAGTTATGTTTCTAACTCTTGATGAGTTAGAAACATAAAGATCCAGCTGATGTTGTCATAACATATTGTAGCTTTTTTCAACCTAGCTGTCCTTGTATGTCATACTGAAGCTAATGATAAAGTCCAGAAAACTAGAGATCTTACCGGAAGGTCCTAAGAGTATTTGGTGAGTGAATTGGGTTCTAATTAGTCCAAATAAGTTCCAGCTGGATCAGGAAAAAGAAAATATATGTTTTGAGGATAATTGTTTAGAGAATGTTGAAGTTCTGGCAATGCTGGGAAACTCTTACACAAGTTTTGCATGTGGGGAGAATATTAAATGTTGCTTTTTCCTGGAGTCTGTTCAGAACTGCTGTATTTTCTTTTTTTATTCATGAAAAGGCTCTGACTGCAAGCATGTGTCTGTTTTAATTAAGTACATAATAAGCCAAAGATAAACAGGGAATCCTAAGTACATATTGAATATAAATATTTTATTTCAAGTAAGTTTTTTGCTCGGGATTTCTCTCTCTGCATTTTATTTTCCCGTTTGTCCAGTCTTCCCCCATTATTCCACAGGAATATTAGGACAACTAATGAGTATAAATCGACTGTGGATCTATGTGAACATGCACGGATGCCTGCGTATGTCATAAAACGGGGAAGCAAAGTCAGACATAGGGAGGAAAGTCACAATGACCCCTCAACAGAGGAATTTGTATTTGACGTTAACTTCCCAACACTCAGGATCTTGTCCAACAACTCAGAAAGCAGCAGCAGCTATAGAGTTACTTTAAGTAGTCCCTTTATGAATTACCAACTTGTGAAGGCAGTTTAGTTCAGAAAGATATGACAACCACTTTTAATGTGGAAGGTTCAGCATCCCAGCTCCAGTTTACAGCAGTCTTGTTACTGGAATGCCTTTTCTATGAGTGTCTTTAAAGGCAGAAATATAAAGCACTGCAGGCTGATGAGTTTTGAGCAGCCTGCTGGGATGATATAACCATGTGGGTTTGTGTGCTTTCCTCCTGAGTAGTGCCATTTCATGCATTTTTTTTTTTTTTTTTTTTACTGCCTTCTGCTTGATTGGCGGCCAGTGGTAGAGATACAGCACAGTTATGACAATCTGATCTTCTCCATGGCTGAATAAGGTCTGACTGATGAGACAGAGTTACGAGGAATAGAATTTTAATTCCAGAGCAGACAGCGGCACGTGGGACGAGCTGGACTAAAGAAACCTCTGAGAGAAGGGGGATGGGATTAGAATTTAGAAGTTCTATCTAATATTTAAGTTTCAGTTTTGTAGTTCAAAAAAACTGAATTCTAAAAGTCAAACTATAACATACTTTTTTATTCAAAACATTGGACAGAAAGACGTCACTTTGCTCCTCTTGTTTTGCCGAGAAGGCGTCATTTTCTTATTTATGAAGCTGTCGGCCCCGATGTTAGACCGGCAGCTTGTATAAAACTGTTGTAAATTCGGTCAAGCATGAGCCAGAAGGAGACTCTCACACAATGCTAATATTAAGTTAAAATATTGCAACCTAACAGAATCACAGTATTCACACAAACACTTCAAACAAAAATCAAGACTATATTTCTACCTGCTCTTTTGAAACAATAAAAGTAAATATAGTTATCTTTTGCTGCTAAAACGTAAAGAAAAAAAACTGATTGTTGCTTCTGTAACGATGGTGTCTAACATTTATTTGATTTTTTTTTCCCCCATACCAGTAACTTTTCTGTTTACTGCATAGAAAATTACAATTATTTGTTCCAACTTCACCTCTTTTTAGAGTCTAAAAAGCTACTGATTAAAGGTTGAAGCTGGTTTAGCTAATAAAATACAGTTTTAGCTACAGCAGCTACAATGTTCCTTAAAATAGTTAACACTTGCCGTTTCAATGTTGTAAATGTGTACTTATATCAACATCAGCAGTGCGAGTTGAAAAGTTACCAGAAATCAGCAAGAAAAAGTAATTAAATTATTAAAAAAAAAAACAAAAGGCAAAAGAAAGAATTTAAATTACAGAACTATACATACTAAACAAGATAACTACTCCTGACTTGTTTATTTATTTCTCTTTTGTTACACAAACACAAAGTTTCGAAAATTACAGTCAGATCCCACCATCCCAAATCCTCACTCTGAGTTCATGTCTCGGTCGCTCTCTGAGGGGCTTTAGTTGAGTGAAGTCTGGGAGGAAAACGAGTCACTGACCACATACCGCTCTGTCTGACCTCGTCGGCCAAATTGTGATACAAGTTGGGGCGGAGGGGGGATAGAAATCTTTGAAGACAGAGCCACGGGGGAGAACATACACAGTTGCAATGTGTAAATATCTTTTTTAGATTCTTTCCCAGAGGGGATGAAGACTTTCGTCTGCAACAGGACGGGAAGCTCAACGGGAAAGGCCAGAATTTCCATTATCACATCCGAGGAATGGGTCGGCGTGAAGTAAATACTTTTTCTGCAGACAAAATGCACTCGTTTGAACATCCCAAAAGGAACAAATGATGATGTCGTGATTACACATTATGCTCCTTTGGAAAGCAGAATGAAAACACATGGATGCATTTTAAATAAAAAGTCAAATATCTGAGAAAGGTTAAGAATAACAACCTTAACATATTTGGCATTCAAAAAGCCCAGCCACCTGGCTTCAGAGAATCCAGTTCTATTAAGACTGCCCCACACTTACTTTGTATTCATTTTACAATCTCGTAAAAAGAGACAGATGTTCCTTGTGCCACATTGATTCATACATTTATGACTCTGTTCTGCATGAGAACTTTAAGTCATTATCATCTTCCTGACCTGCTCCACTTTGGATAATTGCCACAGATACAAAGCTTTCCATTCTGCGCATTTCAGCCTGGCCGTCTCTTCCACATGACTGCTCAGACCCTGTTTCCTGTCTACATTTCGTAGATTGCTGTGTTGTATAAACTGGTGATGAATTTCTGTCACAATTTAGACGTCATAAAAACACAGCCATCACCTCGCTGCGATTTAACATTGTATATGTAGGTTTCCATCTTGCTGTTAGAGTATGTGATTTGACAGATTCCACAGAAGACAAGTTAATTTAATAGTTTGCTCTGTTTTATACAAGAAATGCTCCAAAGTGTTACAGTAACAGAACAACCAGTCACCAAAGAAGAAATCTGAATTTGTGGACAGTTTCAATCTCAATGTGTGCTTATCTGGTGCCATGAAGCTAATGCTAACAGGATGGTTGCAGTACAAGCACAATAAGACAGTCCCCTATTGTTATAAATTGCTATTGCTAAAGCTATGCAAGATTTACAGAAACTACAATGTTTTTGAAAGTCCTCAACTGCAACTTACAACTGACTTCAGCTCAATAAAGTAACTTGGAGGCGAGACCCAATAGCAACCACATTGAAATGTGGCATATGAATGCTATTAGCCGAACAGGTGAGTTGCTACACTGAAGGTGCTTAACTGAACCAAAAATAAATATTCGACAAGCAAAAAAACTTCAGAAATAAAGTCGGTTGTATGAAAATACCACAGAGCAGTAATTTAATAAGTGCTTGGTAAAAGTGGAAAACGTTGAGTTTAATATCGAGTGAAATTTCAATGATTGAAAATGTCCTGGGATCCCTTAAGAAGTCGCCCTTAGCTAATGCCGTACAATTAGCTAATATTACTCTTTAGCAAATATGCTGATGGTAGTGTCTTTGCTCATAGTATTTTTAAGCATGTTAGCAAATGAAATTATCGACAGCAGTCAGGGACCAAAATCACCTGAGAATAGCTGAAATCCACAAATACTTGAGACCCCCTCTGAATCACTGTCATTTGTAATGGTTCAAAAACAAAATATAAATTAATAGCAAAAGTAATTTACGTCTTCTAGAAACAGCAGTGTATTCTCTGGTACTTCAGCTCAACAATAACAACATCCCTCAAAAAGTAACCCTGCAGCATAAAAGAGGGGAGAAAAATGTTTTTATGTATTGCTTGTTTTATAATCTAGACAAGTGGACAATAGGGCAAGACAGAGAAGAAGCACACTCTTTAATCACACTCCACACACAGCAGCATGGATCCATCAGTCCACAACAAAGACAGGATTTGGTACAAACCACAGTCAGATGAAGAATCAGCGAGTCAGGCTAAAACATCTCAGCCAATCAAACCTTTTCCCCTCCTGGCTTCATTAAAAATAACTGAAAACAAACCAAAAGAAAAATGGGTGCTAATTAACGCGACTGTTCAACTAATCAGTTGGTAAACTAATTACTGCAGCTCCAGTGTGCCGTTAGATTTTCTACATTGTCCTTACAAGTTCCTATAACCCCCAAATATGCAAAACATTGCCTATGATCGATTAGACAATAAATATTTCACAAATTATATGCTTAACATGAACTACCAAACTGATATTTTTCCAATTTTGGAAATTCCAATCTGAATTAAATTCAAAAGGAACTAAAACATCACTTTAATTGTTCAGAAACACAAATCCTCCAACAAGTGCACAAAATATTCCTAAGAGTAACATTTTAAATAACATTGAAACTTCAGACCAAGACAGACAATTTCCATCTCTATCACTCAATACAGGGCTGGCTGTAAATTGCATTTCTCTAGTCTTTGTTTTTCTTTATTCATCACTATTAAAGGCCTTTAATGGAAAAAAAAAATTGGCAAGTCAATGAAATGCATTTACATCAATAATTAAAAGGAAAAGAAAAAAAACCCTCCACTGATAGTGATAAAGAGGCTGCTTGGATAAGACCGTTTCCTTTTGCTGGTTAAGTCTTCAGCGCAGGCAAACCTCAGCTGGACGGTGCATGTCTCTGCACTGAAGTGCTTTTAAAATCGCAATCCCTTGGTAAAAGAAGCCAAACATGCTTCCGTCCAACTCCGGTTTCCCCTGTGAGCTCGCCCTGATGACCAAGCATCATGGTGGACTAAGGGACTAAAGCACAAAGATGAATGAGGGGGGAAATACATTTATCATTGCTTGTAATCAGGTTTCAAAGACCCAACCTCTTTCCACCTGTACCGTTTAATCTAAAAAAAAACAACAAAAAAAAACAATACAACTCAAAGACTGCTATTACAGCAACATTATTACTAGTGACACACAAGCCTTAAACTCTGGTAGCTTCTGTTACCTCAGCTACCTGTAAAATTCTCTTACTGCATCCCACATTGTTGCAATGTTATTGTTTAGAAAACAACAACTTATGACAGACCACTGGGCCTCAACTACAGAACGCAAGATAAATTTTTCAACTCCTACATTTGTAGAAAACCAAAACAATAATATAAAGCAAAAAAACAACTGTGTACATGAAAATGTAGATAATCCCAACAAAAACTGTATGTTCATAAAATTCAAAGAAGTATTATGTTTTAATTGTGCAAAGTACTTTGAAGGGTCTTGGTGAAAATAAACTTAGCTACTTTCCAGAAGAATAAAGCCCTTCGTGCAAAGCTCAGATCATCTCCAACTGGTGTTTTGAGTTCACTGTAGACCAATGGCAAATCTCTACCTAACAGAGAAAATTTTGGATTTGGTGGGAAATAAAATTTGCATCACGGATGTGTAGCTGACAATAGCAAATGTGTTATGTAAATCTTTAGTTTTACTTTTACCAGCAGGTTACTTGTCGACAAGACAAAAACAACAAACACAGAAAAGGCTTTAGCCCCTGTAAAATACCCGATTCCCATGGGATTGCCCATTTCAGTCCCAAATTACCATATAGTAACATTAAAAAGCCATTCAGGAGTAATACATTTCCTCACACTTGGTGTCACAAGGTGTAAACAAAACCTTCCCCTGCGTCACAGTTGGTATTAAGCCCCCTTCGCTAGGAATGTACAGTACAATCTATCTACCAGGACTTAGATCCATCTCGGCTCACAAAAACAAACAGACTCATTTCCTACTGAGGGAATCCAAATTAACCTGAGATGCCATCAGCAATTAAGCCTAATTTCAATAACATTCAACATTTCTTATTCGTGTGTGCTTTCCCATTAGTGTAATCAAGCGACGACAAATGTTTTCCTGCATGATAATGGCAAGCTGCCTCCTCTGTGTGTGGATAAATTGAGGGAAACATGCAGGAACTGATTACGTTTTTGACCTACCTTGAGGAAGAACTGGGTTGATAGTCGCACACCTTACAAAACCACAAGTCCCGCACGTTTCTTATCCAATGAAACACCAAAGAGGTATCCCCGCTGAATGAGTATATTCAGCTAACCTTGAAGTTTCCCAAACCCCAGGATCAATCACTATTCAGAAACATGGCGCTGTTAATGATGTTAGTGCACTGATTAAGTGACGTTGCCGTAAAGAGTTGCATAGCATTAATATTCAGTAGTACTCCTAGTAGAATGGAGCAAAGCAGACATAATTAGAGTTGATGGGCTCCATAAGCAATAATATTGTCGTGCATCAGCAATGTGGCTCCTCTTGCAGCAACCTTGCATTTCCCCCACTGGGACCTCTCACCTTAACTGTTCTAGGTAAAAGAGCATTTGGAAACGTGACCGCTAATTGCCACGAAGACTTCATTTACTGTTGCAGCGCAGACAGGATAAACATCTGCCATTACTCATCTCTTTAGAATTACTACAAGGCCCAAAACGATGAGCAAGCGAAACAGCAACCTTAACTTCTAAACATGGGCTTTCTAGAAGCAGACAACCACGTAAACACAAATCAGCCACGAGATATGAAGACAAAAATAGCCTCTCCGACAGGTGCTGACTCCGTTTTCATCCACCATCTCAGGTCCAGGTATTGATGCCGCTTACAACGACTTCCATTAGCTCTGGAGTATTTTGAGAGGAGTCGATTTTGGTCATGTCATACAGTTCAGTTTCACATTGAGGAATGACCCTGGGAACTTGCAGCTCTGCAGGGTTGGAGGGTGGATAATGGCTTTGATGCATGAAACAATAAACATGTGCCTTTAGAAACCAGCCGGAACCTTTTACTGTGGCAGTGAGCTCTCAAATGACAGACACTCAACATTAAGCTTGGTCCATAAGAGAGAGTAGCATCGTGTAATTACATTAGCAATGTGTTCCTCGATGTGTAGTATGGCTCAATGAGGTGACGCGGGCATGCTAATCGCAGTCTTTGTGTTCTACAATGAGGAGAAAACTGCCAGATCTCAGGTCACCTATCCAGTGTTGGTGAATTTGTTCATCCTAGAGGCACATTAAAGCCCTAAACTTTTCCTTTTCCAAGTTCGCGGTGTGATACTGTTGAATGACAGCACCTAAGGATTTTTTTTTTTCCTACACCACAGTCTGCTTTTAGCTACACTGCAGAGATAAAACACCAAGCTCTGACCTATCTCTTGAGGCATGATATATTGACCTGAGCAAATATCTCCAGCAAGGTGGAGACACCTGGAAACTGATACAGCAGCATTCAGTATTTGAGCCAAACTGAAGTCAGAGCTTTAATAATAAATATATATATTGCAAGACAAATAGGATTCCGAATATCTTGAAAGGATGAAGAATGAAGTCGAGAATTTGACTTTCAGGTAATGTTCATACTACACACTAGATCAAAGAATAAAATGCCTGTCAGAGATTAAGTAAGTAGATATGCAGGTACTTTTTTTATGCACAGTCCTAGCACTGCTTGGCGAATTAGCCAGTCACATGACAACAACTCTATGGATTTACAGGCTTTGATTGTGACATCTTCTTGATTCGAGGTGCCAATTTCGCTGGTCTCACTATTTTACAAACTCCTGATCTGTTGGGGTTTCCATGCAAAACCACCTCTCAAGCTTACAGAGAATGTTCTCCAGACAACAAAATATCTAGTGAGCAGCAGCTGTGTGGACAGAAATGCCTTCTTGATGTCGGAAGAAAATTAGCACACTGGCTTGAGAAAATGGAATGGTAATTGTAAGTATGGAAGATATTTCCTGGCCCAGTAAGTACAGACTTTAACTTTGACATTCACATGGTAAATACCAACATTGGACTAAAACTTGAAAGAGTTTTAGGCCAGGTATTGTTGCTGACAATGCCTTTGTGACCACAGTGTTCCCATCACAGGATGGCAACTTCATACGGAATAATGCAGCATGTTACAAAGCTCAGATCATATCCAACTGGTTTCTTGAACATGGCAGTGAGTTCACTGTATCTCAGGGGCCCCAACAGTCCCCAGATCTCAGAATGTGTGGCTGACGAGAGTCCAGCAACGGCGTTATGCAAAAAATCCCAAAATCTTTGAGGAAGTGATTCTAACACTGTGTTGAATATGTAGTGAAAATAATTACAGAAGTTTTGATGGCAAAAAGGGACTCAGTACAAGTGAGGTGCACCTAATGAAATGACCAACGAGTTTACATGCCTGAATGTGAGGAATAAATGGCAGGCTAAAGTCAAAGCCAGAATGCCAGGCAGGACTAGAACAACTAAATAGTTAAAAGCCCAAAATGAAACGAAATAAACGGTCAGAGAGGAAGAAGGAAAGAAAACAACAAACAACAGAAGAGCAGAGGCCAGGGAGAGAACAAAGAATGAACTGGTCAGTGATGAAGACAGCGTAATAATAAGTAGCTTTAAACTTCATCTTTCCCACTCTTAGCTTTATTCTTACTAACTAGCACTTCAGTTTCCTGGATCCATTTTATTTGTACTAATGCCCTTTGAAATCACGTGCTGGAAAAGATATACTGGCTTATTGTCTAAAGCAGAACAGCTCAACAATAAAGCTTAGAAGACTGAAATGGTTTCTTTTTCTAGCCTATTGTTACCTTGCATGCGTTTATTTCCCAGGGAAGCAAAGATATTATTCTTTCTCTAAGAGGAAATGCCAACATGTTAGTCCCATGGGGGGAATTCTGGAATCCTTTCAATATATACGTTTGTTTTGTGTCCACAACCAGGTGAATCAACTCACTATTACATAATTATAATCTCCCACAGAAAAAATAAAAGTAAAAAAAATAATAATAATTTGAGCAATTTAATTCAGAGGTAAAATTGTAAATAACTGTTTCACAAAAAAAAAGGGTTGCAGTTAGTGCCACTGCGAGCTATGCCTTTAAATAATAACTGAAGAATTTATTTGTTTTTATGTTACCTTTTAGATCCATCAGAAACCTAATTAGTAACCAGTCACTTCCTGTTTTCATAGGGTAAAAATATGACGTGAACAATTTCAGAAAGACAAGACATTAACCCATTCAGTTAAGGCAGATGTGTGCAGATCTTTAGACATCAGTAAGTGGCTACAAGAAAATTGATATCTAAACTTCACTTTATCCATGTATGATGAAGATTCTCAAATCTACAGTCAAGAAAAATCACCATTGCATTTTGTGATGGTGAGATTGAGTTGACTTTTGATTCCTCTTATTCAAATCCATCTTGGGTTGGAAGTTAAATCTCCCAACTTTCAAAGATAAAGAAAACGATCTTAACTTCATAATCGACTTTAATAACGCATTTTAATTAATTATACATCTACAGCAAAGATAGGAAATAGGAGGAGCAGAGAGTCTGCGCACTCTTGTGAATGAAATGAAGTAACATTTTTGAAGAGCATCTAATAGAAGAGATTATAAAAAATAAAATCTCGTATGGTTCATCAGTGAGGGAACATAAGGACTTTGGAAGAATGAAGAATGCGCGAGAAAATTTCTCAGACTCTGGGTAACGATGACACGCTGTGTCAAATTAGAAATAGCAATTTGTCACGAGAAAAAGCAAAGTGGTACACTCCAAATTATGACATTTCAACTATTTGTGGTCAGTGTGCGCAGAGTCCTTCACACCTCACAGAACATGAATGCCTCCTGAGTGTGTGGGAGCCCGAAGAAAATACAATGATGTGATCATTTGAAAATGTTTATGGAAAGTACAGAGTCCCTGTGATAAATTAATATTTTAGGTTCAAAGGTTTGTTTGAATATCCAATAGGATTCAGACCATTTGTAGGTTTGTAGTAAGTGGCAATCCTTCTAAAACACAAGCCATTTGCATCAAAGCCAAATACTCATAATTCTCTCTTCACTTGTTTAAAACAGAATAATGTCTCAGACATTGTATCCACAGAGAGACAAATGCACATTTTCTTGAGTAAAAATCTCCCTTTAGCAAGTTGGTCTTACAGTGCAAGCGTGTGAGTTCAGAGTAAGTACTCAATCAAGCATAAGCAGGTAAAACTTAGTGGACAGAAAAAAATATAACAATCTATTAGTTAGATGAGAGCAGCCCCTCCAAAAAAAAAAAAAAATGCATTGGAGCCATTTCCATTCATTAGTGAGCTCTCATTAGTAAGCTTCAGTGCAAATTTGCAAAAAGGGACAAGAAATAATAAAAATGCAGTTGCACTCCTGTGAGCAGCCATAATGACAGCTCAAATAGAAAACCTGCAAAGCCTTACAATATGTACATCTCCAATGGTTTGCATTAGAAAAAAAAAGTGCTCAGCGCAGCAGCATGCATAAAAAAAAGGAGGGGTTTAAAAACACAAATAAAATAAAACCAGCCTGCTGTGACCCGGTTAGTGCACTCAATTTCACAAATACACAGAAATCCCCGCTCACTGACATATTGCAAAATGTTTGTTGTGGCCAAGAGGAGACACAAAACCCTCCTAATGTCTCCCAGCAGGACAAAAGCGCATGTCCACACGCAGCAGCCTTCGCTAACTGAATTCCAATATTGCTACAAGGGCCATTTGTCGAAAAAGGACTCCTGTATACTGCAAAGCCTCATGAATATAACATTTTCCTGATCCGAGCAGGTGAACTGTGGTGAAGCTACAACTGCTATAAAAAGACGATTCTGAACACAGCAGGCCTCAGATGTGCGCACACACACACACACACAGTCTAATCAAATGTGGTAAGATGCAAAGCAACACAAGTCTATAAAACCAGAGAACACAAGAAATGGAGGGTGAAAAGAAATATTTTGGAAAATGAAAATGATTTATAACAAAGAAAAGTAAAGAGAACTGGAAGGCCGGAGAGCAATCAACGAATTGCAGCGCCGCCTCCTCCTGTTCCCATCCCATCAGGGAATCTAAATATGTATGCATTAAGCAAAAGGAGCTCAGAAGAGAAGATTATGAATAAGAAACTGCTGTTGATTATGCATTTTCAGCGTGAGAATACAATTTGCAGCTATCGCCGCCCCACGATGATTGAACGCTGCCTGTTGCCCCCTGGTAGCTGAGCGCAGGAAAAGGAAATGAAGAGTGGCGTGCACGGCACTTCCAGAGGAGGAGAAACTGCACACCAGACTATCATTTCTGGTCCTGTTTACCTTCCAGTGCGATCCATCAGTCAAGCAGCCGACGAATCCCTCATGAGCCGATTACACCGTGGCCCAGCTTTGTTGAATGAGTTATATTTATAGCGCCATTAGGGTCTGCGCATTAGATTATTTGCTGTAGTTCTGTGTGAGGGAAATCACAGAGGAGATGTGTTGTGTATCACTTGATTATCATTAAAAAAGAACAAAGCCCCAAACACTGAACAAAAAGTCGTCTTCTGTGAAGTGCGGGAGAAAGTGAGCACATCGAGTTTCCATTTCAAAGGCTCCAACTCAGACGTGGTTGTAGCGGCAGGAACCAAAGCGTGCCGCGTCATATGGTGCCTTTCAAAAATATCCACTTTTTTTTTTCTTTTTTACATTTTGACAGCTTACAGCCTCTTTAACTTTAGCGCTCAATGACGTGCAGTAGAGCGACACAATATACTTTTTTTTATTTTGATAAAGAAACTCTGAAAAGTGTGGCCTGGATGTAAATTCTGCCCCCTTTGGTCTGATACAAATTCTAGGGCAACCAAGTGGCTTCAGAAGTGGCTTAGTTGGTTAACAGAGTCCGTCTAACCTCAAGAAGTCCTGATTGCAGCTTGCTACAAGATCTGTGGAAACATTTGGAACAAGGTAATCTAGACAGATAAGACCAAATATGAACTTGTTGTCCAATATGCAAAATGCTATGTGTGGTGGAAAAGTGACAACATTGTAAAAGATGCATCTACAATCTATTGATTCAGGAATACAGATGTTTGGCCATCTTTTTAATTGTTTAGTCAAATTAGAAAATGTCATTTTCCTTCCAAATATACAATTCTGTACTGTTTTTTTTTATTTATTTTTATTGGCCAATCACAAACAAACCAAATAAAAGACAGAAAGGTTTGTTGTTGTAACAAAATGAGAAAAATACGAAGTCGTCTTAATAGTCTTTGCACGGTCTTGTAACCATAGAAACAATAGCATTAGCTGAAGAGTGATCCTAGGAGAACATTAAACAAAGGGCTGTAATGCATGTACAGATCACGCTTGTAGCTCTTATCTGCTCCAAACGACACATCTGTTCAAAAAACAACAACAACACGCGAAAACGGAACATTTCAAGAAAGCAATCAGAGATGGCTGGGTTTCCGTGACAGCGAGGCACCTCTTAATCTCCCACCATAAACAGAATCCCTTTTCTGCATGGCAGGAGGCTGGTTGCCGGTGGCAGCTGCGATTCTACAAGGCCCCGCTTCAGCCGCGTGCCCACGCGTCGCGGCGCTCACAAACACCGGCGTCCATGTGTGACAATGTGATGTTTGTAGAGAGCCGCTACAAGTGTCTCCAGTAATAAGTTGGCACGCAGCAGACATAGACCGCTGCTGCTGGAGTAAACAACAAAGTTATCTCTGATGAAATTCCAAACACGCAGCGGGAAGTAGCGCGCGCGCAAACGAGATCCGTTTTTGATGTAAAATTGGTTTTTTTGGACAATTTAAATTTTTTAAAAGCAAGCTGTTTTCAAATATTAGTTGCAGTCTCAGGCTGCCCAAAACACAAACAACATTATTGCCACAGTTTAGTCTATATAAACACTTCAGAAGGCTTTTGACCATTTGAACATTTTACAGTTTTTGGACTATAAGAATCGCACAGTGGCAAGATATAGATTGTCAATTCCAGCTCGACTTTAAAAGAGTTCTGTTGTATATAGTGAAGGACGAAGCCAACCAAAAATCTGATTCTTCAGAGGCTACAATGATAGCAGCTGATGGGACAGATATAAATGTCTGATTTCCTTCATAGAAGAGGAATCTTAAGAACTTTGCAACTGAATCCATGCATTTTTTTTTTTAAATCAAAACACGTAGGTTGCAACCATTTAATTAGACAGTTTATTAAACCCTTTGATTTGACAATGTATAATCCGCCCATATGCAGTCACCGGGATACTTCCAGTGTTGTTAAGCAGCCACTCCATGACATAATAATCATAACCAATTACAAAATGTCCAATCTAAAGATAACGCTGCAAAGTTGGCGCTTGCCACTGCCCGGAGTAACTGAAGACAAATTTCACACTGTGTTACCGCTGGCCAATTGCATGCCACTTTCAATTAGGTTCATTTTCCCCTCATAAAAAGGGCACAACTGAGATATTTGGATGGGTTTAAAGCCAACCGTGGACCAAATTTCATATCTCAATTCAAACTGCGTTGTGACAGGAGAGGTTTATTCCACAGCTATGTTGATTGAAATCAAATTAGCCGTTTGCTTACATGCGTGCACTGCCAGATTGCATGTTTAGTATTCAATCAATATTTGGTGGTGTGGTGCTGTAACATTTTTTTTTTTTTCTTTGAAATGCAATTAGCTTCATGGCTCATGGAGATGTATGCTAAGTGTTTAGGCATGAATAGAGCTGATTCATGTTGTCCAGCGCAATTATCTGCTGAGAGGGGAAAAAAAAAAAAAGTAGCAAACAGAGTGGCAATTTGGGCACCAGCTCACTCACACTGTACTGTTATGATTACCTTTATAGTCCCCATTGATTTCCTGATGGCATTATGAGTTGTAATTTTCCCAAGCGATCTCTGTAAGAAGAAGCTTGTTACTCATTTAAAAGTCATGATTTCAGTTCTCACACCCTGCATATACAGTATTCTGTTTTTGTTTTTTTTTTTCCTTCCACTTCTCTCTCATCCTCTGCTGTCCTCCTTCTCCCTTATGCACAAACATATGGGAATTTCTTAGAAACTCAAATCCAATTTTTGGCTTGAGTTCAAACCTGTTCTCCCCTTTTTCTCCCCCACCCCACGCCTTCCCCTCTTCCAAAGCCTCCGGCACAGAAACAGGCAATTCATGATGGCAAAGCTGTTGGAGCACAGCAAGACCACACATTTACCCCTGGCACTTTCATCAAACGAGGTGAGAGAAGGGGTTTTTTGTCTCTCATGTTTAATGTGATACAGGTACGGGATGTTGCGTTTGTCAACCCGGTGCCATTACGACCCTTTAAGTCAAAAAGGCTGCCACAAGCATCCCCTTTAAAAAAAAAACAGAAGGATGAAAAAATTATTGAAGATGAAGAGGGAGGGTAAGAAATACTAAGGGACAGGAGTATTTAGTTGGTTTGTAGTGAGACCTCATCGTAGCACGAGATGCCGCAACAGTAATACGGCATCATATTCCTCGTCGAAGTCATGTGTGCCCCATAAAGAGCTGCTAACTCTAGTACAGAAAGTTTAAGCTATTGTTTATTGGGCCTGGATGAAAAGTGTTTCAATGCTGATACCCCAGAGTAATAGACAGAACACACATAAACAAAGACACACTTCAAGACTCGTGCTGTTGCCATGACAACAACCCACTGAACAAGGATCATTAGTAACACCACTAGTCCTAATTTCCTTAGGGCGCCTGTTATTCCAAACCAGCAGAGTCGGTCTTTTAATAATCTTAATAATCAATTAGTCAATCAAGTTTATTTGTAGAGCACATTTCAGCAATGTGGTGCTTTGCATCTTGAAAAACAAACAAAAATATGTATGTTATTAATTTGTTTTTATAAATTGAAAATACCCTAAATAAGCAGTTATGTGTTCAGAAGAAAATCAGCCCAAATTTATTCACAACCCTGCCACCTGTAGGTTTAAATCAGTCTTTTAACTTGACCAATTTGCTTCTGTATTTTCATTTTACCGCTGGAAGAAATATTAAACGTTTCAAAAGTGGCCCAGTCAAAATCCCGAACGGAAGGTGATAGAATCTGCGGAGGGATGAGCCGGATGTATCACCGCCCTGGTATTTACCGAGGATAAGAGGTTCGGATGATAGCCCCCCATCTCTTCACACGTTCCTCTTCTAATCAAAGCTACACACGACTAGCAGTGTTGCACTTGTAGCATGATTCACTTCTCGATAGCCCACCGTCCCTCTAGCAATTACAGTTCTGACAGCTCCACTAAGACACGCTTCCACGTTATAATTACCACTGGTGTATTTATTCAGGATAGGTATGCAAGTGTGTACGGGTGTGTGCAAATGTGCCAGACCAGGGGGATTTTAGGCTTGTAATTATGATCACTGGGGAACCCGATCATCTAACAGGGTGGCATGTTTTCTGCTAAATAGAAAGGGAGATCCCTTTATGTTACCTTCATTCCTGCAAAGAGTGTGGAAGAGCTTGTCCTAATACAGAGTTTTTTTTTTGTTTTTTTTTACCAATATCCACCTCCAAAGAGGAAAATTTCAAGAATACAGACAGTGATGGAAGCCACAGGCTTGACCGGACTGATTAAGGTCAAGCTTTTGCTTCAGTGCATGAAATAAAATTTCCAAAAACCTGCTTCTGGTGGCTGAAATATGGGATCAGATACACACACATACACGTACACACACACACACACACACAGCTTCTGGGTAAATATGGGAGGTCCTTCCACTTCCCCTCACTTACAACCCTGTCTGATGAGATCATATTTGGGCTGATGATTATTCGAATCCCCGCAAGCAAAGAGCATGATTGGTTTAAATTCACTTGACTCATTTGCAACTGCTGCTGGAGAACTGAATTTTGTCCGTACTCTCTCAGCTTCGCCTAAAACATTAAAGTTAAGATTTGTCTGCTATTATTCTAAGTATGTGCTCGGGCCCGCTTCTCCTGCTTCCTGATGCATGTAACTGTCTATCTACAGCAGATACTCAGAGATCAGACTCCCCGATATCAGTCATCATCTAGTCAACTTGCCTCAAAATTTTGAGCGCCGCTTCTCCCTGGTGTTGATTTAATCCATTTTGCCACAGTGAGCGCTGAGACGGCTGATGCCGTTTTTCTCAAAATATTTCCTCTCAAAGCCTGAGAGCAAATAGAGATTTGCACTTCCATTTGCCAAGCTTGTTATTATAAGTCTTAAGCACAACATTGACAGAAAGCTGATGAACAGAAAAGGAAAAATGGGAGAGCCTTTGACTTTGCAATTTCTCTGCTGCTATTTTGGATGGCAAGTTGTCTGCATCCCGACAACAAATGATGGTTGTGCAGTTTTTTGGTGTTTGCGAAGCCGGGGGGGTGGGTTGAGGCTTTTACCCTCTGACTGGCTGTCACTGTGATTCTAAATCAGGCGTCAAAGCCTTTTCTCATTAAAAACTCTCCATAAGACACATGGCGCAGACAGCCATCAAAACAAAGCTTGTTTTTGACCCTCTTACATCCCTTTTTCCTTAATGCGCCAGTGAGACGAGCTGAAAACTAGTCTGCAGCTGGTGCTCGATTGACAAGGTAATTTTAGACGCTCTGCTGAGGAGCTTTCTACTGTATTTTCTGCTTCAGAAAAAAATAAATAAATAAATAAAAAAAATGAGCATATACGTTTATTGGAGATTTTTCTAATCCTCGCAATTTCTGTCTTGGGGCTCAATCCTGCAGACCGACTCTAATGCAGCGTTTCAGTCTCAATTACATTTAATGGATGGATTAGACATCAAGCCTATTCACTTCACATGTGGTAGCAGCAGAGAATGTGAACTGGGTTGGAACTGGAGGTTTTTTTCTTAGGAACAGCCACTGAGGTATACACAAGCTCTGGCTGTCAAAACAGGAGATGTTTGTTTTTTACCCAAGATTTCCAAAGTTAACCTCGTAGCAAGTAAAGTGGAAAAACTGTCATGTCTTGCATCTCTGCACAACAGCTCCAGACGTGTCACCGTGCTTCCCCTCTGCTTACATGCTCTTAGTGTCTTCAAGTGGATTACATAAACAGAGCACTGCTGGCATGGGGCTAAAGTTATGACTCTGATGATGAAAGACTTTCTCACTTTTGTAGAACTCTGTGAGAAGAAAGAAAAAAAACAAAAAACTTGTTGTATTCATCATACATGTTTTTTAAGGTACAACCTACAGATCCAAAATCCAGCTTTTCAAGATCTAAAAAAAATATTTTGAGACTTAAAAGACACTTAATTCAATTTACCTTCTGTCTCATATTGGCTCCTCCAAACATTGTTCTTGTCATGTGACCAAATGGCTTGGTATTTGTCTCTCTTGACTATACAAGTCTTCTCTACAAGACACTTGAGTTTGTTGATGTGGTTGGCTGCAAACGTCGGTCAAGATTTAACGTCTCATTTTTGGAGACGGCAGCTCCTTCTTGGTCAGCACCGAGTCAGCTCTTGGTAATGGTTTCCCAGCATCTCATATTTTCTGATAGGCCTGAGCCATATTCTGACACAAATTTAATTGGACATATATGAAATACGTAAAAAATATTACAAAAATTTAAATAGAAAAAGTTAAAAGACTTTCACTGATGCTTACTGACTTCAAAATGCAGCTGAAATGAGTTTACCAAGCATGGCTTTCAGAGTTTATCGTTTGTACTGTGTTCAGATGGGATCAGAAAGTCAGATTTTCAATGCATTTGTTTAGTCCTCAACAAGGACTGACCAACCTTAAACATGCATTAAAACAGTAACTGTTGACATCCATTATTTGTAGTTTTACCTTCATCTGAGGGCGACGGTCTGAGACAAAAAGACAAAACTTGAGCACCCTGGGGCTTTAAGATGACAACCATATTGAAAATTGCTTTCAAAAAGAAAGTTGCTCAAAGTTCTGGATGTTGTACGGCTGTGTCTGTTGACAGGACTCTGTGATATGGTGAGGATATCGGGCGGGGGCAGCTCCCCTAGACTGGCAAACTGAGGTGGCAAAGAGAGAATCGCAGAGTGAGTTCCAACTCCAGGGCAATATCTGGGAAGCCAAAGTCTATCTTCCTAGATAGACTTAATCGCAATGATGCTTGACAAGCATTTGGCAGGTGTTTCCATGTCACCCAATCAAGGAATGCCATACATTTTTCCATTGCACCGATTGGCTGTACCCCCAAGAGCAGAGACAAGTAATGTTAGGCTTGTGTGGTAGTGCTAGGATGTGCATATTCTGCGTTTGAACTGTTAAAACATTATAAGTGTTTTTTAGTACTCACAGATTTCAGCTATTCACAGGGAATAACTAAAATATGGTGCCTGGTGTCCACTACCTAAAAAAAATAATTTTTTTTTTTTTTTTATATAGTGGACACCATGGGCCCACTATATAAAAAAACTGCTACCACTGATAGTTAATGTCTATAACTAGGAGAAAAATAGCGGGGGAAACAACTGAAATAATTCCAAAGGCAGCAGCAGGTAAATTTTCCACATCTAATGCAAAATCTTAGGAAGGTGGGTAATGATCCGGTATTTTAGCCATTTTGGTGTGCACACATTCACTATGTAACATTGTAAAAATAAAAATAAAAAATATGCAGCAGGACATGTAAGCAGGTCCTTCATCTATAAACAGACTGAATGCGCACATTACTCACTTTCTATCTTTTCTAATCGCTCTTTTTCTGTCAGAGATTTATCACGCTCGTGGCGCCAAAGAACAGTTGCTCCAGTTAGTAAATGCCACATAAAATAAATAGAAGTTTCAAATAATAAAGATTTATGAGCAAATTCTTCAGGAGGCATGCATGCAGTACGGTCTCGCAAGATGTACCACAGTGTAAAATCTCACAAATGTGTTTCATTCTGGGTCAGGAGAGAGGGGTGATCAGTTCAATTCAAGTAATTAAAACATCCCTACGCGTGTGCCAAGGAACTGCTGTCTTTCTCTTTTTGCCTCTGCACCGGGTCTCTAAAGCATCAGCACATTACAAACCAATTTCCCTATATCAGCTTATATTCACATTTGATTCTGTTGCAGTGCTGATGGGAGTTGGAACACGGGTCTCTGTACACAGGAATCTAAATAACATTATGAAGCCTCGCGCAGACCTCATTTATAATCCAATGCCTTGGCTGAATTCCATTATGACTTTTCTCCCCTTCTTTATTTGTGGGGAAATAAGGGAAAGCGGAGATTATAAAAATGGCATCAACATACAGTAACTGCCAGGAAATGGTGGCGTGGACGTAAAATCTCAAATATATGTGCACAAAAAGTAGCTAAAAGACAAGTTTTATAAATCATCCTCCCTCATTGGAGACGGCAACAATATATCAGCTTTGCTTGCTGAACTTTTATCAAAGGCTATTGATACTTGCTACCCACAGGTCCTATTTTCAGCTAAGGTCCAATTGCTTAATGTGTAAGATGCTGGGCCTTTATGTGAAGAAAGCTGAAATTACATCTTTCTTTGCGCTGCGCCAACAGAACCGCATAGGAAAACAACTCTAATCAATCATATGCGCCGGAGTCTGTGCTTTTCAAAACATGTAAACAGCATCACTTTTAATAGGATCATTACAACTTTGCTCTGAGCTTTATGCTGACAATACAATAAAAAGCTCAGCTGTGGCTACCTGTGATAATTAGCAATGAGCGTCTTCTTTTGTCGTTATTGTTGTATAGTGGTATTATGTTGAACACAGCAACTCTATCTTATAAATCTGGATTTATGCTTAAATGACCCGATGACAGAACCACTGCAAAGTTGTGATTCTTTTGACGTAGACAATAAGAGAGGTAAACCTGACTGTGTGTACTCCTTGTATTTCTTTAAAATAAAAAAGTAGTCTACTAGAAAGTGTTTCTGTATTCGGCTGGGCATTTCCTTCCACAACAGAGACTCTGAATGAACCATTGCTTTCATTAGTATTCTTCTTGTTTTTCATAGAAAGCACCACCAACTCAGTACATCTGTGTTTATCTGGGTTTTCTTGGATATAGCAATTGATGGAGTAACTACTGCCTTTAATGTACTTTCTTTGTTTTTCCTTTCCTATTCACAAGTACTTTTGTTCGACCCGTCATTTGTTTGTTTGTTTTTCGTGGTGATGTGTCAATGCCAGTTACATTTTCACTTAATAACGTAATGGTTTAAAATGTCGCAAAAGTTACTACAGCTTTATTTGGGTAGCAGGAGAATATGCAACTCTTCACAGACAGCAGAAGAAGCTATACTGCGGTACAATTAGAGAAATGCTCAACGACGCCAAAGTGCTGACATCAACTACTAAACCGTAGCCAACATTGCGATACCGCTTCAGTCACAAAAACAAACCTCCGAGAGCACACTTGCAGTGAAAGTTTCACACGGTGTTTTTGCCAGAGATCTACTCTAAACTTTTTAGGAAGGTTATTATGTAGCCGGATGTGTCACAAACACAATGTCAGGATGGTGATTTGAGTCAGGGAACCTTGAAACATCTGGATTACTCCCGTCTCCCCACCCCCGCTGCGATAGGATGACAGCTGGGCTGGGAGAAGATGTCAGACCTGAGTGACACGCAGGTGCGTGGCCCCTCGCCTGCCCAACGCCACGTGGACGGGATAACTCATTAATCACAGCACTCTGTCAGGCCAGGGGGTGCTGCTGCCACCAAGTGTTGTCCTCCTCAGCTCTCACACATAAACATATTGTACCACGCGATGCGTTGCGTGTGTTAATTGACATTTCTTATGTTGATTTCTGTCGTAACCTCAGCTTGGATCTCTCTGGTAATTGGCATAAATGACCAACACTAACGAATACTTCTGATGGGCCAAACAGGAAATACGATCCCTTTCTTGTATTCGGAACAAAACAAGAGGCACTGGACAGTATACCATCATTAGAGAGGTGATATGCAATAGAGGCGGCAGTAATGGAGAGATTCTTGTCACCTTGTCTTGGGTAAGCTTCCTTTAATTACTTATCAAACAGCCTTCAATGTCAACAGAATAAATCTGTTTCATAAAGTAACAATTTTTGACTTTTTCCACATCCCAAGGAGAGAAAAATCAATTTTAATCTAAAGCACTCAAGTTCCTTCCATATGCATGCCCAGCGCAGCATACTGTACATCATCTGAAGCAATAAATGGCCTGGTGACAGAAGAGTGTGGAAGACGGGGGTTGGAGAAGAAGAAGAAGGAGAAGAAGAAGAAGAAAAAAAAAAATCATAATTGAAGCTGTTGTTTGCATTGCTTAGTGAGGCACTTTTTTGCTGAGCGGTGCCAGAGCCGTGTTATATTGTTTTGTCAACATTCCTAATGAGTTGCTCCGATAATTTAGGAGCTCGGCAGCTGATGAGAGACGGATGACAAAAGTCCGGGAAATCTTTGCGCTCTCCATCTGCCACATCGCCGCTGGATAATTACAGTAAAGCGCATCCACGGCGAGCCACTCGTCCTAAATTCGCCTCCACAAGAGTGTGTGTGTGTGCGTGTGTGAGCGTTAGTCACTCCAAACACTCTCCCGCAACACTTGATTTATATATAGGACAGTTATGCAAATGCGAGGATGCTAATGCCTCCTTTTGCGTTTGACTCCGGGGTTGCCTTTGCTTAATTCAGCCAAGATTGCATTTTTTGACCCTTAATCCTGACAATGGCACTCAGAAAAGGAGGATTTCACATCCAGTTTAAAAAAAAAAAAATGCATTTGTTAATGCTGACTGTGAGATTGTTTATTTCCGTCTAAACACTCGGGGGCCGACTCCTTTCATCACAAGTTGGACTTTTGGCAGGCAAATTAGCTAGAATGACAAGTCTGCCTTAAGCGCTGAGAGGAAGCTCGTTTGAGGCCACCATCTGAAGAATAATCTATTTATCACACTTGGCATTAACTTGACCAAAAAAAAAAAAAAAGCTCAGACCAGCACGTCAACATTTTTTGGTCGTTACATACTAAATCGCAGAGTTACAAAGCTTTATTTTTTTTTTCCTCTAATTTTTTTTTTCCATTTTCAACCGCTTGGTGATAAAAAAAAAAAGAAAAGTCAGACGTGTTTATACATGAAATGCCCAGAGAATATTTGCTCTGAAGGGTCTCGACCATGAATCACAATAGCCTTCTTATGGAGGAAGAGATGGGCGGGGGGAAGAAGATGGACAAATCTGCTTACTTTGGAGCTTATTGAGCAGAATGAGTCATGCACAGAGATGAAAACGTGACTGCAAAGCTAAAGGTAAAGGGAAGCCTGACGAAGAACAGAGAAGCGCGGCGATGAGACGGAGGGTACGGAGAGGTGAGACAAAAGCTGATGGGGTGGGGGGGGGAAGAGAGAGACAGGATATGGCTGGAAAAAGAGGGAGAAGGACTGCAACATTAAAGTTCAGTTGAAATTAGTTCCACTGGGCCACTCTGGGTCTTTTTTTTTTCTTCCTCCCTTCCCTTCATTTTACAGAGCCTACTGCCTCCGGTGGAGCAGCTGCCTCCTGGGAGCGTCACCGTCAGGGTTGCTGACACACAGCTCTTTCAATATCACTGACTGAATTGTTCAAGGTGTCACTATTGATGGTGACGAAGCATGTTGAAAAGACAGCCAGTCTTCACAGTTTGTCTCTGGTTGTCCTGCCTCCTCTTCTGTAATTGTTTTCTCTCAACTATATATATATATATATA
>NW_006800050.1:990805-1063264 GCF_000485575.1 Poecilia formosa | reverse complement strand
TATATATACACACACATACATATAAAGATGAAAGAGGAAGTGCCAGTCAGTCAATCCTCCTCCAGTCCTTCCTGTGAAAGTCATGACCCGACTGTGGCAAAACCTCAAGCTTGCATTGGATTTCCTCTCATTCAGAGGGAACAATGCTAAGGGGCTTCCAGGGTACTTGAACATTAATGACTCGGGGGGGCTTTAATTGTCAGTGGAGAAGAGAGTCTCCTACACAACAGACCAGCGACATGGAGCTCTTTCTCATGTTATTGAATACTTATCCTGACCTTCTGCCATACAAAGTAAAAAAAAAAGGGTTCATATGTTTATTTTTACGACCCAAATAAGCAAAGTTATCAATCCAGTTTTAGCCTATTTAAAATTATCAACATAAATGTTAACAATAAATTTATTCTTTATTGTTGAGATGAAAATTGAATTATGGGAGCCGGAGACAAAAAAACAAAAACAGAAGAGAGAGAATGAAAGAAGACATGTAGAAAGAAGAAAGGCAGAAAGAGTGGAATAAAAATGAAAATGGAGAGTACTGAGAAACAAAAGAACTGCAAAAACAAAGAAGGTGAGTAAATACAAACAGAAGGTTGAATAGGAAAGAAATTGGAATGAGTAAGGAATGAAAGGAAGTATGACAACAAAAAAGAGGCTGTAGAAGGAAGAAAGCATGCAAAGAACAGGAAAGAGAAGGAGGAAAAGTAAAGAAAACAATAAAAAAGAAAGGAAGAGAATATGCTAGAGAAGGAAGTTGTAAGGAAAGAAAGAGAAATGTAGGAAGGCATGACAAAAGGAATAAATAAAGGAAGTCAGGTCTGCAAAATGT
This sequence comes from Poecilia formosa, assembly GCF_000485575.1. NCBI lineage: Eukaryota > Metazoa > Chordata > Actinopteri > Cyprinodontiformes > Poeciliidae > Poecilia > Poecilia formosa. The sequence continues at coordinate 1,062,435 of NW_006800050.1, read as the reverse complement.
AAGAAAGTTGGAAACGAAGAAAATGAGGATGAAAAAGGTCATGAATAAAGACAGGAATAAGGAAGCATAGATGGAGAGAAAGAGAAAGTTAAAAAAGGGTAAGATATGAGGAAGGAGAGAAGAATAGAACAAGTGAAGAAAGAATGGAAAAAAAGAACACAGAGCAACAAAAAACGGCCAGAAACAGGAAAAGACAAAAAGGGATGGAAAGACGAAAGAAATAAAAGTCAGAAAGTGCCAAGGAATAAAAATGGATGCAAGTGAAAGTAGGGAAAAAAAGGAAACGAGTAAGGATGGGAAAAAAGGAATCAGAAAAGATACAACTTTTAGATAATGGAACAGGGAACTAAGTCTGGAGCTGTGTTTCCACACCATTTCTTCTCTCATACTAATCTAAACCTGGAAAAAATAAAATAAAATGAAATTTCAGTTTTTCAAACTGGACAGGAACACAGACAAGGAAACAGAGGAATTTTTTTCTGAGCAACTGTCTCTTTTTTTCTCATCTTTCATCCAGTGCTGCCTCCCTCTCTACAACACTCCCACCCCTGATTTATCCTGTCCTAAAGCCCAGCTGCCTTTCCCTCTCCTCTTCCCACTGTACTCTTTAAAGCTAGTCCAAAAGTGTAATCCCCATAACTAAAGCAAAAAAAAGAAAAAAAAGAAAAGAAATCTAACAGGATGAGATAGCCAAAGCATGGGCTTGATAGCAACCAATCCCTCCCTCTCCATTGCTGGACTATCACATTCCCTGAAAATAAAACAAAAAAGTAGTTCATACTTCCTGAATGTTTGACCTGAATGAAACTTAAACAGAGGTTTTTATGAACACACACATAACCACATTAAACGTCTGGTTGGGGAAAAAAATCCCAGCGTCATCATCGTCATCATCATCATAATAGAAGCGACACAAGAGTGATCATGTTACCTATACGATTAAGAAAATAGAAATCCAGCCGACCATCAGGGGAATTACAACAGGAGAGAAGTTTCAAAGCTGGCCGTTAAGCTTGTTGATGCGTTTTAATCTACAAAAACCAGATGTGCGCCTCCCAAACTCCTCGACTTTGTGGGCGGATGTAAAGACTGGAGTGCACTTGAAACAGATGTCAAGCTCTGCTTCTCTCTTTGTTTTTTTTTTTTCCCCTTTTTTGCTTTGTCCCTCCAAATATGATATGGATGCCATCTACATAGCCACCTGCATTCATTACAGCGTTGTTATACCTGGGCGCGGCTCCATTGGCATTAATGCATGCTGCTGAGGCCCTATCTTAAAACCCGCACCTGGCCATGTATGGAAAATAAGCTCGTTACCCGCTGAACGGATATAAGGAACCCCGCTGGCTCTGTGCAAGCTCTCCTTGAGGGCCGAACACTTTTTTTTTTTTTTTACTTACTAAAAACAAAGTCTTTTCATTTTTTTTTTCTTTTTTTTCTGGAGAGCAGTGGACATGTTTTTGATCTGTAATCTGCACAATCCGTTTGTGGATTACCTGGCCAATTTTCACCCCAAGTTTATCGCAACACTTTCAAAACTTTGATCTTACTAAAAACAAGCAGACATATATTTAGCACGCCTGAAATGTTCGATTTCAAAGGTAGCAAGTTTTAGCGCACATTCGTGGAGTTTGAATACAATTAAAAGCAAACACAAGGGAGAAAACAGAAAAAAGTGCCTCAGTGCTGACTACATGCACGCAATAGGAACGGTCGAATTTCAACAAGATTTGCTCAACAGGTGGATCATTTGGGAGTGTGCAAATTATTAGATTAGCAGAAGGCTGTTTTAGAGCTATTGTCCAAAAGTCGATGAAAACAGTGACTGAATGTCACCAGACATAGACGATACATTATAAAACATTCAGATTCAGTCATTAAATCAGTCGCATACTGTCCAATATCTCAAATTGATCAGCGTAGTCACGTGGTCGCTTGAGACAGATGTGAAGAAATTATTTTGGGTTTTTAGAGTTAAAAGATGGAGAACATTATGTGGAGCAAGTTTTCATTTCCAGATCCGACTTCTAACGTTTGAGGTAAACAGAATTTAGCGACAGTGCAGCCATTAGGAACAATCACACAGACTTCTGCAAATGGAAAAGCTGGCGTGGGATTGTCCTAAAAGCTTTTTCTGAGACAGTTTATCGTAAATATGGCATTCTGATAAAAGGACCATTTAGCGAGAAAAAACTAGAGACAGACAAAAATCTCGCAAACAGGCAAAATCTATTGTGTCTCGGAAACACAAGAGATGTTGGTGCAAGTGTCAGTTGTCAGTTTCAGCAGATTGTACAACAAAAAACACTCTGGGCAATAGTTTTACTTGTGAGACTTTTCTTGCAGCAAGTGTACCGAAATAGTGTCTGTGCTCAAATTGGTACAATTGGTCCAGATTAAAGTGTGGGGGGGAAAAGATAAAAAAGACGGAGAGCAAGCAGGATTACTTAACTTAGCGCTTACTGTGATCTTTTCAAAAGTTTTCCGGTATTGTTTATTATGATTATCTGTATCATTTAATTAGATTCTTGGTCACTTTAATCATATTTTGATATTTTATGCAGTAATTTTGTGAACTAAGATTTTTTATGTTTGAAATGTTGCTCTAGAAAAATATTCAGTACCTTATTTTACGCACTATAAGGCGCGCCTAAAAATCTTCAATTTCCTCAAAAGATGACAGTTCGCATTATAATCCGGTGTGCCTTATATATGAAAAAAGTTTTAAAATAGGCCATTCATTGAAAGTGCGCCTTATAGTGCGGAATATTCTTATAGTGTACTATAAGAATATTGCACTTAAGAGAAAAATTAGGCACCAAATAGGTAAAACTAAAATAAGATTTGCAACTGTACAAATCTGTCTACATTTCTTGAGAAGTAAATCCCAAAATAAATAACTTAGAGCAACAAAACCTCATATGACCCATTTTGAAAATAGCCACGATTTAAACTAAACTAAGTCTATTTATTCAGTGGGGAAAAATAAATGTTCCCCTAACGGAAAAAACAACATTTTATACAAAGTACTAACAGCAGGTTTCTCAATAAATACACAATGTTTAAAAAGTATATCTTAGTGAGATTTTCCCCTGTTGAATATCTGCCCTCAAACGAGAAACCAGATTTTTGTCAAACATTTGGTGTGACAATATGCATATATATTCTTACAAGTGGTAAGAACATCTCGTTGAACTGTCCACATGTTCTATAAATGTGAGGTATTTTGAACAATTTGTTACTAAAAACACTTCAAAACCCTATTATGCCCATAACATGGCAACAACAGCAATGAAGTAGTGCATTTTAAATGAGGAGCAGATGGAAAGAAATTGGGAACAGGAAGTGTGTCTAATTAGTGACAGAAGAAGGTAAGAGAACTTCTCTAAGCTGGATAAAAATTGGCCAGCAGTCACTCAAACTGGGAATGGCTGCTGCAAGTCATCAAAACATCCCAGGTGACAGATATAATGAGCACAGATTTAAACATTATGAATGTTTATGTTTTCATGACTTGGTTTCTTTCTTTTTCTCAAAACTAAAGCTTTGATACTGATTTAGTTTCTTGTGGTTTTCTGTCACCTTTTTGAGCAAAACCCTGTTAAGAATCAGTCAGGTCTCCACTGAATACCTTTTTTTCCAGCTTGTTTCTATCATCAAAAACCAATTCAGAAACTCAACTATCACACAGGAGCTTATGCAGCGCACATCACCATACCGCTTAAGTTATACATAAATATTGCTGCCATAGGACCAGATAAGCAATAGGCATGCCTCAGGGAGATAGTGGAGGTCAGTCCCCTTGTCCATTCATATTCTTCTCTCATTCGCCTGCTGGCCTTTCATACTAATTATAAGATTTAGCTGTAATCCTGCACAAAACTACAACATGCCTTATGTAAAATGGTAAAACTTCGACAAAAGCACTTCCTATCGTACATTTGCTCCGTTTATTGTCTGACGGGTTCTCTGCTTGCTAGGGGTCACACACCGACACGGTTACACTAACTTATGCAAATACGGCGCGCTCACCTGCTGCGTTTGGTGTGAGGCGACTCATGTAGCATGGAATCACTCGCACAGCAGGGAGGAGGCGAGGAAGCACAGGGGAGGTTTAACTCCCAGCAGGACAGGTTAACGGAGTAACACAGCCTGAAGGTCAATTATTCCAACTCATTTGTTTGTTTAGGGATGAGTGATGCTGATTTATCAAGGCTAGCCTCGACATAGTTGGATATTTGCCCTGTTAACAGCCCGTGAAAGGTAGTTTTCTCTCAAAAATTGATTGAACACACACCTGTGCTTGCTGAGGACATGCTGATTACCTAAAAGAAAAACAGTTGGCTCAACTTTATAGGAGGGCCGCCGGGGTGGATAATTCATCAGAAGGGGTTCATTGTCTTTCGCACAGAGAAGGATAACAGTCCAGTTGGTGGAAGCCAAGGTCTGGGTCCACAGGCTAACGGCACGGTCCTCCAATTAGAGGTGACAGAGAGGAAGGTCCTGACCCCCATAAACCTTGCCGGTGGAGAGCTGTCAGTCAGAGCACGGCAAAAGGGGGAAACCTCATCACCCGGCAGTTACTGGCATAATAGTCAAAATACCAGCTCCGCAGTGATGGCTGCGACATTGACCCAAGCGCTTATCTCCAATCAACCATCTGCTGCTGATACAAGCGGTGGAGGGAGACTTGGGAAGAGCTGAATGAAACCTGTGTCAGTTATAGCTTTAGAAACATGAGGGGTAAGATGAATGAACGGCTGCTCAATCAGAGGTCACCCAGACACTTCCCCATTGTCATGCACATGAGAGATGCAATTTCCTGATTACCTGAATGTGTCCTCTAAAACCTCTCTATAGAAGGAGTAAGGGGCCTCTTTCGACAGCCTATGCCACTTTTAGGATCACTGTGGTATTACTAAAGTTTCTCAGTCTGGTTTTAAACTACATCACTGTACCGAAATTGCACTATTAAAAGTTTTAAATGGCTTGATATCTTTCACTGACCCTGAAAAATCTGCTACCTTGGTGCTTTTTAAACCTCAGCGCTGCTTTAAATGGTAGACTATAGCATTCTTATTCCTCATTATACCAATGGTTTACCTTTGGTTGGAGCCACAGCACATTTATAGTCATGCTGTGAAATACGCCATCTTTTAAAAGTCTCTCTCTCTCTCTCTCCCGTGGTGTCCCTCAGGGGCCCCTTTTTGCACCCTTCTTTTTCCTCAGTATATTCCTTCAGATTCAAGTTTTTGGAAATCATGTCATCTTATTTCACCATTACCACGGAGGCACATAAATTTTATAAAATGTGTTTTTTTCCCCTGGTTTTTAAGATAGAATTTTATGTTAATATAAATATGAGCATGGTGTGAATGTAAATTTACGATGAAACAGAACTGGTTAAAAACAAATGGAAATTTCTGTCATGAGACATAAAAAATGCTTTTGTAAAGTCATTTTTAATGCAATGCATATTAACTTTTCAATGTAATCAACACATAAATTATATTTATTTTATGCATGTATTCAAATATGACAAAATGTTATCCTTTTAGCCATAAAAGCTTTTTTAATGTAATAATTTGATTGAATTAAAGACGGATTCAAACTCAAAGTCTGGAAATTATTAAATATTAAATGTGGTGGATCTGGACAACGGAGGTCTACGGAAAATCGTTTTTGTCCCAGGACTGACTTAAAATATATCAAAGCATAGAAGGCTTTTGCTGTAGCTGCTCCCAGACTGTGGATAACTGCCTCCTCAATCCTGTAAACCACATTTAAAAATATGTTTTTAGTCATTGGTTTTCGAGTCTGACTGAAGATTTTAAGTTGTACAGCACTTTAGTCAACTGTTGATCTTTTTGATTGTGCGTTATAAGTACATAACTTAAGATCACTTAATCTTCAGAAGTAAAAGTAAAGTTTGTGATTCTGCAGCAGGATCTTCCACGCTCTAAATGTGTTTCATGTCATGGCACGAATTGGTTGGAAAATGGGAATTACATCAGACTGCGGAAATGTTATTTATTCAAGTTGCAATTTTTAACATACATGAGATGCAGCAAGAAAATCTGAATATAAATATAGATGGGTTTTCGTGCTCAGAGACGTTTTGATGGCAATAAAGTGATTTCACATATAACATGACGGGCAGGAAGAAAGGAAAGTGTCTTACATTTAAAAGAAAAACAACTTGAATCTTTGCATTAAAACACCCCAAGGAAAAGACAAGACGAACTTCATAATACATGTCAAAGCAGTTCCATTGCTTTAGAGCAAGTTAAACTTATAAAGTTGTGTATATATCTCAAATAAATAATCTATTGATCCAGCTCTCGGTAGAAAATTATCTCAATTTATTTGATTTCTCGTGGTGAATTTAGTCAGAGTGAGTCTATGTGTAACTTTTCCAAAGTTGCAATTTCCCACACAGCCCTCACACATCTTTTATCTAGTGCCAGCATAAGGGGTAAGCAGGAAAAAAAACTAGGCTGCGGTAAACATAGTCACTTCTGCAACGCAGTCGGAGAAGCTGTGAGAGTGGTGCCAGTGAAACAAATGTACTTCAAGCTTTCCCTTCCCACTAACCTGCATTCCTCTCTTCTCCCCGTGCTCGTGGATCCTGGCAACAATCTGCTTTTTATGCAGGTTGAATTTGAATAGCTTTGAAATGCTGGGAGCATCAAGCAAAATCTTTGTGAAAGTTTTTTTTTTTCATTTTCCCCCAAATGTACTAAATTATTTCTATATTAAACGCCACCATTGTATGGTGTTTAAGTGCACAGACGTCATATATTCTCACTGTATTAAGATTGTGTGTTTATGCCGTGTAATTTTAAAGTTTCATAGTGTCCTAAATCTATACAGACTGAGTACTGACAAGTAAACTCTAAAATTAAGGTGCAATGTAGATAAACAAATAGAAACTTATGCTAAAAACACTGCACTTCTTAGCATTATTAGATCTTTCTCTTTTACAAAACTAAAGGCAAAAAAGTCTGAAAAATCTATAAATTTGTCATACTAATCTGGACCTGGAAAACGATTAAAGAAAACTCCATACTTTTATAGACTTTTCAAGACTACATAGAAAACCTGGGAAAAACAAGGAGAGGTATTGGGAAAATCTGGGTTAATCGCAGCCCGATACTCGGGGCAAAATGAAACTATTATTGCAGCTGCATGCTTTCTTAGTCTTTGTTGTCAGGAATACTCTTGCATTATCTCAGGCATTAGATCAAGCTGATTATCATCGTACTTGGGTCATGTTGCCACGCTATGATTCTGCAATAATGCTCGGCCTCACACCCGGGAATAACTGGGAGACAAGGTGTTGTCACTGACAACACGAACTATCGTCTCCAAATTTCCCACTCCAGACACGTGGAGATACTTTGACACTGACAACCATATGACAGCGCTATGACAACCTGTTAGTAAGGTAATGTGTGTGTATGTGTGTGTGTGTGTGTGTGTGTGTGTGTGTGTGTGTGTGTGTGCACACAGTAGTGAGGTTGTGTTTGATGGAAAGATTATTGAGGGGACAGAACGTGGCAAAAGACGCTCAGCCCAAGTCACTGTCAAGTTGAGAGGAGTGTGATGAAGTTGGTGTGTCTGCCAGCCACTTGTTTTTTCCATCTCCATCTTTAACTCCTAAGCGAGCGCGCCCACCCGTCCTCTCCCAGCTCTCCTCCTCTTCCTCCACCCCCCCCCTCCTCCGTGTCCCAAAGCCCAGCACAATACATCAACGGGTGTCCGAGTCGTCGCTCTGTAATAACTCTGCAATCTCTGGAGGAAATACTCTGTCACAATGCATGAGACAACATCTTTTTTTAATCAATTGAGCGAAACAAACAAAGCGCACTGACAAACGCTGCCAACAGCCACCAAAAAAAACAAACAAACAAAAAAAAAAACGGCATGCTGAATGAAGAGTGATACACAAACAGATCACCAAACCACAGCAACAATCCATCTTGCTATAGATTCTGTATTGGAAATGAGTGACAGGAGAGAACGACTCCAGCTAAAAGGAAAAAGAAACAAACACTTTATTATGAATTGATTAAGCCCATTTTAATTCTGCTCTTTCAATTATTGAACGCCACCTTTAACAAGTTACTTCATAACCAGGCGAAAGCTACGTGCTACTTTACAAGATGTGGATGGCAAATGACTTTCATTTAGCTTTACAGCTGAGTCGCTTTTATGTCCCTCTGAAAACTACCCTGAGCGCCGAATGGTCACACGGACGAGGAGTGGGAGTGGGGGGAGAAGAGTGGGGATAAAGATAGATGTGAGCAGGGAGTACATCAGTCCATAAGTACAATGGCTATAATTAATCATCACCTGCGTTATCAGAAGATTATCCAGAGGAGGAGGACGAGGTGAGAGATGAAGAGGTGTGTTTGCAAGGCAAGAGTTTGGAGTTTACAGGGCTTTTAACAATGTTTGTCCGTGTGAGGATGGCACAGTTTAATACAAACTTTAACTGCCATTGTGGGAAAGTCTAGAATAGTTAATCCGTTTACAGACAAACTAAAACCTGCTCATTTCTTGAATATTCTAGAACTTTGTTGAGTGTTACAGTTGGTTCCAGAAGGTTCGACGGCTTTTAGTTTCTACAAAGTTCTAGAATAGTCTATCTATGGTTTTCTAAGTGAATAACTGGAGCAGAATGTAAGGGTGCGTTCACACTGCAGCCTGAAGTGACTCAATTCCGATTTTTTGGCAATTCCGATTTTTTTTGCCGGGGCCGTTCACACTGCCAGTAAATGCGACCTGTATGCGTTCTGCAGTGTAAACGGGCAAACGACCTGAAAGTGTCCCGCATGCGCAGTAGAGGGCGCAATAGCTTCAGCGTTCTCAGTGTTCTGCCAACCGCCATGAAAAGAAGAAGTGCTCAGTGTTTGCGGAAGTAAACATGGAGGCTAACGGTGGAGCTTAGCTTACATATTTGAAGTTGTTGTCTGGCCGGAGCAGCATATTAACAACTTAATCCTCATATAATCCGTCATGGTTGTTGTTTTTCTTCCCACTTGCGCTTATCATGACGCAGAATAGTGAGATTTGCTGAGAAACAGTGACGTTCGGTTCGGATGTAGGCGACCTGGACGTTAGGTCGCATTTGAATCGGATACGTATCGGATATGGGTCACATTCGAAAAAGAATCCGACCTGTGCTGTTCACAGTGCCATGAAAAGATCGGATAGAGGTCGCATTACATCAAAAAAATCGGAATTGGGTCACTTCAGGCTGCAGTGTGAACGCACCCTAAGAGGGACAAGCAGGTCTCTCTGGGACTTGAGTGCCATTTGAACCGTTTTTTGTAAATACCTGGTTTTGTTAAAAGTTCACTATTATACTTCCTTGAACAAGCTATATGATAGGTCTGTGGGCTATACAGAACTGTATTTAATACACAAAATTATGCTGATGTTGAGATTACAGAAGGGGTAGAGTTAGGGTATCCCTAACAGGTCTGCATCTTTTGAGTTCCTGTTTTAGGGCTATGCTTATGCAAATGAGCTGCTGCTGACCAAGCCCTACCAACTCAGTGTTCACATTAGCGCCTGAGACGCGTGAAAATGGCGACAGACTAAGCGCAATGGTACAAACATACATCTTTGACCCTGAAGCAGTTCCAAAAGCACAACAATTCCACCCCCCCAAATACGACCTTTTTTTAAAATATATATTTGCGAAGTTAGAGGAGAAGCAAGTCTCATCTCAAAATGTAAAGAAAAAAAAAGACAATATCGGTAATGTCCGAGGGTCTGACATGTTCACAAACATTACATCTTCTCAATGTAAACCATCATTTCCAGTTTGCTATAATTCCGACAGTAACTGCGCAGATATTGTGGGTAAGTTAAGGTGAAATACAACCACATTTGCAGAAAAATTTGGATGATATTAGCAAGACGAGAGAGGCATAAGGTAAAGGATAATTAATAGTGCAAAAACAGGTTTGAATTTTCTGGTTTCTTTTGTTGCTCTTTTTTTTTTAAATGTGTTAGATAAATCTAGTTTGATAGGTTATCGCTTCCAATACTGCTGATAACTTATTTTTGGATATTGCTCTGAGATAACGTGGGTTTTGATCTGAGAGCAAAAGTTGTTTAAAGTTTAATCACCTTCATTTTAACCTTACCCAGCTTTTTTCTGAAGGACCTTTCAGATCATCAGTTCTGAATGATGAAGTGTTACCACCATCACTATATAAAACCCTTAACAGCATGAAGATAGAGAAAGCAAACACAAAAAGTAGTGTTTAATTTTAAAATCAATAAAGCTTTTTACAGGTACTACTATTTGACAGTTTCTCAGAGGTCTCATCTACCCATTCTGAATATTACTTTTAGGGAATATGATAAATGCAAACCAATTTTTGTACACTTTGTTTTAATTCAACATTTACACATAACAAACAAGGGCCTGAAAAGGAAATTGTGTTGCAGTTGCCTTCAGAGAGATATCAGTTGTGAACTCAAAAGGTTTTTGGGAACGAAAATGAAGCAAATAAATCCCTGTGATCTTAAACCTTAAGAGTTGGGGGGGGGAAAAAACTGGAGACAGCCTTTTTCAATGGTTTTACGGTGACTCTTTACGGACCAGATGGATGGCCACTAACCTGGATGAGAAATGGCCACAGAGGTTCACTTCACTTCAGTGGAATGTTTTTGGGTTCCCCATTGCATAACTAGCCAGTAAAGGTCTCACAGATGAAAGAATGAGGACATGGCTTTCTTGCTCACCCGACCTGAGCCCTATTGAAAACCTGTGGCTGTTCTTATGCAGGAAATTTATAGTGAAGGAAAACAGTAAACATGTCTGAACAGCGTTCAGGAGACTATGGTTGCTGGTACACAAAAGAGACTCCATGAATAATTTGCTTGAGACTTACTGAATGTAAGGGTGGCCATACGGGTTACAATTTTTTAAGTCAAAAAATGTTTGTTAGAAACACTGACATTTTGATTTGTTTTCTATTCTTACTTTGACAGATCAAAAATAGACAAGTGAGATGGGGAAACTTGTCATTTCAAGAACTATGTTCACCAAACATCGGCAAATAAATGTTTACACATAATAATTTATCAAAATGTTCATTTTACTTACTTACATATTCACATCTGAGGTTTATTAGTACTTTGGAACGACAGAATACTCCAAAGCTACAACTTGTGCACAGTGTTCACAGAAATTGTTTGTTTTGGCGCTGAGATTGAAAATCAATTTAAACTACGTCAAGAACTCTTAAAGCTTAGCACTGGCCAACTGCTTCTGCCTTTCAGCGACTTTGATTTGTTACTGCTTTCATGAACAGGATGTTTTAAACTCCTAAGGAATCACTGCTTACTGGCAGCTCTGTCAGATTTAAGATGCACATGAACAAGCAATTTTTGAAGCATTTAAAGGTAATTTCATACAGACGTTTCTTTTAATTTCACACATTTGAATATTGACTAGTCTTCTTAAAAACTGCATCAAAACTAAATTAATAAAAGTCTAGGCATAGAAACCATACTGTTGGAAGCTATAAACAGTGTAACTAGGTGGCGCTTCACTGTTTAACCATCAATATGGGATCAAGTGCCTTCCCTAATGGCTCTAATATCGATGCCCTGCACTTACAGAGGCACCAAGCCTCTAAAATGTCAACAGTGGCATTTTATGTGCTAATGCCATATGGGTGCAGTGGGCTGGTAAAAGGCTTTTCCTGCACACTACGCTCAAATGCTGATACCTCGACACTGCTTCATTTTTTTTTTTTTTTTTCTTGTGCCGTTATGCTAGATTAGTAGCTGCTGCCTCACGGCGAGAGGCCAGCTTACAGTAATACAGGGAGGGTAGGACTTTGTAGGTGGCCATTCTGACTCAACCCCAACAGATTGGTGTGCAAGGACAGCCAGTGCCCGCCCAGGCCTCTTTTAGGTCAGCTTCTGCACTGTAGCAGGGTGATTGAAGCCCCCACTGCTGCGGCACAACTTGTGCAACATGTTTTACTAAAACACAATATTATGCAAAGGCAGTGTTTTGGTGCCCAGAAATAGAAGCAAAGATCTGGCACAGTGTTGTAGGGACATGCATGACAGCACCTGAGAAGTGTGACAAAACAAACTCCGCAGGAGCAGCGCCTCAACTGCAGCTTGTGGGAGCCTGCTTTTTCACAGGCATTTTTCGAGCTCAGTTTGTTGAGGAGATTTTGATCTCTTCATGCAAAAACAACTGCTCATAAAATATGCAGTGCAGCAAGGAATAATTAATATGTGATACAGTCCCTTGCTTAAGTATTCATAGAATCTGTTGATAGGACAACTATTAGGTGCTCCACAAAACTGGCAATCATGGAAGCTGTAAGAAGTCCTTGTGTGCAATTTACCCATAGGTGCTTTGGCAGAATCAAAGAAAATTGCACTTTTCTACCCCCCCAACTGAGAAACTATACGTGAAACAGCACCCGAAACACACCCGGTCCCCCTGTGATCGTGGCAATGGCAGCATTATGTTGTTAGGATGCAGGAACAAGTGAGATCTGTGGAGCTAAAAACAAGAAAAGAAATCATTTTACATGCTGCAAAAAACTTGATATTGGGGTCGATGTTCATCGTCTCGCAGGCCAGCAACCCTGAACATCCAGCCAGAGTCACAATGGGATTGTTCAGAGTAAAGCAAGTGTTAGCATGGCCCAGTCAAAGTCCAAGTCTAAATCCAATTGATAACCTGTGGCATGAAATTGAAAACTAACCCTCTCCTTCCAGTTGCCACCATTTGGAAAAAAAAAAAAAAATCCAGCCTCTATACATGTAAAACATGGTGAAGACAAACCCTGAACAGTTTGCAACTGTAACTGCATCAAAAGATTCTTCTGTAAGGTAATAATCAAGGAGGCCAACATAACTAAACATACGTTTGTGATTTTTAGTTGTGAAAAAATCAACAAGAACCCTTAAAAAGATGTAGCTTTGCAAGGCACTGTATACTAACAAATGTTCAATTTTGTTGTACAGTTTGGCTACGACAGCTTAAAGTCATAATCTGAAATCCAGACCCAGTGAGGACAATGGGTGCAGTAAGACTTGGTCTAATGGTTTTCCTCTCCGACAGGTGCACCGTCCCTTTGTTCTTCATCACACTCCATAACACAACTGACAGCCATGACTCATTTTGTCACTCATCTCCCACACAAAGGCTGTCCTTGCCTTTTTACCCCGTCAACCGGCTCGCTCTAAATCTTCCGATAAAGATGGGAATGGCACTGAGGCTTTCCTTCTAGAATGGATTTGAAATTAGGTAGATAACCCCCGGAGCGCTTACTCTTTTCGCCATGCCTCGCACACTTGTCACAAGCTGCAGGTGTGCCAACTCCTGCGCACCGTCGCCTCCCCTTTGCTTGTACCCACGTTTGGACAGAGATGTAAAGAAAGCACGTCATACTGACTCTGTGAATATTGCAGAAGGTACAAAAAAAAGAGAGGGGGGAAAAAAAAACAAAACAAAAAAAAAAACGCTGAAGCCCGGAGAAACTGTGGTGTTTATCAGCGTTGAGATCTGCAGATGAGCTGACTGATCTAAAGCAAGCAGGGCTCCGGGCAAAATGAGATTTCTAATCCTAAACAAATTCCTGAGCAATGCGGAACAGGAGAGCAGAGCTCCTTTATTTACATAGCCTGGTGTCACAAACACAAAGAGACAGGGAGGTGGTCTGGGCAGGCAAAATGTCAGCCTTGTTTGAGTAACCTCATAACGCAGATTAACACTGACATAACCTGCCATTTAGACAGGAACGAGTAATCCTGCAGGTTAAGATTATTTGAATATCAACAGCTTGTAGGCTTGTTCGCACATTCATCCGTAGAACCAATCCCTCACAAGGGTTAAAATTCATTTTGTAATGCCTGAAAGTGGTCCTGAAATGTCAGTCGAGCTGTTGGTGGAATGCGATCCGTCATGGAGGTGGTGTGTTGACATACAAGCAAAATAAATACCTGTGGTGGCACAGTAATCGCATGTAAAGCTCATACACATTATCAGTCACCAGTTTAATTGTTTATACAGTTCAGTAACCTTGCAAACTTACAAAGACAAACATAATAATTGTGTTGAAATCCTTAAACTAAATTATGCTTTTTTGAAGAACCCCAACCATATATGGAAAATTTTTTGAAAAAAAAAAAAAAAAAAAAAAAAATACAACTTTAAATTTGAGAACTGTATTTTCCGGACTATAAGTTGCTTTTTTTTTTTCCCCTACACTTTGAACCATGCAGCTTACAGCCCGGTGCGGCTATTCTGTGGATTTTTCTTCAACCACCAGGGGGCTTTTTAGCAGGAAGTGAATCATTGGAAGTCAAAATTGGAAATCAATGAAGAAAGCGCTAATTTTTATTTATAACAAGCACATGCTAGCAGCAGGCACGATGGAGAAATTTCTTCAAACTCTTATGATGCAGCTTTTAAGTTGAAGGCTATCGATCTGGTAGTACAGGAGGAATATAGAGCTGCTGCACGTAAACTCGGCATGAACGAATCCATGGTTTGGCGTTGGAGACGGAGGGCAGCATCCTTAATAAATCCAACAGATTTATTAGGACGCAAAACCTCTGCTGGGTCTTTATGGAAAACCGAGGAGATTTCCAATTTAAAAAAAAAAAATTGTAGCTGCAGCTTACAGTATGGTGCGCTCTATAGTCCGGAAAATACGGTACCTTTATTCTGTTCAAAGATGTGGAAGGAGACGTGCGATTCTCCATGACCTACAGAGATTGTATACAATGCTAGGGCTACCCTAACTCTACCTCCTGCTATCTTACGGAAAAAAAGAAGTTACACCCAAACTCATTAGATTTATCCAAGCACATCTACTCACAATGAACGAGTTGGAAATGAAACTGACTAATTTAGATTTTAAAGCTGCTTTAATTACACAAAAGAGAAAAGAGAAAGAGAGAGAGAGAGAGAGAGAGAGAGAGAGAGAGAGAGAGAATGAATGTGATCTATACCAAATTAATTAGGGCCAGTTGAGTGAATGTACTGAATGCTGGGGGAACAACTGGGTAATCAAAGATGGTCTTAAAACACCAGTTGTTCTACAATATCCCCACAGCGAGTGGAATGAAAGACTACTGGAAATTAAAAAATGGCCATCATTTATTGGACACCGCTTGAAGCCAGCTGCCAGAGCAGGAGTCTGATGGCCGGTGTGAGCCGACATCATAGCAGGGCCCCCACAGCCACACTGAGATTAACAGCTTTCACTGTCTGTATGAAAACAAATATACAGGAGGAATAGCAAAGAGCCAGGCCTGATTTAAAAACATAAAGTGGAAGTTAGGACCACAGGGCTATGAATAACAGAGTGAGCGGGCACTGCATAGTTGCATCCATTATAGGTATGTTCCAGCATCAATGTGTGTATTAGAGAGAATGTTCAAAGACGCATACATTGCCTTCGGTGAAATCAAACTTCCTTTGAGTAGATAGAATAGATAGATAGACCGATTTTAAACACTGCCTAGAATAAGAGTAATAAAGTCACGCTGTGCAAAATGAGAAACATACATCATCTTGATTCTTCTTCTGACGTCATTTGTTGGACAGAGCGAAGCGTTCTCACCGACGTCTGCTGTTTGAAATGAGAGCGGCAATGACTGTAGCGCACCTGAAGCAACGGTGGAGAAGACGCCGCCGCTCATTTTGAGGATTTTACGAATTATTTGGTCCTAATCACAGCTGTAGATTGCCTCCCAGTGGGACATGCTTTTCAAGCAGAAGACGTCCAGGAGGCATTCTGGGGTGATTAAAAATCTTTATCCCTCTCCTTGTGCTACCAATAACCCTCTCAGGAAGTAACGCCGGCTCCTGAAAAAGATTACAGCTTTACAAAGAGAAGATCTAGTGTGATTTTAGGGTTCAGAAATAATGTGTAACGCAGTCGTGTCCTTTCGTAATAATTCATTAGCGTATGGCATCCTGGGGATTCCCCCCCTCACCACATTCTCAACACACAACAGAAGCATATCACTTAAAAATAATCAAATACACGACCAATATACTATCACCTTAGTTCTGTTCTTCTCTTCAGCGGTGGAGCTGGACATGGGCATAATCTCGGATTTCACTTAAGGGTACCTACATTCAAATTGGACGGTGAGTTTAGAAGTTTCACTTCCTTAAAATGTGCCACTCTTTTTATGAAGGGACCAAAAGTAACTGGACAATTGCCTGCTAGGTTATTTCATGGGTAGGTGTAGGAAATTCCTTCATCATTTCACTATCAGTTAGACAGACAAAGAGCCTGGAGTTGATTTGAGGGGTGGTGCTTGCATTTGGAAGATTTTGATGTGATTAGACAACATATAGTCAAAAAGGAAAAAAAAAAAAAAAAAAACTCACCATGCAAGTGAAGCAAGTTATCCTTAAGCTGCAAAAACAAACTCATCTGAGAAATTGCTACAATCGTGGCAATATCTACGGCACATCCTGAATTAGAAAGAAGCAACGCAAAAAGAGATGAAGAATCATTTCATTCCGAAAGGAAACCCCTTCAAAACAGCCAATCAAGTGGCCAACACTTTCCAGCAGGTCAGCAGATCAATACCCAAGTCTACCACAAAGAGGAGCCTGCATGAAAGTAAGCTGCTGCACTGCAAGGTGCAAGTCCAAAACGTCATCAGCCTCAAGAATACAATTGCTAGATTAGACTTTGATTAATAAATAAAGGCGTTCTGGAAGAGCATTGTGTGGACAGATGATACCAAGATTTACCTGTAGAAAAAAGTTTGAAACAACTCATGATCCAAAGCAAGCCACGTTGTCTGGAAAAGCAAAGCTGATGGAGGCAGTGTGATGACTCGGGCGTGCGGTGGCACTGGGACACTAGTGTTCATCGATGACGTGACACAGGATAGAATCAGTCAAATTAATTTTAAGGTTTTCCGAGACATAAAGTATGCTCAGTGCTCGCAATACAGATGGACAATGTCCCAAGACATCCAGCCAGCAACCCAGGAGATTACTAAAGCAAAGAAGTGGAATATTCCCGAATGGCAAAGTCAGTGACCTTTACTTTGCCAATTACATTTATGCCCCTGAAATGAAGGGATTGCGTTAAAAATGCTTTAGTTTCTCATATTTTTATGCAATCGTTTTGTTCAGCCCACCAAATTAAAGCTGAAAGTCTGCATGCGAGTAGAGAGACAAAATTATGGCAACATTCTCTCTGACTAAATATTTATGGACCTTACTGTATGTAATCAAGAATCTAGTTTTTCTCTTCTCCTCCAATCTTGAAAGATGAAATGACTGATATAACAATATTGTCCCATTTAGGGTAGCAGCGTTTATATACTTGTATCTTTTTACCGTGTTTTCTCTCCAAGAGACCACCTAAATGTGAAAATGGGGAAAATGAAAGGTACAGGGTTACAGAATTACAGAATGTATCACACAATCTTGGAAAAAAAAATGGACAGACAGAGAGAGAGTATTGAAAAATATTAGTTATAACTATGAGATTATGACATAAGGCCGTTCTTCCTACAGAATCCTGCAGTCTTTGTCATCCTAAATAAATAAAAGCCCCAGCCTAAATTTTACTCTATTTTCTGCTTGTCTGGTGTTGTGCAACTGGACATAGAGTGTGTTTTTAAACTCACTTGGCTGCCTGACAAAGAGGCACACACATTACTTACAGATGAAGAAATAAAGCAACACCACTTATCTAAAGACTAAAGTTATTAAACCCGTAATTAGGTTTATTTTCTCTAACGCAAAAGCTCTTTAACATTTATTAGTCAACGTGTAAAAGTCCAAAACACAGTAAAAACTGGCCAAAACTCTAAATATTTTAGAGTTTGCGACCCATTTGATGAACCACAGTTAAAAAAGGTCTCCAACAGTGTGTCAGCCAACAAAACACATTGGCTGCTTTAAGGTAAATGGGTTTCGTAGCAGGAAACCGACGAAGGCCAATAACAATAAAAAATAATTCTTTTACATTTGTAGAAGGTGAAGCAGCTGGCAAAGTTTTCACGCCCCGAGACCCTGGCAGAGGTTCAACAACGTTCGTGCGCCTGCCGGTGCTGGCATCTTCCCACCTCTCTCAAACCCTGCGTGCCGTGCAGGTCCAGTCGTGACGCAAGGCTGAGTATTTCGGGATGAAATGCGTGGGATCCCGGAGGGCGAACACGATTCCATCCACTTCCAGCATTCCAGCGGAGAATTTATTTTGGGAACGATGCTTCAGGAGGCATCAGGCACAGCAGAAAGAAATATCTCGCAGTTGGAAGGAAACAGGCATGTGACACATCTCACCCGGTATGAGGTACTGTAGCCAGGGAAAGGTGCTAAAGTGGCTCTATGTCCTAAATATAGCTGTAGTCATGCTTTCTGGCTGCTGAACAGGACTAATTTTGTTGGTGTAATAAGGTTACCTGAATCTAAAAATGATCAGCATCAGCTTCTCAGATGGCAAAGACTTTATGGGCCTTTTATAACTGCTATACTACCTACAAAGTCTGGTATGTGTGTCTGGTTTTTAATCAACGCATGTCAGTTAATATTTTTCAGTACGCACCTATAAACAACATTAAATTAGAATAAAAGTTCCTCATGCGGGTTTGTTATCGTTCTAAATTTAGACCTAATTTTTAGCATAAAAAAAACTTTATTTCTACAGCGCCTTGGACAAAAGCCTTAATACTTTGCAATTTGCCTCATGTTTCATCACCCTAAAAACACAAACTTCAACGTCTTTTATTGGGATGTTATGTAAAAGTCCTTGACTTTTGAGACTTCAACCAAATAAAACTCTGCATAAATGGCACGCATTTGTATACAGCACCTCCTACTCTGATTCCCCTAACTAATATAAAATACGACAACAATTACATTAGTGGACAAAAAGCATTATGAAGACCAGGGAAAACTGCAGACAGACTTTTACACACTTGGCTTTTACACTTGTCAAGCAGGAAGAGCATTAAAAACCAGCACACTTGTTACGGTGGGCGTCTTAAACATGCCATAATCTAAAAGTCAAAACTAGGTCAAGTTTTTTTTTTTTTTTTTTTTTAGCAAAAGTTTTTGTTTCCCAAGTCAAAAACACAGTATTTTAAATATTTAATAATGCTTATGTCATTTACTACTTACTGTAGTGTAAGCAAAAAAACCTGGTTGTCCTGGTAACGGATATTACTTCTCTGTACTACGTTGTGTCTCTTGAGTCACACGGTGTCACTTCCATTGACACCGTGCATTCAACTAATGCACTCCGAATGAGTTTTTAAAAACAGTCAAATTGTTTCCCTGTATAGTCTGCATGATACGAACAAGCACTTTATAAAACAGCCTGTTACAACGCCACCTAAATGAGCCAACTGAGTGCTACTGGAGGCAAACCCTCAGCAACAGCTGCTGCTTTCAGCCACCAGCCCAGGATACTACTGGTGAGACAGTGACTGAAAAGTCACAACTGCTATTCCGTTATGGTTTTCATCAAATATGACTGATCTTGAGCCATTTATCAAAGAAAAATGGGTTAGCTATCCATCTGTGTAACAAAGCTGGTGGACTCAAAAGACTTGCAGGTGTAAATGGAGCAAAAGGCGTCAAATTTTCACATGTAAAATGTACGTATGGAAAACCTTGTGTACTTTTCTTCCCGTGTGACAATTATGCACTACTTTGCGTTGGTTTGTCACAGGATCTCCGAAAGACACGTTAAAGCTTGTCGTTGTGAAGTAACAAAATGCGAAAAGGTTTAGGAGCAAAGAATGCTTTCGCATGGCACAATCTATAGAGGAAAAATCAAACACTGGAGACTGTTTGTCACATAATCAGAGTTTCTGATGCAACGCATTGCATTTGTAACCTTGCATTTTTTTTCTTCTTCCTTGCAAGCCTTGCATTTTTCCCTGTTCCTGAGTTTAGTGTAAACCGATCTCTGGCACGCGACTCTTCCGGCCCGTCTCTGGTGATCCATTACACGGCGGTGCCAACTCGAACCTTTTCTAAGTCAGCTCTGGCAGCCTGTCGAGCAGGTACACAGTCAGAAATTTCATCCTGCATTTGTCTGCTCTCACATGTCTGCGTAATCCCTTTCCTGGAAAGCACTGAAGTCTTCATTAAGTCTAAGAATGACTCGATTTTGAGGCATTGTTCAAGGCTACAAAAGTGGCCAGAGTCAATCACTCTCAAGCAAAAAAAATGTTTCATTTTACCCTGTGAATTTATTCTAATGTATTTAGCCCTGGGTCTTTTAAACAACTAGACCAATAGAGAGTCTTATTGTATTCAGACAAGGACAAATAGTGGATTCACTGATGCTCATGCAATAATTAGCTCCCATCAGGCTTCAGAAAGGTTGAGTGTTTGAAGCATTAAACTTTTTTTCTTCTTTTAAAAAAAAGAGGGGCCAAATGTGGACGCAATCTCATGATCCTCTTTTTATTCTGGTGCCTGCTTAGTAGTAAAGGAAAAGTGGCAAGAGAACATGGGGTCTTTTATTGGATCATGTAATGGCTTGAAGTTAAGCTAATCTAAGTTATTCTCCCTCTTTGTATGTGTGAGATAGAGTGCAGTAAAACCCGGCGCTCCATGGCTAGTTCTCCTAATCGTGTGGAAACTCTGACTACTTACAGAAGCAATGAGGGAGGTAATGGGAAAGTAATTTTTACTAATTTCAGCCAGCTCTGCTTTCCCATTCTGCGTGATTGTGTGCGCCGTCTGCATCATTACAGGCAACATCTGCAACGGCTCGCCATGTGAACGAGCAGGCGGGGTGGGAAAGAAGTGGAGGAGAACGACTACAAGCTGGCGAGCCGCTTCTGACGTGGCTCGCGGATAAACAAAAGCCTGCCAATCCTCCGTGTTCACACTGCCTCCTCTTGTCAAAATTCTTTCACATCCAGGTGGTTTTGGTCTCAGACAATGCTGTTTTTTTTTTTTTTTTTTGTCTCTTTTTTTCTTCCAAGCAAAGTCCGTGGCCAAG
This sequence comes from Poecilia formosa, assembly GCF_000485575.1. Lineage (NCBI taxonomy): Eukaryota > Metazoa > Chordata > Actinopteri > Cyprinodontiformes > Poeciliidae > Poecilia > Poecilia formosa. The sequence continues at coordinate 1,041,433 of NW_006800050.1, read as the reverse complement.
CAGCTGCTGCTAATCTCTGTTAGCAGAGTCCCACTAAACAGTCGGCTGTAGCCTTTAATCTGGTCCCCCCACAATCATTACCTCCAGAGCCGGGGACTGGGCTGGGGCGGGGGGGGCGGAATGGGTAACACAATTGCAGGAGAGTAAACAAATGAAACCCAATTTGTGTCCATTTCTCTGTCGTTCCTCTGGCTTTTCCTGTAATCTCGTTTGAATGTTCGGTAAGGCGCCAAAGTCGCTATCGTTTCATCGGGCTGCTGCGTGTGTGTCCCGCAGCCCCGATCTGCAGGTGTCTGTTTAAAGTGTACAGGGTAGATATCATTTCTCACAGCCCAGTTGTGTTCAGGCTTGTAGCTTATGATAATTGTGCTTTTGTGAGTGAAATTGTATAAATATGATGAATAAAAGCGTACCGCATTAGGCATCAAAGATAAGCCTAATATTTAGTCTCCTTTACAGATTCTTTGAGACAAGTTGGGTCTTTTGGCTTCTTCCAGTTAGACGAAACATGTTGGTCAAATGAAAATATTACTTCAAACCTAAATTTGCCAGTGGTATAAAATTGGGCGTAGCTGCATCATTTAAAACCCCAATTTCTGGAACTATTCAGATGCTGCAGTTTTTATTCGGGTCCTGACTCATGTTGTTCATATTATGCATACAATCACAAGAATAAACGACTTTACAATAGCAATCAAACCGATGGTTGTGCATGTCTCACTGTTCCCCATATGAGGAGGCCATGTTTTACTTATGAGACTTTAATATCCCTACAGCAATGTTGTTAAAAAGATCAGGTAACGCTCCGGATTTACAAATTAAATATCGTGACCAAACTAAACCAAACTGAACTGAACCCCACTCAAACTCTATTTCACGAAGCTGCTCAAAAACACTTAAAAATTAACTTCATTCGGCTCAGACACTGAGGAAATACACTATTACTAATTACTGTGGCTAAGCATTCAGGAGGACTGTTAGGAGAGAGGTTATGAGGCTGTGACAGAGGATGGAAACGTAAGCAACTGTTCAATAGTAAGCATTTTCTTAATATATTTCATGCTCATAAACAACAATCCATGCACTTCGATTACCTCCACAAAACCCTCCTGTGTTTATTTTTTCACATTCTTTTCTTTGGCTCCAATCAGTAGCCATGCATTTATTTCACCGATTACTGCCAAATAGGAAAACAGAAAACAAGCATTTTGTAGATTTTACACAGTGACGTTATACACGCCATGTCATAATCCACTTTAGGTAGTGTCTTCTTAATTTAATTAAAAGTTTAAATTATTTATCAAGTTCAACAGCCATTGAAAATACTGATTTATTTACGAACATTTCATGTGAAATTTTTTAAAGTATTCTGACTGAAATACAGTGATGTAGGCCTTTTCCATGCAACCTTTTTAGCTCTGAAGTTGCTGGGGAAAGAAAACTTGAAGTTTAGACTTCAAATCTTTTACTTTGCTTCACCTCCTGGAAGAAGGAAGCTGGGCAGGAAGGTAAAAAACTTCCACATGCTGCTTCTATGGTACATTTTCCCCTCAATAAAACACTCTCTACATCCCCTGTGGTCCAATAATGGGTTTACATAGACTCCGGTTTGCTTCACCATCTTCCCGGTATGCCCATACAGAACTCTGCTGCCCACCTTAGCTGACAAGCGCTGACAAAAAATTCTGGCTGTGAAACATTGCCTCACATGTCAAGAGTCAGGCAAGCTATTTTTCCGTACCCCTATTCGCTTGGTCTCCAGCTCTTACATGAAAGTCTGTGATTTGACTCCTTTCGCTGTGACCACATGAGGGAACAGGTGCCTGTGAAATTAAAGTCAGGGGGGTTTCAGAAATGCAGAGAAGCCCGATGCACTGCAGACTGCAGATTACCTCTATAGGGCATGAAGGCCAGCAGAGAACCGAGGTAGCCCCCTATGAGGAGCCCACAGGGAATACCTTACCAACAGCTCCCCAATGACATCTTGGACATTTTGTTCTTCTTCTCTCTGCAGGGGGAAAAAAACTGCACTTGTTTAGCGATCACAGGGGTTTATTTTTGATGCTTGCTGTGTTATCAGAAGATGCAGTGCATTGCCATTATTGTGCCACTGTGCTTATTATAGATTCCATTTAGATGGCAGTTAAATTGGATGTCCCCATCAGCTACAGAGCAAGTTGTTTGTTTTAGAGAACCGGATGCTGAATCACAAAAGTATTATTAAGTCTTTCAGGAGATAACAGATGAATTAAAGCGAGCCAGTGACTGCTGCCTTCCCCCCCCTCCCCCCCTCTACCAATTTTATTAAGAAAATAAGTTACAGTGCAATTTACCGATTTTTAAGAGAAGTATTTTTCAAAGTTTAGCAAACAAACAAACAAACAAAAAAAAGCGGCGAGTTTGTGACATGAATCAATGTTGCATAGAAACGGTTCTGATAAGCTCAAACGGGAAGCAGGCTGGTGGAATTTGATCTCAAAGTATGTTGCATTGAGATTGGTTCAGTTCTGCAGAAGCTCAAGTTGTGAAGAGAAATGAGAAGGTGAACACAGGGGCAACATGTAGCCAAACAAGCTTTTCGTTTCTGAAAATAAAAGAGAAAATGTGCCCTCAGACTGTTTGGTCAAAGTTTCGTACAGTTGCTTTTTTTATCTTATTCTGTTGGTGGTTTTATCAGTAGAACCAAACGCAGATGTGAAGGTTGACCAACTGAGTCGATTCACAGAAAAACAAAAAAAAAAAAGGTGACCAGGGTTTTATCTCAAACGGATGACATAGAAGTAGTTTGGTCGTTTGAAGATACAGACTGGTAATGACAGGATGTCCAATTTTACGTCATTGCCGACTATCGTCACATAGTCGGCATCTTCACAAGGTGCTATGTCGGCTAAAGCTGGGGTTGATATGTGCACCTCACATCAAACCGAGTCATTTCGAGGGCACAGGACTGGTCTCCTTCATCAACACTGTGAGGGTCAATGGGATTCAAACAGCAGCAAAAAATACAACATATTTCTGAGTTTTTTCGTTTAACAATACAACAGTGTGTACTATACATCAAACACCTTAACCCAGAGGTGCCCAAGTCCAGTGCTCAAGAGGTGTCAGCCTGCAACCTTTCGATGCATCCCGACACACCGGAACGAAAACGCTGAATTCAATCATCAGCCATCAATTAACTGTTGGAAAAGGGACACATGTAAAAGTTGCAGGGTGATAGATAGCTCTTGAAGGCTGTACTTAGAATTTACCCTTCGAGGTAAATACTTAAACTATGTAGATCAAACTAGTCTTCGCTATACACATAGGAAACTTCTTGGCACTAAAGCACAAGGCCAGCATCAAGCGTCTCCACAGCAGCCACTTGGGGCTTTAAATGCATTTTCTTTGCATGGCTGAGAAAAGAACACGTTGTAAATGAAGGATTACTGTGATTGTGTTACATTATGGTGAGGTTCCCCTCTCAGCACAGCCTGATTTGTGGGCCTGTTCAGCAGCGTTTCCGGAACACTCCCTTCGTAATAGATGTACTGGGCCCTGAATTGTTGTGCAGTAGAAGCAGTTCAATTAATACCGCACTGCCATAAAATAACTATTGAAATGACAAACGAGGAAATAAATGAGCGTTTGCCTACGCGGGCGCAAAGGGAGGGAGTGTGCGCTCGCTGAAATTTATGCTGGTAAATCCGTCGCTTTTGGAAGACAATGATGCCGTCAACTAAATATACCATGCTGTCACACACAAGAAGGGACAGGTAAAAGATGGACCCGTTATTTCTCACACCATCGGCTGTTGATGGCTCATTTGAATATTCACGGCCTTTTGAGGCTGAAGGAATGATCTCCTATCATTAGGCCACAGTCCTTAAAGATGCATCAAAGCTGGTGGTGAAAGGATTCCTTGTGCTCTGATATTTAACGCACATTAGGGTGTGGGACTGCTTTCAGGCAGGTTCCAATTTTTCAACAGAACTATACATAACAAATAGCTTTTTTTTTTCTACTCTCTGCAGAATTGAAAAATTAAGTACACTAAGGATTTTGTCCAAAACAGCAAAATTACAGAGATTTATAAAATCTATGAACACAGAGACACACAAGTACATCAAAATCCAGTTAAAAGAATTGCTGCAAGTCTCCTAATTTCACAACACCTTCAAGAAAGATTCAAGTTCACATTATTTCTTTGTTTCAGTGCCATACCACAGGATATTTGCTTTTTTCTGCCAGATTTATTATTTAACTATATAACTATGTTAATGACAGCTGTTTACAACATAATATTTTAAGAACTGTACTGGATTGTTAAATCCTTCATTAATTTACTGTAGCTACAAAAGAGCACCCAGTCATGGATGAACAGCCATTATTAGATCAAGAAGTAACATTATTTGCAGTCTTATTTAGTAAATTAGAACCTTTTTTTATGTGTCCCGACCAGTAGGAAGACTTAGAGTAAGAATTGGCTGTCAAAAATAATGAATAATAAATTTATACAAGATGTATTTAGCGGTATGTTCAGGTGCATTTCTGTATTTCTTAATCCAGCATATTTTTGCAAGACAGATGCAAAATATCTTATCAAAAAAATGAGACAGTACTTGCATTCAGCTTCCAGATATTTGCTTAACTCTTACTCCTTGTTTAAAAGTATCAGGGAGATTTTGAAGAACCAACTCTGTTCTTTTTTTTTTTTTAATCCTTGTTTTTAAGCTTCACATGAATTTGTTTAAAAAATAAATAAATAAATCCCACAGCTGATAAACCTCCCTCTGAAGCATGTTGAAGTCAGCAGGATGTATTAGTCCCTGTGTTATCTGGTTTGAAGAAATTATTCGTTTTTAGTTTCAACCTAGCAATTGTAAAACCGTTCAATTGAGGTAACCAGGCAAATTCCCTGTGAATCTCTACCTAAAAATCCCTGGAATCGAAAAAGTGTTCCCAACCATAAAAAAATAAAAATAAAAATGAGGCGAAATATGCGAAAGGGAGCCAGAACTCCTGGTTTGAGTCAACAAGTCTGCAATGTTTACTGCATATTGATTATGCAGTCAAGTGCAGGATGACTGGGTCAAATCTGACAACTGAAAAGTAAAATAAGGTTTATAATTTACACTCTGTGAGGCTGTCCCGTCTCGATTATGGTTGTCGTTTTTACTTCCCTTTAATTATTTTAGAGAATCCGAACCTGGTTATTTTCAGTGCTGCACATCACTTCTGGGTCTTAAAGGGTTTTTACTTGACTGTCATAAGGCTTAGTTTCAAGGTAACGGCCATCATCCACAAGAGACTGGAAGGGGATGCAAATTCGAAAGGAAAAGATCTGGTTCAAGGTGAGTTAATCCTGGCGTCACTCTGTAAAATTCCATCAGAGCGCATTTAGCTGCGGCTTGCATGAAAATGGATGGTTTGCAAAGTGTAGTTCACGTGGGTTTCAATTAGCAGTGTCTAGATGAATTAAGAGGTTTAAAGCCATCGCTGTTCTAGTGGTGGTATTAACCTGGTGCTTCTCATTAGCCACCCTTGGCTGATAAAGAGAGCAAAGGGAGCAGTGGTGCAGACAGACACCTCTCGCTGACAACGGGTGACAGAGTGGATCACACCGCCTCATGAATAGTAATGGCCGCCAACATGTCCTACACTCCCCCATGTGCGAAGTGACGGATTTCTGTGTCAACAGGGCCCACGGCTGGGGAGAATGGACTGACAAGTGACTGAGATATTCAGGAGAGGTGCAAGAATGAAGGAGAAAAAAGTCCAGTCCTGACATGAAGGCTGCATCATAAGATTGTTTGTCAGTCAGGGACTGCATTCATTGCCTCCCCAAGAGTGAGTAAATAAACAGTGTTTGCAGGGACAGGAAGTATTCCTGGATTGTTATCCAGTGCCTTTGGGGTGCACAGACAGGCGCTGGCGTGTCTCAATAAATCAGGCACTCCTTTCCTCCACTGTCGATGGCGGCGGAGGGGGAGGATGGGTGAGAAGGAGAGGTGAGCACTACTTTTCTGAGGGGTGATGTCACTGATAACCTGGCGGGCGCACGCTCTTCCTCGCTGACCAGGTCTCGGCCAATCAATAGCAACACAATGTCCGGCTTGACAAACGCGTCGGTGAGCTGAATGTCAAACACGCGGCGAGATTCGAACAAAGGACTAATTTCTAACGACGCCAGAAGTGGCAGAACAAGCTGTGATGTGTTGCGCCTTCGACAGGAACCAGCAAAAGCTGTTTGGAAGAGAGCGGCTAGACATCAGAGCAGCTGAATGAAGCTTTCCTTTCTATCGCAAGCCTTTCTTTTTTTTCTTTTTTTCTTTTTATTTCCCACCATGGGGCAGTGTAGAGCTTCTATCTGAAATCTGGGCACAGCTAAGTCCATGAATTGTTCATTTTGTTCCCTCTGAACTCCCCTGGCCCTTTGGAGAGTTTTGGTACAAAAAAATAAAAAAAGAAAGAAAGGAGGGAGGGATGTAGGTTAGACAGACAGCTACTAATCGAATCTCTCCACAGAGGCCAATTATGGAGAAATCATGTTCAACAAGTCTTGGTCCTTTTAACACAGCCGAGGGTGACAGTGCTTTAAAAAAGAAAAAGATGGAGGAGGAAAAAAAATAAAAAATCAACCCCCTCCATTCACGAACCTTCATCCTATTTTAAACTTAAGCTCCATTTTCACACGGCTGCCATATGTATTTCTCATACCTAGGACAAATTCATCCCTCAGACACACAAAGAAACCGTAACCAAATAATCCAATAAGAGTGTAAAACTCCCCCATTGCTATATCGTGGTGTCCTGCTGCGTCCTGAATTTCAAATATCAAACTTGCCTTATGGCAAAGTCCGTGATTAGTCTTTGTCGTGTAAGCCCAATCATCTTGATTAAATCTCTTAGATCCTCATAAAAGTATATAGTTATTACGGTCCTTCAAAAATGCTGTTTATTCAATAATGTTGATTTATTTACTCAGTTAATTACGTCGAAAACTGTTATGATGAAAACACTGAAATTTAACGGAATACTTGCTGACGGTGTACAGAAATCCAAATTCCTATCCAGCTCCGTTTGCTTATCGATAGAAATGGAATCGGAATTGGACTATTTTCTTTTTTTTTTTAGTTTGACCTGCACTGCTGCCCACTAGGTGACTTTGTCACTATTTATCGACTTTTCAAACCACTCTAGCGAACGGCAACAAATCTAGCAACTTTCTTTCTCACATTGCAGAGTTTGGCCACAAGACATAAAGCACCAATTGTTCTGTAGCTAAAACAAGCAGTGAGAGATGCCATGAGCCTCTGAACCTCTGAATCACTTGTAATTCAAATTCACAAATACTTTATTAAAACCAAAGACAAAATAAATGTTGTTGTAGCTCATCAATTCAGTGGTCAGTCTGACTGCAGAAAACCCAGCCTGCAGTCAGAGCAGAGAGCAGACCCTCTCTACAGTATCCTGTGTTTTTCTCTTGATAGTTTGTTTATACCCAATGATGTGTGGTATAGTCAACTCCTCTTTTATTCAGATCAATTTCTGTTTCTGCCAAGTGCTTTAGCTCACTTGCAAGAAAACACAACCGTTTTTTTTTAATGTTATCTTTATATTAATTGTTGCATTTTTTTTGTATATTTTTCAGAGTGAGACTATGCTTCTGCAATGAAATATTTATTTTACCAGGTTGCGCCATAAAAAGAAAAATGTTATTTTTTTTTAAAGCAAGTTAGATCACATTTCCATTAGGACAAATTCAATCACAAAACCTTTCCTTGATATGAAATGTAATTTTATGTTTAAATATTCCAATGAATACTGAATAATTATCATATTTCTGTGAGTTACAAATTAAGTGTTAAGATTTTCTTTACATCTGTAAACAAGACAGAAAAATCTCTCATCTTATCAGTTTCCCATCACACCCATTACAAAATGTCCAAATTATCCTATTTTGCAAGAAAATGAAAGTCTAAAGAGTGATTACCACGTGTTTAGGGATTTTCCTCACATTTCTGCAAAGACGCCGCGCCAGAAGAAGAACTGCAGGAGACAAAACGGCTCAGTTTGTTCGTTCTTAGTGGCAGCAGAGATGCACTGACATACTCCTACCTCTCCAGAAACAGCGTAAATTTATCTTCAAATTTTAGCCCTGCAGGTCTCTCTGGTCAACCGTGAATGGGTCTCAAAGCAGCTTAGGACCTTATGACCAAAAATTTAATCTTGTTTATTTTCAATAAGTCTAACTTTTTATAGACAGGGCAAAGTAGTAGAAACTCAAACTGGAATGTACTAAATCAATGTCAAAAACGTTTTGGTGCAGTGCCCTACAAAAAGTATTCATACCTCGAGAGTCTATTCACATTTTGTCAAGGTAAACCACAAATACTTTAATATGTTTTATTAGAATTGTATGGGACATTCCAACACATCATTGTGACTTAATAGAATGGTGTATTGTTTAAAACATAAAAAGGGAAACAACTGGTAAGTAGGGTGCAAATTTATATCCAAATTCAGTCAATTCATTTGGCTTTCGGAATCATCTTCTTACTTTACTTCTGTTTTATGAGTTATAGTCCTACAGGAAAAAAGGCAAAGAAACAAGAACAAACAATAAAAAACAGTCAATCAAAATTTGAACTGAATGGTCGTAGCTCACAGAAAGCCTGAAATATGTTTTAGTCAGGAAAAGCTGATGAGTATATCTCTTGTGATGGCAGCTTCACGCTGTGGGGATGCTTCTCCTTACCAATAGGAAAGTGATCTGAATGAATGGGACAGTTTTGGATGGATGTTGGAACAAAACAAAAGTCTATACCTGGAAAAAAAACAAAAAAACTTTAGACTGAAGAGGGGCAGGGGACATTTTTTTTTTAAAACTAATTTTCCTTCCACTTTACAATTTCTACCGTATGTCAGTCTAGAGCATAACATCTCCAATGTCAAATCAAAGTTCAAGGTTGTAACGTGACCAGTACGTGTGATAAGGGGTAGGAACACCTTTTTCCAAAGTTAAGTTTGTAATTCTGCCAACAAAAATGAAAGCGTGCCAACTAAAAATCTTGAGGAGTATCAAACAACTTTGCTCAATCTTCCGTTCTAGCAAGGGTATGTCTCTCCCTGTAGATATGGCAGTGGTTTCCGGTGTTTCGCACCAATACATGCTATATCTCTGATAGATGTGGAAGGTTGAGCAAAGTGTGGTTCAGGACTAAAGGCAGCACACCTTATTGACAGATTTTTTCACATCTTCCTGGCTGGGATATGTCACAAGCAAACAGATCTCTTTCGAAGGAGGAGAAAAAAAAAACCCTACTGTTAATACTGGATCTCCCTCCCTCTGGATTTTCCTTATCACACACAAAATGTGCAGCACTGCTGACATATCATGGTGCTTTTCGTCAGACAGCTCTCAGATGGAAAGTTGTATTTTTTTATTTTTTTCCTCCCCCTGATCAAAAATGAAATGAACCATATTTTCTAAGCTGTTTGATGTCACAAATCCAGCCATTCTTCACACAGATGCCATACATGCCTTGTCCCAGCTGTCAAAGTTTTACCAATGGCAGAAATTTTTTCGAGTCACAAATGAATGACAAAAGTGCGCTGCAACAGCTCAGAAGAGACGCTGTTTGAAAAATAATACCGCTTCAATAGTTAAACAACTGTGCCCGTTGAGCGATGATCCTTTAAAGCTCGTGACAAACTGTTCTGACGCATGGTCCATTAGATAATCTTTGACTCATTTTTGTTTCTATATTTATGTTTCAAGTCATTTCCCTGAGCTGGAAGAAAGGCAAATGTTGCTTCGGATCCGGGTTCCACCGGTGGAAAAAAAAAAAAAAAATTAAAGAGAGATAATCTAAAAATTTAAAGACCATATTAAATGCCGTGCCAAGACATTTACTCAGCAGTGTCATTTATTATGCACAATTTATATTCATTTCCTTTTTTTTTTACACGTATTTTCCCTTTCCACAGTAATCACTGCAAAGAGGCGAGTCACTGCGTTGGAGCACGGGTGTGTGTGTGTGTGTGTGCGTGTGTATGCGTGTGTGTGTGTGTGTGTGTAACACTCAGAGGTGAGCTGGTTTTACATATGGTGTGGAAATATAATTTAGATTGTGAATGCTCTAAATCAGTACTTCTCCTTATAACATAACCACTACAGTTTAAAGACTTGGTGCAAGGTTAGGATTAGGAAAGCAGCACGTAATCTTAGCTTTAGTGCAAGTTTAAGTAAAAGGATGAAATGTCTTGTGATATGATAGGAACAAAACAAAAAGAAAATGCACTCTTTATTTCTCCGTCTTAGTATGCGTGTGTGTTGGGACAATGGATAAGGCGGGATCGTTGTGAATTCTGAAGAGCCGAGCACGATTTCCGGCATAAATTATTCAAGTGTACAGCCTGTTTTTGTAATCGCTCCCCTATTGTCCGCTAAATGTCCCAAATCACCACACAGCCGACATGAAAGCGGAGCGAGGGCTCACTCAGCAGGAAACCACGAGACGTGCCTTCCTCCAAAATGTACTGGGGCGGCAATTTAAGACGGCGAGACGCACCAAACAGCTCAAACTTTAAAACCTCGCGTACTTATCTTACTTGCGATTCAATTATTCTCCTAGGTGTTTGATCCGACGTCAAGCAAGCGATCAAAAGTCTGATAGTGGCTTGGAGATTATCTGACTGAATTAAAGATTAAAACAGGACAACAGACTCAATCCACATTTAATCATTTTTAACACAAAGCACAAAGTGCGTTGAACAGTTATTCAGAATTAGAACTAAACATAACTAATGGGGTTTATCTACCTAAACTGTCCCAGTGGGCTGATGTAAAAAAAAAAAAAAAAGATCCTGCTTGGCGCCACGTCATTGCATTACTTAAATCTGTTTGTCTAAACACATGCCGCACTGCGAATTGCTATGAATCTACATACAGACAGAAGAAATGGATAGAATTATTTTAATAGTTTCCTTATGAGCTAATAGAAAAAAAACAAGTAATAAAACATCAGTGGCAACTGCTGCAAAATTATTTGCACAGAAATAACACATTGAATCATGTACTATCCATTTTAAAACAAGCAATATTTTAATTTCTTTTCCAGAAATTTCCATAAATGGGTACTTCTGGGACTACAAAGATTGGTGCATTAATGTCATTTTTTTACGTGTAAATATGATTTTGGTTTTGGTTTTTTCCTGGAAATGTAAACCACAATAGACTGAGTGCATCATAATGCCCGAATCATTCGTCAGAGAGGGACTCGGCGACATCAATCCTCAGTTGTTCAATTTAATCACATTTAATCAATCAGTCCAGCGATCACTTTTAATCTTGTCTTTTTGTCACCCACTTTATTTTGCAGCTGGATTTTGTCCGCAGACAGTCAACAGTCGCATCATTTATTGTCTGGTTTACAGCAAACAAGAAGGCTGATGTGCTTTTCAAGAGGGTGGGAGCGGAGGGTGTCGGGGTGGGGGTGGGCGCTCGTCTCCGAGAGCTGGACGGCTCCTGGTTAAGGAATCAATTTGACTGGACAGCCTTACAAATTGCATAAAGAGACAAACTTGTCCTTGGAGTGAGCAACAATTGATTGATAGCTCAACACACTCGCACCGTAAATCCTCCAGACGGCGAGGAGACAAATCAGTCGCCTGCGCCTGCTCCCCGCCCTCCAGCACTGTTTACCTACCTCCAGTGTCTTTCTGTTCACAGGGAAAAATGCCACATGATTCAAATGGGCTCAAAACAAACTCCAAATTCTTTGCAAAGAAGCAGGAGACAAACATGCTTATTGGATGTTGTCTCCTCATTTGAAGTGAGAATTGAATTAAACACGTTGTGAAATACTTATAAAATTAAATGAATACACATATAAATATTTGGCGACGGTGGGCGTTTGCTATTCTTTTTGCACACCGTCATTGTCCTGTGATGTGTAAAAGAAAATAAGGCACACATTTTAAAGCCCAAAGTTAACAGCACATGAGAGATAACAACTTCTCTCTGGGGCTGTGTTGTGCTAAGAAAATGGCAGCCTTCCCTGAGGAGACCACACTACTGTTTGTTTCTGGCAACAAAAAAACACTAAAGGCATCTTCACAAAGAAGCCTCACTAATCAGAAGTGATCTGCTCACATGTGCTGCTTTCCCCGAGGGAGAACGCTGTAAAAAAAATAATAAAAAGAAATAAAGAATAGGATAGCCAGAGACATAGCAGAACAATTGGAAGTAAACATCCAGAGAGGAAAAGAAAGAAAGAAATGGAAGCCGATACAAAACCCGTCCAAATCACGGTCTGTGTTCAATTCCTGCCCCACAAAAACACACATGTGTGCAAGCTAACTTAATTATTGGAATGCAAAACGATTGCCTGAAGTAGAAATGAAATCAAGCAGTTTGAAAATAATCTAGCAGTGCTACTTAGGGAGAAAAGAAAAAAAAAAGATTAAAGTGTTTTTCTAAGCACAACAAGAGGGCAGAGTGCACACATACTCTCCCTGCCTAATGAACACAGGATGGCTGGGTGATACCGTGGCGCCTGGGGCTTGTGAGACTAAATGGTAAGACGGTCGGTATGTGCGGGACTTTTGGTGTGTTTTCAAGAGAATATTTGCAAGGCTCTGTCCAGGCTTCAGTGCTTTCGCTCATCCAGTAACTGCAGCTAAGCAAAATAAAATAAAAATCAGGAGACAGTTCACATTTTAATTCCACATATTAGGGAATTCACTTTCCACCCCCACCCCCAAAATATGAAAGCAGATCAAAACAAAAACGCTTCAAATAGCTTCCCTATAATTCTTAGGCTTTTTTTTGGGGGGAGGGGTTTCCCTAAACAAATGTTTACTGTCAAAGCAGACCAACAATCAATCTTTATTTATAGAGGACAAGGAGAACAAAAGCATGACAGCAGGATATGAAAAGCAAATAAACAGAAAAATCTACTGAGCTAAGCAAGGCTAAAGACAACAAGACAAGGTGTACAGAAATGTGCAGCCAAGGCAACGGCTGAGTAAACTGTCTGATGAGGAGAAGACTGGTTGCAGACAAATGTTTTAAACTTTAATATAAAGTTAGGAACAAAAAGTTTCGTGCTCTCCATCCTTCCCAATATGTTTTTACCTCTTTTAGGGGGGGCCGAAGCCTTATTTAGCCTGTTTTCTTGCACCATATAAGCAGTTAATATTAAGACTCCCTCTATTGTGTGCATGACTGTGCCCCTCCAATTTTCCCTTCATAAAGGATAGGTTTAAATAATTAAGCAGCCTGTTGCCGTTAATAGCAGGAGAGCAAACTGGGGAGGACATGTATCGGTAAAATAAAACCGAACAACCCGGCTGGCGGCATTTGAAAAGCACGCTGGCATTGCTGTAATGAGGTCTTCTCTCTGGAAATTCACCAGGAATTTCCTTCTGCTAAGGACAAAAAAAAACAAAAAACGGCCACCTCTTCTCCTTCTCGTAATTAAAGCGAAGCCTTCGGTGCTGCTTAAATGAACGTGCAACAATATTCTCTGTCGCTTTAATGAGATTGATAAAATGCTATGCGAGCTTTGGCTATTTATTCCTTTTTATGGCTCAAATTGCAGAATAAAGGGCAAGAGTCGGATGAATGACAGACGAAGGACAGCTGCGGCATCGAGCCTCCATTAAATGATGCAAATGGCCAACCATGGCCCGAGCAGTTAATTAGCCAGAGAAGGCCTAATCACAGTTTCGGAGCTGTGGCGCTCCCCAGGTAGCACCCTTAACTGGAGAACAGGAAACAAGCTAACTACTGGCTTTGGGCTACTATGACCTGTAAAAAAAAAAAAAAAAAAGGTAATTTGGGAAATTGACTGAATTTGGACATGTTTACCATATTTTTAATTAATAAAGTTAAGTGCTGCTGTTTTCCACTTTCCTCTTGTTGGAACCTAAATTAGGCCCAAAACTCATCCGAGGAGAGAAAGATATTCAAAATGGCAAGTGGGGTTTTAGTCTTTGTTAGAGGTAGTAGTTGCCAGCAACACACAGTGTCATTAAAGTCGTGACAATGCACTACCACAAATATGATCTTATAATGGAAATCGCTTTGCTCCTCTACTTAACGGAGACACACTCTGCTTGTAACAAAAAAAAAAAAAAGTTTTCTGTTTCTACTGGAGCTGAAAAGGTCACAAAAGATCTTTTCAAAGCCGAGGAAAATTACACTTCACCTTTTCAGCATCAACATATCAAGTTGCTCTTAGGTTTTTTTCCCCACACAATACAATATATTTGTTGCTTTAAAAAAAGTGTCCTTTTAATTTAAATGTTGCATAATTTATCAGGCTTCCTCAAAAAGGACGATCTCCACTACTCGGCAAAAAAAAACAAAAAAACAACATTGCATAAATTACTCACACAGTTCAGACATATTCAGTGACATGGGCATCCGCCCAGGGTGGCATCATGTGGGGGGGAGGGGGCATGAGCCCCATACAGTATATATGTGTGTTTTAATGTAACAAGTGTATTCAAAGGCAGTTTTATAAATAAAAACCGATATAATGACTGTTTGCTTAGCATTCTTTTTATTCCAATAACTCATAGTATCCTATGACGGACTGGTGACCTGTCCAGGGTCTACCCCGACTCTTGCCCATTGACTGGTGGAGATGAAACTCATAATATTTTTATTCATCATACTTTTAGAATATTATATCCCCATGCCTGATCGAAGCACCAGAAAAAATGTCTTAAAACAAACAAAAAAAAAACAACAACTGTATTTTCATTGTCCTTACAGAAGGGAAGTTGCCACATTTCCTCTGTTATTTTAAGACAGCAATGGAAACGCTCACACTGATGCAAACTCACAGGGAGATAAGACACTAAAGTGCCTTAAGCACCCAAAAGTAAACCAGAGAAACTTCTGCATGCATATCAAGCGAGTCCCTGAAAATTAAAACCCATTACATTATCTCCAAATCAGCCACCATGTGCCTTTCACAGACGAGAAACTTTTAGAGAAAGGCAAAAATGAATGAAAGTCATGCTGTCCTGAGCGATGATGTGATGCTGTAAGCAGGGAAGATTTTTTTCTAACAATTAAAGAGTGAGGGAATATTGATTTCCGATGGTGCTCCCCGGTGACTTGCTGGCTGTCACAATGTGGCCCGAGGTAAGGTGACCATGTCTCTGCTCAACGTGATAAACCATACATGTCATCAGGTATGGAGGACACGGTGTCCCCTTTCCATTCTTACTAAATGCATCTGCCATATTTATCCAAGGCAGGAATTGAAAATATGAGCTCCTTCATTTGGTAATGAAGTCACCAAGGAGTTGGTAAGAGGAGGAGGACACACACGCAGCACTCACACAGATACACAGAGAGGCAAGACAATATAAGCTCTGTAAAGTTCAGGTACTCGGAAAGATAAAAACGATTGCGTTTTTTGCAAAATCTGCATCTTGCAGGCAGTGAGTTCTTAGTTTGTCCAGGTGTGTGAGGTTTTGTCAAGTGGCCAAGCGTGCAATTTAATATATGCAATAGGAAGAAATTATGGCAACCTCAGAGGGAGGTCAGCTCCAGTCTTACTCGAGTGATAAACAACCGTAAATCAAAGGGTTATAGCTGTCACTCAAGGAGATCCATCATGGGCCAACCCAAGGTGTCAAGCACCCACAACCAGAAAAACACAAGATGCATTCAGATTAAATAAGTCTCTTAAATGAGCAGCAGTGGACTTATATTGATCGATTCCAAGTATAATTGACTTATTCTGGCGTTGTTTAAAGTGGAGTAATGGCTACATGTCAATGCTTTGATGCAATACAGCCTGCAGGCACCGTGAGTTATAGGCACAGCTTAGAAACAGAGAGGAGGTTGATGACATGCAACAGAAATTAATTGTCCTCGTCTTCTTTTTTATAGTAGCTACAAAGTGTTATTTTCGAAAGGAACGTTTTTTCTTTTTTCTTATAGCAACATTATGTAAACGGGAAGAGATCGCTTTTTACATTTTTCAACTAAAAACTAACAGTTAAGGCTCCTTCACACCAGGTAATGACCAACATACAGTCTCCAAAACGTTCAAATGTTACTGGACTGAGACAGAAAAGAAAACATAGTTTACCAATTTGCACATAAATTAGAGAAGTTTTCTGTGCGCAAATCTAGATAAGTATCATCAGAGGGTATTAAAGACAAAATTCATATTCTGGGAAGTTTATCTTTGGAGCATCAGAGGCTATGATTCCAGGGCTTTTCTTTAGGAATATGGCAAATGAACGTTGCTTTTCACCTCAAACACAAAAGCTCAAGTATTTTGATGCATATAAAACTAGCGACTTTCTTTGGTCTCCCAGCAACCGTATGTTTAATTTGGAATGTGTGCGAGTTTCTCCCCAGCTGGAAATCTAAATTAACCTAATTTGATCTTCACATGCATTCAGATTAACTTTTTTTTTTTTTTTTTTGCATACATTCTTGCAGGCAGGACAGTGGCAACAGGCCCAAAGTGGCTGAACTACTCAACTTAATCACAAGATCACATTGCGTTGTTGATGCAGCCGAGAAAACCTCAAAGAAGACCCAGAATTCAACATTTTTACTGATGTTTTAGTGCCATTGTGTCTTTGTCCAAGCAGGGGCAACACGGATAAATATAAATATTCATAATTATGAAGCAGACAGATCAAATATGTGTAAGAATTTTTGATATTTGAGAAAATTTAGCAAAAGAACAACCAGAGCAGAATAAATCACTTTGTCTGCCTTGCAACAGAACTGCATCAATTCAAATAAGACTGGTAATTTCCTGCACATCTGAGTTTTAGTTGCTCTAATTCTTCAAAAATACGTTTTAGATGGTGTTTAGATACTAATTAGTTTCTAATATGACTTTCTGCTTTTATTTTAACCCGGGACACATGAAACATTCATTTCGTAATGTATAGGACTCTCCCTACGGGCTCAGAACTTCGTAAAAGCTTCCCACTGATGGAACTCCCTTCCTACTTGGGAGTTTATAGCTGTTGCTAATTTGCAACTCCTGACCTCTAGTTTTTATGGTTGAGAATTTAGCCAAAGGGTTGGGCTTCTCATCTAATATTCCCACATTTCTCGCTCGGCAGGTTGCCATGTTCTTTGGTCTAGACCAATCAATAAAGCATTCGTTACTGAGGCATTAAGGACACAGTCACAGAGGAGTAGTAGTCCATATCTGGAAACCGTCCTGCTGAGTGACACGGCGATTCACAGCTGCTCAGAATTACCTGTATATGCCAAAAAAAAAAAGAAAAAAAGAAATGTAGAAAATGGAAATACTGATTCATAATTTAATTCTGCACCACAGATTTATGAGAAAATACAAGACAGTAAAAGGTCCCTAAAATGCCAAATCACTGTAGAGTGAAGGATCCGTCGCTGATGGAGAAATTCTGCCATTTTTATTATGCCAAGAGGTGGTCACCGAGCGGAGGAAAGGACACTGATGCATAGAATGCAAAATGACTTTTAATTATTCTTGGGAAAAGAGCAGAAGCCCTTGGCTTGTTTACCACTTTACAGGAAAGAGCTTCTGATTGCTTTGTAATTATCTCCTTGATAATGTAAAATTTACCCCCCGCCCCCTTTCAGTCCACTCCTTTTCACAGAACACCATGCAAAAGTGATCAAGCATTCATCATTTAGCCCAAATGTTTTAACTTTCACTTGGGGGAGGTGGAGGGAGGGCTAATAGATTATGGCTAATGAAGCAGCTCAAGCTGCAACACAAATAGGATGTTTTAGAGAAAGACGCAGGCTAAGGCCCGCCCGTGCTTGGATAATCAGTCTTTTTGTCTTACGATAAGCTGGCAGCCTAACCTTCACCCAAAGAGCGCATCATTTCCCCTCTGTGAGACTTAATGAGACATTAGCCATACTAACAAATGGAGGACGAGAAAGTGAAAGTGACTTTCCAGGTAAAGGCTGTTTGCCTGACCATAATCAGTCCCCAAGTGCGGCTAAAGGATGGAAACAACTCGGTATCCGTCTCAACAGCTTGCTGTGGCTTTTATGATGGGCCTCCCAGGGCCCATCAAAAGGCTTGTGATGTCTTAATTTCCCTCCAATAGAACAGGTAATCTGCTTTTGTTGTCAGTTTGTCTGCTGCGATACACCCTGCGCACATTTCCCGACAATTTAGCCTGCATTGTGTGCAGTGGGGAATGTGTGTTCATGTCAACTTAAACTTCAACCAACACAAACAAAACTGCAACGCTATTATAGTTCCTTACATGAGCATTTACTCAGACTGAGGAATGAAACGTGAACGTATGAGGATAGAGTTGTGCATCACTGTGAAGTGGAATGAAAGTGAAAAAGGAAAATTATTTTTCCTTAAGGGTTTTTTTTTTTTCCCCCCCAACACCAGGATAAATCTGAAATGTTAGGCGTGCCATTGTAATGCAAGACTCCTTATTGGTAAATATTATGATTCAGATGTTTTGTGAAGGCCTCAGAGGTTTGTTAACCCTCCCGCGGTCTTAAGAGATGTGGTCAATTAGAACCCAAGAGTTTTTTATCATACACACTGATCCTGTGTGTGTTTCTACAAGGGTCTTTTGTGTGGTTTCGGAAATCAATGGTCTGACGGAACAACCCAAGCGCTTCCCCGCTGTCCAAATGTGACCTTTTCCACTCACTTCCTGAGCATTGCGTTAAGACAAACATTTATTGTGCCATCATTAAACAGCATTGAATTGAAAAAAGGGCTATTATTTTGTAAAAATATTTTTAAAACCTTGTATTGTTTTCCTTCCACTTCACAATTAACCAATGCCTTGTTTGGTCTGAAACACCATTCTTATAAAATATTTTACAAACACAAATGACAATGGAACAAATTCTGGTAAAGAAAGCTAAAGGGTAGGAGTACTTTTGCAAAAGAACTACAACCTAATTTCCATCAAAATTTCACTAACGTGTGTCTGGCACTTATGGAACCATGGACTCATATGATAAAGCCGTTCTTTGGAGCTGCACAGAGTGGTCTGGAGAGGTGGGACCGAAGACGGTGCCGGACGGATAAAGAAGGAAGTGACGAGGCCGTGTGAGAAGGGGCCCTGTTCCCCCCCACCACCGAGCCTCCCAGCTCAATTAGCTCAGCTCATCCCAGCTTTCTGCTGATGGGAAAAAAAATAAAATAAAATCAGCAACACCAAGCTCTACCATAGAGTCCTGGGAGTCCAGCCTGTTAGTAAGTGAGTTGTGTACATTATGTGTCTGTTCAAGCCACACATGCAGACATTGCATCCGTGTATCAGAGAGAGAGAGAGAGAGCGAGAGCGTCTCGAGTCTGTGTGGGCTGTCTCGGCTCCTCTCAGACTGGAGCCCCACAGTGCTCTCTGTATCAAACACCTGAACTAATTGGGCTGCACACGGAAAAAGAGATCCCCGAAGCCACTTCCTGTAATCTCATAAACAGACATCCAAAACATACAGAATATCAGCAGAGACGTTGGACTTTTTTTTTTTTTTTTTTTACTCAAAAAGCTAAACTTTAGTGTTATCTTTTCAAGTCTTAAGCTCAATTTCTCCAGGTTACATGAAGATCAGATTTTTTTCTTTGGACTCTGTCTGCATGGATTACTTTTCCCGGGGAAGGTTTTGTTTGTTAAACCACCTAAACCTAAATTTTCAGAGCAAAAACCGGCTCAGAAAGTGAAGAGCTAATCTTGAGACAACCTGACAAAAAAATAATTTAAACTGGATTTTTATACACTTTTCCCCCACCAGCCTTGGATAATATTTACTTATCTGAACTGGTGTAAAATACCAAAGACATCCCAGTTTAACAAACCGTATTCCAACAAGGTGATTCTCAAAAACACATAAGTTGAAAACCTGCCATATCGTACAACTGTGTATCTCCAAGATCGTTCACTAGATCTGCTTTAGAAAATGTGGTAAATCTGACGTGTTATTTGTCCTTCACTGTCCCCTTCTGTTTTATCCAAAACACACACTGCATGTTCTTATCAATACCAAGAAGAGGAGTGATCATTTCTTTAAAAGCATCAAACCTGTTGCCTCTAACCATTACTGAACCAAAGGTGACTTTATTCTGCTGAGAAACACTACACCCAGGAGGATATACTGTTTTCATATAAGGGAGTATATAATCTGCAACATTCCTTCGAAATTTAAATCTACATGAATGGCAGGACCACAGATTTTCCTGATATTGTCTAAACCACCATACTGTCTCCATCGTCTCCCCTAAATCCCATAGTGGATCCAAGTACCAGATTATCTGACCGAATCATCTGACCATCACAGTTTGGCTCTTGTTAAACTTTCCACTTCAACTTGTCCATTCAACTTGCTCGTTTCAGGAGGAATTATTTACGTCAGTGTTATTTAACTTACCTGTCGTGTCCTGTAGTAGCAAAGGACAAAAGCAGACACATTTGAGAAGAGTTCATATTTTAATAAAGTGAAGAACGAGAACATTCAAGGAAAGAGGAACCACCGATGAAGACGCGCCGAGGACAACAGACAACTAGACGACGAGTGTTTTTCTTCTTCCATTTTTCTGTCGGTTGGCAAACAGCTTTCAGTGAGCACTACTGCCACCTTCTGAACTGGAGTCTGAATCAGAATTGAAACCCTAAACTATAGCATATATCCTATTGTAAAGTTCTGACTTTACAAGAAACTGAAAAATTGCCTTTCGTAAAATGTGATTAGAATTTAAGCAAAGTCAGAGAAGTGCAGTCCTTATGCAAAAGGGCACAAAACTAAATTGTTGACAGAGCATTGATGTTGTACAAATTGCAAAAGCAACACAACTCACCTGCGAATGAGGTACGATAAATGAAATATTCATGTGACGCCTGGATGTGCTTTTAAGATGTCCAAAAAGAAAAAAGAAAAAAAGGACCAAGGTCTGAATGAGGCAGTTCAATGTAAGACGGACCCTCTGGGGTTCCTCTCTTTTCTCTTAGACAAGTCTGAGACAAGGTTCTCGTTGCTAAGAGAAAACAGAAGAACTCTTGATTGTTGGTGACTGAGAATGCATGGGAAGCACAACTCAAGGCCAAAATAAAGCACATCCCTACAAGTCTACCTCCGACTATCATTTTTAAAACTTTATTACACACAGACTCCTCTAAAAAAAAAAAATCTGCACACCTCAGTCTGCCTCAAAATCCAGTGACCGCTGCAGCAGCGTGCCAACTTATGAGCTAAACAAACAAAGTAAACACACTGATAGTGTCTGTGATAACATCCTTGGCAAAATGAGAGACTGAAGGTCAGTAATTGGGAGACGGCAGGCGCCCGGTGTTTAGTTTGGGTTTTTTTTTTTTTTTTTTTGCTCCTGGCAGGGGTCCAGGTGGGCGCGTGCTGCAGGCTCCAGGGCAGTGTAGGAGCACGTCTGTGCAGAGGTTAAGAAAAGCAATTAATCGGCAGCAGAGATAATCAAAGGAACCTCCCCCTCCAGACACCTCGGCGTGCAGGAGAGGCAGGAAAAGAGCGAGCGAGCGGAGGAACGGAGCGAGACAGGCGGAGAGAAGATGATGGGGGGGAAAATACTTGTTTACAGGCGCTGCTGGTACGATCAAAAAGAAGTGGGGGTTCAGCGCCGCCACCGGGGCCCCTCCGTTTCAGGTGGAATTGATAACACTTCAGATGTACAATTCGGTGTTTGCGAGAGTGCTTTTACCTCCCGGTGAGAAGGCAAGGAGTTTTCACAGTCTAAGCTGCACTTCCTTTCATCTCTGATTTTTGTGAAGTACCAACAGATTGTCAATGGCGAGGAAGACGTTTTCCCACACATAATCAAAGAATGCAGTCTGGTGCGCCTGTGCTTCCCTGCAAGGAGATGCTGGTTTCAGACTGAAAACGCTGCAAATGGAGCTAAGGAGAAAAAAAAAAAGAAGAAAACTGATTATGATCTCTGCTAACTCAACTTGTGATTACATTAATTTAGCTGTGAAAACAAGTCCCTAACAGAAACTCAATTAAAGTGGAGAGCATCAAACACTCTGGTTTCTCTCCTTTTCCCAAGGAGCAGTAAACAGACATAAGCTGTTTGAGAACGGCAGGCGTTTTTTCAGGAAATTAGAAGATATTCTCCACGGCCCCACGAGGCATAAAGCTTGTTGCTCCCTCTGCTGGTTCAAGTCTCCCTTTGGGGATGAAATCTCACTGACAATCTCTGATATGCAGCACCTTGCAAGTTTCTTATGAAACACGCCGCACTGTTCAGATTTTGAATTGTAAATACTGCTGGAAACCACACATCGTTTGACTTCCACTTCTCACATGCGTTACTTTCCGCGCATCTTTGCGGGTATTTTATTATGAACACGTATGCAAGCGTGACCAAAACCCCAGTTAAAAAGACACAAAAGCCTAATTGATCGCTGTGAAGTACGCCCACATCCCACAGAAGCCCGGACAGATGCTGAGCGGGTCAAGTGACGGCGCGCTCCTCCAAAGTCTTGATTAGATAATTTTCCATCCATATCTCGGCAATATGCTACAAAAGGAACAACGAGCTTCTCATTACACCGCTGACAGGCTCAGCATCTGCGGGTTGCTGTCAGGAGCAAGATGTTCAGAAGAAGCAAACTTGTTGAGTTAAAAAACAAGCAAACATCACAGACACGTCGACTTGGAAATCAGGTGTGATTCTTTGAGAAGGAGGTAGTTGTGATGGAAATATCAGTTTCTGCTTTTCTTTTTTTTTTTTTTTTGGTCACTCTTAAATGTTTCATGCCATAGGTCTCAACGATGACAGCAGGGTGTTTATTTTACCTCCAGATATGCTAATGTCAAAACGTTTATTCATTCATAAACGGTGCTACCTTAGACAGAGGTGCTAAAGGTGTGGCACGCGGTCCATCTGAGGCCCTGGATTTTGCAATTGCAATTCAAGAATGGCACAAATTTGGTGATTGATGCAAATAGACACCTATTCAAATATTTTTCAGGATAAACAGTTTGTTTCAAAATGTGTAATCTTAAAATGTAAAGTGTCAAGTACGACACAAAGTTTTTGTCATTTCTTAATTATAATCATGTTTTTTCATTTCGTTCTAGCTTGATAGCAAGTACTCAAATGGGGACACACACTTATTAAACATGATTTGATACGGCAAGTGGCCTACGTGCTGTTGTTGTTGATGAGAATACATTAAACTTTTTTTAAAAAACATCAACAAAACAGAAAACAATCCGCCACCACTCAACGTACGAAAGACATATGGCTCCATTCCAAATCTACATGTAACGTGACAAATTAAAATGCATTTTTTAGACGTTAAAATGTTGCATATTTAATTTAATTTTGAATTTGTAAAAAACAAAAGAGGGCCTATAAATAAATAAGGTAAGGCAAAGGGTTAAGTAGGTTTCCATTTATCTACTTTCATACACGTCTGACTGACAGCATAGATACGGTAACCACGAGTGCTAAAAACTAAACTTTGGTGGTTTTGTAAGTGCAAACTTGTAAAACTGTTGTACATATTAAATCTGAACACTATTACATACAGTACATAAAGCACACTTCGAAATATTCACGTTGCTGGCAACCCTTGAAGTTTGGAGGTTCTAGAAAAGTTGTGCAGAAAAATCATCATGGGATTAATGTCACAGAAATCTCCTTCTGCCTAACGTCTGAGTTTTATAAGTCACTTCATGCTCCTCAAAATAAGACATGACATTTACACACACTAGGAGACAAGTGGCTGAAATCAGAAGAGCTCTGCTGATGCTGCTTTCCGCAGGCTGCCCAGAATTGGCTAAAAGAACCAATCTACATGCAGAAAGTGCTCATTTCATTTTTTTTATTTTATTTTATTTATTTTTTTTTGTCTCTCTGTCAGCAACTCACTTATTGCG
Organism: Poecilia formosa; assembly: GCF_000485575.1. Taxonomy (NCBI): domain Eukaryota; kingdom Metazoa; phylum Chordata; class Actinopteri; order Cyprinodontiformes; family Poeciliidae; genus Poecilia; species Poecilia formosa. The sequence goes on along the minus strand of NW_006800050.1, from coordinate 1,017,567 downwards.
AGAAAGTTGTGAGAACAATTTAGTCCGTCTACTGGCAGAGAAATAGATGCAGTGCCTCCGAGGGTCATATTTCTGACCATTTGGATTGGCTTCCTCCTCCTCCCCCTCCTGCAGGTACAATCTGATATTATTCTCAAGACAGAAATAAAAAAGAAAGTGTTCTTTAAAAGTGTTCCTATTGCCAGTATTCCCACAGGATCGGCCTGCACCAGTAAACTGTGGCCAACCGGACTGCAGCAGTCTTTTCCTGCTCCGACTCTAAGTTCATGTCAACCATAAAGTCAGGCCCCTGTCAGCTGAAGTCACACCTGAATGCACTTATTGACATAAGCCTTAACTACCAGAGGTTAATTCAACAAGTAAAACATATTAAAGGGATTGCTGACCTTGTTTTAGAAGCAGCGGGCTAAACCCGAGGCAGTTCTGCATTTTATCTGACAAAGAAAAAAAAAAAAAACGGCTTGACCATATCCACGTGCAGTGATTTATCATAAGGTATAGTCTATTTTGAAACTGCGCACTTATCAGAGCAGATTGTGTGTGGAGTACATGTAGTCCTACTCTGTGTATGTGGGGCAGAAAGAGCTGCATCTAGCTAGTTAGGTCAGCTAATCAAAAAGATTAGCTAAATAGTGGAGAACACAGTGCATAGAAGATGACATGAAGCGCTGAGTCCCACCCATCTCTGCTAAACACTGAAAACGAAGCAGAACGTCCTGCAACCTAAAGCATCGGATTCAATGTCAAACTCCAGCAGAAATTTGTAGGAAAACAAAGGGATGTTCCAGGATTTCTACATTTCAAATGTCCAAAGTTCTTATGACTGATAATTTGTTAATTTTGTATGAGCAATACACACTTCAAGAGCACGTTTTTGAAAACTTGCTTCACGTAAAATATTCATTAGTCCTTTCAAGACACTTTGCCTTCAATGAGTAAGGTTGTCTTGTTTTCTCTAATCGTGTCTTTGACTGGTAGTTTTTCCAGAGTTCACGAAGGTTTTTCGTTGGTCATTGCTGAACTATCACTATAGTAATGTGTTTTTGGCCTAACTTACGAATTGCTAAGTAAGAAAATACTTCCAAACTTAACAAATTACCGACAACTGAGCAAAGAACATGTCTTAAATTGGATTTTTAGGTTCTTTGTTTGTCAGCAGTTTGATACTGAGACATAATTTGTTTGCCTTTATAGTCATCCAGAACAATAGACAACAGAGCCACAGATGCACTGGAATGGAGTAGATAGAAGCAGATTTATGGGCAAGAATGACACAGAGCAAGTCTGAACCTGAAGCCAAATAAGAACCTGCAAAAGATCTATAAATGAGTTTAAAGATCCATCTGATCTTAGTGAGCTTACGCTGTTTCCCAAACTAAGAAAACTTGGGTTCAAGCATACGTGCAAAGCTAAAAGAGACGTACTGCAAAAGACTTGTAAGTTTGTAGTACTTTGTTTTGACGCATCACAAAAAGCAAAGTGTCAATTGGACAAGAAAAATGTTAACAATGTGAAGGGGTAAAAATATTTCTGTGAATCCCTGTATCCCTACCTAGAAATATATCGACTTTCATATTGCATCGTCCTTCACAAAACGACTATTATTGGTGATAACAGCCTGTTTTAACAGTTTAAACACAAAATACACCCTAGTATGCATCAGTACACACAACAGAAACCATATTAGCACTAACGCAGATAATATCTACAGTCTTCTTTATCTCTGTTTTTGGTGGCGTAGCCAATAAGCACTTCAATAACCACCAATTCGTTTCAAGGGAAAATGAATGGTGCTCCTGGATTGGCTGCATTGCAAAAGTCTGCCAGTGGCATCTTGATATTTCAGCATTTTTTTGTATTTTAGGAGGGGGAAAAAAATCCACAAATAGGTGAATATTCAGCAAATATTTTTCTGTGGAGCCATGTTCCACAGAAAAATCTGTGATTACTGAACCAGTGTAAATGTTGTAGATTCTATTATTGATACCGATTCTCAAAGAGCATCAGCTTTAGTAAAGCGTCTGAAAGATGTGCGTTTTCTCAAACACGGTTTCTCACAATCAAAAGAGGGGAAAGCTGTGAAAAATCTGGACTTCGGAGTCAAATGCAGCTTCGGCTAGATGAAGTCGAGTTGTGGACCAGTGTGTTAATAAACTGACTTGTCTTCAAATCTCCATAGTAGGAACCCAAAGACACGGGACTAATCGTTTCAAACTTTTTTCTCTAAATCCTTTCTCATAAATGTTTTCATCCCTCTCCTGCTGAAAAGTGAGCTTCCTTTCCGACCATTCAGGCTACTGAGTCATTACACAGAAAAAAAAAAGTGACTCACATGGATCAAATACTGCACATAAGAGTGCACACAAAGGAGCTTTCATTTAGTCGAGCCACTGAGTGTGCAGTAATGTAACTGGAGCCTTGCTGTAGGCAGCAGCAGACACATGAAAACATATATTAGTTCTTACTGCTTCTCAGAGCATGCTGAGCAACCTGCAGCTCTTTCTTTCTTTCTTTCTTTCCCTCGCTCTCTCTTTTTTTTTTTTTTCTTTTTTCTAAACGTCTTGAATGATAGGAATTCACCCGTCGGAGCCAGACTTCCAAGTGCTGGCACGCATTTTGTCGAGGCAAAGTGAATATATTGCCTTTGAAGAGCGAGTCCAGAGTCTGGACGGAGGGTTTGTGGCCTGGAAGTCCAGAGAAAAAGAAAAAAAAGACGTGCAGAAAATGTGTGATGAAACTTTCAGCACCACGGACAGCAGCCCTCAAGAAGCCATGTGCGGCTGGGAGCGGCGGAAGTGAATAAGCACAGAGAAGTGAATAAGTTTGGGTCGTAATTAACCGAAGCCCCTTTTGCAATGTCGGCCGCCGTCGTGTCTGTGCTGTTGAAAATAAATGCGCAGAGACATGCACATATGCAGACGTGCACCCCTCCTTAGGCGGGATCCAGCGTTTCCCCACAGTTCCTCCTTGCCTTTACCCGGCGCTCAAGCATGAGTGGATAATCTGGCCACAAGGACAGGCTGTGTCAACATTTCCCCTTTTGCTTCCTTATTTATTTACGCCACCCGTCACGAAAGTTGCAAAGTTCAAAGGGGGATCTTAGATCTTAAGAGCGAGCCGGCGGAGCACATGGCCTCATGTTCCTCCTTAATAAAAAGACAATTTTTGAGACAGAGCATATAAAGTATGTAACTACTGTAGATTTGGGAGAAAAATAATCACATTTTAAGGTCGTAGCCACAGATGGCTGCCGGAATGTAAATATCACCGAGCTTGTGTGGTTTTGTACTAGAGAATAATCTCAATAAATTAGGATGTCACTGAAAAGAAAGACATTTAATTCAAATTCTGCAGCTCTTATTTCATTATATATTTCAAATGCTTGTTTATATTAAAAAAATATCTGTTTTATAGACGATAAAACCAAAACTTCAGACTCCCTGAAAAATCGGTTACATCAAAAATTACTTTTATTACACAGTTATTGACCCTTTTTTCTTTTTTTTACAAGGAGGAATAGCCATAAAAGTTCATTGCAAAAGAAGCTTCCTGCTCACATAGCGCTCTATCCAAGAATATTAACGGTGAGCTTAGTGGAAGGAAAAAGTGCGGTAGAGAAAGGAGCATGATGAACAGGGATAACTGCAGGCTTGAGAAAGATTTTGAAGCCAAGTCCAATTAAAGCACATATGTCAAACTCAAGGCCCACGGGCCACATGTGGCCCACCATGTCATTTTATGTGCCCCCGCCCCCAGCATTTTATAGGCTGATGATTGACTTAAAACTGGTTTTGAGCACGAATTGATTACAAACTACATCTCCCACAATGCATTCCGATTGTTACCAGNTGTACTACAAGAGACACCAGATGTAATGTATCCGTGACCTTCCAGGTTTGAGCCACTGCTGAACCAGAGACGATTACAAAACCATCTGACAGTGTACCTGTAAAAAGTATTCACCATGCTTCACTTTTTCCACATTTTATGTTATTGACTTTTTCAAATTTGGATTTGAGTTTCCTCAAACTTCTACATACAAATGCCCCATTATGACAATGTGGGAAAACTACTACTTTTTTTTTTTTTTTTTAAGATTATTCCAAATTTATTAACAATGGAAAACCAAGAAATCACACTTATGTAAGAATTTGCAGCCTTTGCTTAATACTTTATTGATCCAGGTTCGGCAGCGATTAACAGCCTGAAGACATTTTGGATACAATGCCAGAAACTCGGCACACCTTATCTGCAAGCAGTTTGGCCCACTTTTCTTTGCAGTTCTTCAAATTTGGCTGTGTTTACGCTCTGACCCGCTGCCAACTGTGGAACCTTGTGTACAAATTTCCAATCAGCTGAATTTACCACAACGGAACTCCATTTAAGCTGTGGAAATCAGTGAAAACAATTCCATTTTGAGATTTATTTATTTCATAGAATATAATTAAGAGTCAGGCTCAAACATAGCAGAATGTGGAAAAAGTGAAGAGCTGCGGATATTTTCCGGATGTACTGCATGTAAAATTCCAACCGTCGCAATAAACTGAATTTGTTGTTTTCAGTAGATGTAAGAAATAATCAAAATTAGCAGGAAGAAACACTTGAAGTCTATCAGTACATGTGTAAAGAATCTGTACAATACAGGAGTTTTGCTTTCCAAATGGAAGTACTGAAATAATTTGACTTTTTGATGACATGTAAATCATTTAGACGCAGATTTACATTTCTTCAGTGACATTATGACTCTAATACTTGATTTAAACTTCTGGTTTTCTCTCCACAACAATCCAAGCTTCAAAAAAATATTCACTAGCCGGCAGCATAACGAAAGTTAATGATTCTGTTTATGATTTCCAACTGGAAATGGTTCCATTCAAAATCATTAAAGCTGATTTATGAACTTTTTCTTGCCATTCACTCACAAATGGAAGACATTCATAATTTGTGCTGGGATTAAACCACATTCAGTTCTGCAAAAATGCTCAGCTCCTGGATTGATGTGCCGAAAGCAATTTTGCAGCTGAAATCGCTTTAATTGTTGAACATTTACACACACAAAAAAAATCTGCCAATCCCCAATGACTGTGATTTTGAGACATGCTTCCATGTGGTTTTTGTTTCCCTTTCGCCTGAATAACTCCTGCATTATGTCCCCCAGCGCAGCAAATCAGGCGCTCTGCCTTTTTTAAAAGGGTCTAATCCTCTTTAATTTGTGATTACTCGTAATTCAAATTTCAAATGGCAGCCCACTAAAGCATGAGAAAGTGATTGTTTAAGTGTCCTCCTCCGCTTCGGGGTTTGTTTTTTTTTGCAACCTTAACGCCTGATCACAGTGGAATATGAACATATTGTACATATATCCTGAGATCTCTTGGTGGCATTCAAGTAAATTACCATAGAAATCGCTGTAGAGAATATTTTGGCATCAATCATTGAGCGTAAATTGCTAAATAGCTGGGAGCCCTCTTAGCATTCGGAGGGTGATTTTGCTAGCTTTCTTGTGTCAGATGATTTCAGCCACTCTGACAAATTAGAATGATAACGGATTTCATGTAGCACACAATAAGTGTTTTTTTTTTTTGTTTTTTTAAAGGCAGAAAATACTGAGCTCAAGGAATGAATTAGGTGATTATCTCCAAACAGCAGCGAAACACCTGGGTGAAGACAGGCCTCACGAGCCTGGAGTTTATGGAGTTATAACCGTGACAAAATTCAGTAAATACTTAACAACTTAAAAATGACTTTGATACATCATTTATCAAGTAGAATAGGAAGAACATGTATAGAAAATATATTAAATGTACATTCAGTTACACATGTCATTACTAACAATGTTGTTTTTTTTTATACAGAAAAAGTACAAATATTTATTCCAGTCTTGGTGTTTTTTTTTTTTTTAAATTCATCAGCCTTCTTAATATAAAACAGTGGGTGAGGCTAACACAGCTTATTTTGCTATATTTTACAAAGAAATACATATTAAAAAGAAAAGTTTTTTCTCCAGTTTAAATTATTTCATGATGCACTGAAAAACAGTACAATTTAAATTCTCATTTATTTATGATACATATTATATATACAAATGTTGACAAATGTATTTATATCCAACTTAATTTTAACTACGCCACGTTTAATAAATATTTGAGATATTTCTTATATTGTGGCACTTTTGGCACCCTATACATGGATCCATGTGACAAACTTTACCACACAGTCACTTCCTGAAGTTCGAGTATTCAGATTTCTCACACTTACCTGGGAACTTGGAAATGCAGAAAGTACCACAGTGCATATTACTAACAAGGCATCATCCCGTTCAGTTTTCTTCATACGGATACAGTTTATTCTGTCTACATTGCTGGTTACTATTAATTTTGAGAACCCAGTAAGTTGCAAAAGGCAACATTTCAGGTTAAAAGAACTACAGAATGACACAAATAAAGTTAGTAAACTTGCACCTGGCTTATTCCTCGCTTTAAAAAACAACAACAAAAGAAACACTTGTTTTCATAGCAGCTCGTTGGCGACAGACCGCTCATTTAGCCGAGACGTGAAGGAGAAAGTTCCGCCCTACCTGCTCGTAGCAAGTCTCCCAGGTGAGGTTCAGAAGGCAGGAGGAGGAGAACAGCTCATCTTCGGTCCGACCATAACCGTCCATGGTGAGCCAGCCAGCCGCCTCTGTCGGAGGAGGGAGTCGGAGGAGATTCTTGGTTTTTGCTCTGTAAGTCTTCCCTCGACGAGTGCCTCTTCTGTTCTTGCTCTCAGCCCCGCTCAGCTCGGTTCAGCTGTGTGGTCGGTGTCAGTCGGAACAGCGGCGGTATGCAGGCTGCTGCTTCTTTTGGTCACGTGGTTCGTTCTCTCCCCCCCAAAAAAACAGAGGTAGGATGCGTTTGGGTGCGGTCCCCTCCCCTCAAAAACACATCCTCCTTCAGGTGTCAGCTAAAGGGTCAAACGCTGCTCACCAACGTCATGAAATTTGCTTTTGTGTCACAAACTTTTAGCTTTTTCGGATTTGCTACTGCAGATGCAAATTAAAGGGGGGAAACATACCCAAGTTGATTTGATTTTTCTCTCAATTGGCTCGCTGGTTGATCTTAATTTCCTCAATGTTCTTGAACATTCAAGCTCCAGCTACTGCAAAACGATTCTTACAAGTATTTAGTTAGTTTTGTGCATCTAACTGAGTGTTATTATTAACATGATTTCTTTAAATAATTTACAGTTTTAACAGTCATCATATCATGCACACACACTGTTAAACTTCAAGAGTTAATTTGAGTTAATTGAGATGAGGCTACTGATTGTGCTTCTTATTTACAGTCAGATTTCACATTTATTTTGGACGTATTCTATGAATATTGTTGCACACATAACATTGGGCATTTCTCCTCTTACGAACCACAAAAGACTACCTCTTTGTGGTCAACCAAAACAATTGCAAAATGCAAAATCTGTGGCTAGTAACATACCAAGTTATTGAACAAAATGATCACGTGTGACCTGACAGGAGCGTCTTTTCTTTTCCCTCCTTGACAAAAGGTACAAAAATTCAACTGGCCTCCTTTTTGACATTGCCATGTTTAGAATACAGAACTTTACTAGATACATTATTTAGTTTTTAATCATGGTAGGATTTTAACATAACTCTAAGGTTACAGGGATATATGCAAGCTGACAAAATATTACTGGAATATTACAAACCGCGGTCCTGCACGTACAGGTGTTGTGCGTTTCTTCCTGGTCTTCAATGACATCTCTCTCACCCTCCTGCTGGCTTTGTTACACAGTCTGCTATAGGGTGACATCCATCTTTATCGTTCGTCTTCCTCCACAAAGACTGCTGACATTAAATTTTCTTAGCAAAGCTAAGCCTGGAATCCAGCGTGGGCAGAAGTTGAATCATGTGGTGTAAGTGAAAAACCATTTGCATATATATGGTTCTACGGGAGATGATGTAGCAAAATCAAATGTATAATCCGAGGTTTTTACCTACTACTATAATCTGCCAATAGCTATTTCAGATGCCCCAGTTATAACACAGAATAATATACACCTCATTTTCTCCTTATTACGGCGCATTATCAGAAAGGCATAAAACTTGGATTAGAAAAAATGACACAGCCAAGTGCAGCCGGCAGAGACGCGCAGACTAATTTAGTGGTTCTCAAATCGGCCGGTCTTTCTGAAGGAAAAGCAAAAAGAACAAGCATGAATCAAACAGAAGGTGACAGACTGCTTTTCATGTAATTGGGTAAATCTTAAAAGTGCCGATTCAAAAACAGAAAACATAAAAAAAAAACAAAAAAAAAACACTCACACTTAGTGGATATACTTACAACTTATTCAAATGTCTCCAGGGTGAGTCATTAAGTTTCCTCTGTTACACGTCCATCTTTTCTGATTTGCACACTGCGTAGAAATGGCAGAAACCACAATGGTCTCAGCTCTTAATTTCAAATACAGTGACGCTAAAAAGAAAGTGCACCGTCTTATAATTGTTCAGTTTTATGCATTCAAATATTACGAACATGATGCCTTCCTTTCCCCGGTTCTACAACATTTTAACTCTTAACTTCAGAGAAAAATCACATAAAATACTTAATTCGAGTCACTGCTGCCAGATCTTGTTCTTCACAACAATCCCTCTGTCCATCGAGTTTTGCGTACAGCTCTCTTATGGACTCGCCTCAGCATTTCAGTCAAGTCGAGGTCTGGACTTTTGAAGCACATCGATCATTTTCTTTTTCAGCCAATCTTTTGTGCACTTGCTGCTCTACCTGGGATCACTGTCCAGGTTACAACTCCATTATCTGCTCATCCTGTAATGTGTAATTCAGATTCTATCTGTGTGTGTGTGTGTGTGTAAAGAAACCTGCTGTGATGCAAGATAGCGTGCATATTGTATCACATTGCATTATATTATATTACGTTGCATTGGTATTATACGCTAAATCAAGAAAGTAAAACAAAAAAAGGGAAACAAACAAAAAAAACTACTCGATTTAAAAATGTACACGAGGAACAAACTAGCAAAACTTTTTTTTTTTTAAACTTGGATACGTAAATAGAGTTTCAGCTGTAAAATAGGACACAACAACCCAATGATCAACTAATCAATAACATCTGACTAATGCTCCTGGATGCTGCTTTGCCGTTTGATTCCTGTGAGCGTTACCATTTTCATTTCATCATAATTTCATTTTATTAGATAACTGCTGAATCCAGTCAGACTAGATGTCATGTTTTTATAATGTTCTGATATTTTCACACGTTGCATGTTTTAAACATTCTAAATGTTCTCGTAAACATGGCTGAAATCGACGCGTGTGGAATATTACAAATGACCCCCTTCGCCCAGAACGTCTCGAAAGGAAGAATGTTTCTTCTTCTTCTTCTTCTCCTTCTTCTTCTTCAGAATTAAACCAACCCATGATGGAACTCCTTGTTCTCCCCACGCAGCTCTGCTGACCGTGGAGAAAATCCTTCATTTTCTCCGAGCTGCTTAGCACAATCGCTGCCAACAGGCCTCATTTGGAGAGCTGTCTTTCACCGACGCCATTTATCTTGATGCAAACCCCTGCAGTTAGATGGGCGAGTCCTGTCGACTCATCGGTCAACGTCTGCTGCCCTCCTGGTTTGATCGAATGCGTTCCCCGCGCACGATCGGCACCCGTTTGAAGCCTGGTCAACGGGCACTGAGCCGGATCCGGAAATTGTCTGGGTATTCCCCGCAGCAGCAGAGATGCTAGGAAAGATGGAGGGGGGGAATATGCTTCTTGTCGTGGCCAAGCTCACTGCTAAGAGGGTCAACTTGTGCTAAAATACATCCCTGTGCGTTTGAAAATTAAAAAAGAGAGTTTAGGGAGATTTTGATCTTTCACCGACAGCTACGGTGATTATTATGTGTCATCGTAATGAAATGTATTTTGAGGGGAAAAGAAAAGGAACGATTGAATCAAGAATGTAGAGAGGCTTCTTCTTTAGCCTTATCTGTCACCATCAACCATAATCTTTTCCCGAGCTGCAGATTAATTTAAAGATTACAGAGAGCCATAAATGTGCTCGCGCCCTTATTTTATTTTTTTTTTTTTTTTTCTTGTATCTTCTCAGCTCCTTCTTTAGCCGGCTCCCCTCTCCTGCCCAGTGACACTTAAAAGCTTCCCTCTGAATCAAATCAACAGCGAGAGATAATTCAGCCCGACAACGTTCACAATTGTGCTGGCGTGATCTTTTTTTGTGGGGGCACCGCACGTATCTCAGGAGGGAGGCAGCAGCGGTAAAAATTGCAGTGAGAACGAGAGCTAAGGACGGCTGCCAATCCAGAAGATTAGCTAGGAAATAAATAGCTTCAAATCAAACATTGTTTCCCTTTTTTTTTTCTTCTCTCTCTCTTTTTTTTTGTTTTGTTTTGTTCTCCAGACGGTAGTAGCTGCTCATTTTTGCACAGGTGCCTTTAGTCGTTGCGTGATTCATCTCCAACTGGCAGCCGGTTTTTAAACATGCAGTCTACATGCCACCGCGCACCTACATAACCAATCTATCAAGCCTAACCCAGACATTGCGTGCATATACTCCCGTATCACAGAGAAGGCCCAGGACGCAACTGTCATAGATGGCGTGATTGAATTGTTCCCTTGCACTGTCACCAAAGGGGCTATTACTTCAAATTAGCATACAAATTCAAACCAGGACAGATGGATTTGTCACATTCCAGCCGCCGTCTTCCTGGAAGATTGGCTGTGCTTGTGCTGCGCGATGGAGATAAGACACCTGTCGTGGTGCTGTTTGGGGGTGAAGGACCGGCGTGGGATGGGAGGAGGAGGAGAAGGAGGAGGAGGAATGAGTGGGTGGATGGATTTCCAGAAATGCTGAGGTGTTTTGCAATAAACTTTCTCTACCCCACGGTCTCAAATGATGATGAGGCACCATCCAGGACTCTGTGGGTGGCAGGAGATTGAGCTGCAGCGAGCTGGTGATTCACGCTGTTTGGAATGACGCCGAACAATACCTGCCTTGCTTTTTTTGTTGTTGTTGTTTTTTGTTTTCTTGTTTCTTTTTGTTTGTGTTTGCGACTTTCGGTGAGTCACAGCGCCTTGCAAGAGTATGGAAACCCCGTACAACACGTGTTTTTGGGATGTCATGCGACATAGGCCAAACCAACCAAAGGTACGCGCCAACCAAAAGCGGTGCGTACTTTTGGACTTAAATGAAAAGTATACGGTTTTCGGTCTTACTTCTTTTTCTTTCTTTTTTTTGCAAAGTTTTTATACTCAGCTCTTCTTACACATGACGTTGGATAAAGGATAAAACAATATCCCAAGCTTTCAACATCTCACCAATCATGTTTAATCCATTATTTGAGAATGGAAAAACCTAGGGACAACGGGAAACCAACCAACACATGGTCATCCACCTTAACTGAGATACCAGGCAGGGAGGGGATCAGTCAGAGAAACAACTAGAGACCTATAGTTACCCTAGCAGAGTGGCACAGAGCTCAGGGAGGTGAGATTCTATGTTAGAGGTTGCAGAGAAACTGTACATTGTGGTGGAAGTTCCATGTCTTGTAGATTAGTAACCAAAACCATTCAGCTAGTGCTAAAATGGGAAGAACACCTCATTCGAAGTCCAGACCTAAATTCAAATGAATCTGAGGCAACATTTCAAAAAACTGCCTCACAGAAAAGTTGGTAAAAATTTTACTATTTTGATGTCAAAAGCCGATGGAGTCGCTCTTCGGAGTACTTACTGCTGAGATTGCCATGAAACGTGATTCTCAAAGTATTAACCCGCGGGGCTGAATAGAAAGCAGATACCTCCATCCCTAGAATAATTGTAGAACATTTTGAAGAGCATGTTTCCTCCTTCTTTCCCCTTTAGAAGTGTGCACTCATTTGTGTCTATCTGACATCAAATGTATTGAAGCTTTAAAGGTCTGGGGTTGTTTTTTTTTTAACACTTTTGCAAGGCACTGACTGTGCTATCAAAACATAAAACATAAAAAGCTGTCTCTAGTCTGTAGCTAGGACTGCGAGTATTGATGCAGAGCAGCTGTAGGGTCAAATAAATTACATGCTTGGCCTCGAATAACCTTCACACTTTTAATAGCTTTGAAAAAAAAATACATGCAAATACCATTTTATTAATATTAATTATCCAGTATTAATAGGTGTTGACAAGGATGTCTGCGTGTACTCATTCATACAGGCCGTAATCGCGGCGCTCGCATCAGACACTGGAGAAAATACAGCTTGGAGACATAATGATTTTCATTTGTAATTATGGCAGCGTGAATCAATCGGAAGTACCGAGCATGAAAAACTGTTCTTACCTCGGGATCAATCCCATATAATTTCCAGATCAGCTCAGTCTAATGGCTTTTCTATTGGCCTGATTAGTCAGACGGAGACTTTTTGTGTCGCTCCGTGTGTTCCCGAGCAAAAGGCCGACCGCTCAGAAACCCGTTTCCCCAACAGTCAAAAACATCGGAGCACACTTGGTTGCTTGCTGACGTGGCACATTACAGAATCTACAGACTTAATTTAAAAAACAAAAAAACAAAAAAAAACAGTCCCAATGCAGGGTCTGGTGTCTCCGCCTGGCTACATCCAGACGCTACGGAGGTGTTGTAAAAATGCTTACTTGTTCATTTTCTTGCTTTATTCTTAGTTCATCAGTGGACAGTGGATGTAAAAACAGAAAAAAGAGAGAAATGCCTTTTTTAAAAGAAGAAATCACAGATCTATTACATTCTAACTGCATTTGCCTGTAGAATAAATTCAAAACAAAATATCTCTCAGATATTAGCCTTTGGAGTAAAGGACTTAAACTACATTGCAGAATACTATTACACTCCCAAGTCACATTCTTCGTACCACGAGGATTTGCAATGACTTTGACCAATTTTTAAAGCACAAACATAAAATGCTGTCATAAATTTGCAGCAGATTTTAATTGAGGTCTGAAAAAAGAAAGGAAGGATGGGTGCAAGTTTTAGCGACTAGGATAAAGAATGTCTGGAAATGAAAGCATTTTTCCATAATTGTCATATTTTTCAGTCGTTTTTTTTTTTTCCCCCACAGCCATCCAGACTTGGAAAATGCTTCAATCAAACTCTATGCATCTTGTTAACCTGATAAACACAATAAATAAATGATCTTCCTAAAGCTGCCAGAGCATTCAATTCTGACTAATTTATAGACCAATGAGCTTTTCCATTTGCTATACAAGGCAACAGACATCCAACTTTCACTATCAACTACTAAACATATTTTCTTTCTTCCTGAATAGAAAACAGAGCAAATTATGATTCTCTCAACCCGACGCCTTTACCTTCCACGTCCAAGAGGCGCCGGCCCAAAGCAGCGCAGCCTGAACAGGATCTGGCACAGCAGGGATTTTCACACCGATCTTGTTCTGAAACATTTGCAATTAACATTCCTCCTCAACTCCAACTGTTTCTCGAGCTATCAATACCCCACGTAAGAAGATTTAACGTCCCCAAAGAGGCAGGGAAAACGGGCTGGCTTTCACAGGTCGGGAAGTGAATGGATCTGAGCGAGCGAATGAGAAGTTCATGTGCAGATTACGCTTTAATTGTAATGATGACAGAGAGAGAGAGTTATTACAAATGCATTTTTTATTAAACGGGAACAGCTGACGGGAAATGAGATGAACATTACATCAAAATGCCGTTTAATTACATCTGATCAAAAGCCACTCTTAATACATTAATGCCGCTAAAGTAGCAATAAACAATGGGATGTTGAAATTCACATCGAGTATCATGCATCAGACAGAATGTTTCATTTTCTGATGACAAGATATTTCTAAACCTATTTAGCCTGTTTGCAATGATGCTTAAAAAAAGAAAAAGGTCCAGTAAATAAATATCCCACAGTTGATGAATCATGAGAAAGCATTTGGTGCAGTGAAGGGAAAACAAACAAACAAACAAAAAAAAAAAAAAAACAGTCACACTGTGTCCTTCGTGGGAATTAAAAAGACAAAGAACACTGAAACGAGTTCGCATTTACACTCTGTACTGCCGCAGCACACGCAGGCCTTCTTAGTACTGAGTGTATTCCTTGGATGAGAGTTTTGCAATAATATGCTCCAACTGTCTTTTTGCTTCACACTGAGGGAAGTTACTCATCTCGTAGTACTGCGGGGCAATTTTCACCAGCCTGGAAAAGAAGGCAAGTCAACAGTCACCAAATTGTCTCCCGTGTTTTCTTGTAGGGGAGAAAAAAAATAAATAAATTACGTTCTTCCATATTCACGAGGCGACTGCTGGAGCAAGCGCAACAAATTTGGAACGTAATTGTACGAGGTCACACAGGGGGAACAGAAACAGCTAAAAGGGTTGTTTCAGGTTAGCTGGTTGCTCAGAAAGACGCGCCGGTGTGACTGGCTTGTTAGTTTGGATCACATTTGTTGTCATATTTTTCAGTCGTTTTTTTTTTTTTATAAGGTATGCAGCACCTTGCAAACTTATTCATATCGATACTGTGAGATAGGATGAAAACGATACAAGGATCAAAAAACAAAAACTTCATGCTTCAATTTACAAGTTATCATAACTCAACATGAACAGAGCAGAACAGTGACATATTTACAAGCGATCTGAAACTCACCACTCGGGCTTGATATCTGTGCAGGTGCGGATGTAGTTCTTGGTGGTGAGGACGAACTCGTTGTAGAGCACCCACTCAGGTTTGTGGTCCAGCACAGTGGAGGGGTGCAGCTGCACCACCTGGTTGTCCTTTGCCGTCAGGTAATGGCCGGTGCGCTCAAGGTGAGCAACCTATTCGCAGAACAGACGATTATGAAGGAAACATCCAAACAAATTGAAATGACACTTTTTTAAAAATGTCTTTATTGTTGACCCGCATGGTTGGAAAAAGAGCAAGTGCTTGAAACCTATTTTTAAGCCCTCAAACGACTAATCCCACCACCACCACCCACCCTGCAGCCACTTGGTCCAGCCTCTGTGGCGGTCGTGATTAAACAAGGCAATCAGTCTCAATAAAGGCCTTTCCAAACAAAGATGTGATAACCAAACACTGTGAACCCTTGAACATGAGCTGCAAATTTGTCTCCGAGATAAAGGTTAATGTTGACAAATATTTCAATATTAGAACCATAATTCAACTTGTCAGGTTGCTTGTTTCACGTGGCCCTGAAAATGGCTTCTTGCAAAGCCACCATTTGTATCCCTGAGTAAGAGACAAATTAATAGGATTTCTTGTTATGTGGTTAAAACAAAACGGCGCTAAATGTGTGTGTGTGTGTGTGTGTGTGGGGGTGTGTGTGTGTGTGTGTGTGTGTGCTTGTAGCTCCACGCTGTGTTCTGCGAATATGAAAAACCTGTTTTTCGAAGGACCGACCTCAAAAAGGGTGAGCTTCAGGGAGCAACAAATGAATACTTTTAGCCTAAATACGATAGCAGCTCCACCAGACTGATAGCCGACCTGCATGAAGAAGCCGGTGACCAGCGCTTGTCGGATGTTGAGATAATAGTCTCTGCTGTTGAAATCGCCGCTGTTTCTTGGCAGGCTGAAGCGATCCATGATCCTCGACAGCTGCTGCCGGACGTTGTCCGCCGACATCAGCGAGCGGTAGTTCACAAAGTTATCGTAGCACCACTGGGTGGACTCGTGGTCTGTGACAAAGTGGCGGAGAGGGATTTGGAGAAGCAGGTTAGGCTCAAATTTTAATATTACCGAGAAGTTAATCTGCGGTTAATTTATTTGAATTATTTTGTATCTCTAATTTGCGTGTTATTAAAACCTCAAACTCTCCTCAAAATGTGAATACCAGATGCTATTTTTTTAAAAAATGTCTGCCGACTGTAAGTATCATCTCCATTTTGATCATATTTACCAAAATGGCCAATCACTGATGAGGGCAATATCATCCATTTATTTAAAGACTCCTTCACTAACCCAAGGACCACAGTTTGTTGATACTATGGTTTTATTGAAATATACATCGCCATTTTCAATACATTAGAATATGCATTTTAATGAGATTTTAATGAATGTGGGAACCTTTAAAGAAGTATTAAACATACTCTTTGTTTATGTATTAAAATTGGTCTGATCTATAATGTAATGTTTTCATTAGCAGTAAGCAGAAAAATCATCGCAATATACAGAAATAAAGTCTTAAAAACATCAGCTTGTATGCAATTAATCTATATAATATGGTTTTTAAAGGTTTTTGTGGATTTATTCATTTGTAACTAGACAGGAAGAGAGAGAAGACACACAGCAAATGCCCCAGGAATCGAACAGGGGACAATGACATTGACCAACCGCTGATCCACCTGGTAACCTTTGCGAACTTTTCAATAATACGATGCATTCTCACGTAAATGAGTGTAACACAGAAAAATAAACACATAACTTACTCTGCTTAAAGGCATGGTAAACGTTGAGTAACGTCATGTGGTCTCCGTCGATGTGGGCAAAGCGCATCTTGGCATCATCGGCCACCTTCTTGGCCTCCGTGGGTCGAACGAAGCACTGTGGGACTAAACAAGGTTGGTATGGGCCCCCCAGCCACCCACAGGGATAAGTTAAGCAAATCCAACAGAGGGAAGAACAAGGCCTCAAACGAGGCACAGTGCATTGCCAAGAGTTTTACGGGTGAACGGGAGAGGAGGGTCTAAGAGAAGGAAGGACGATGGGATTCTCCGTCCTCCTCCACAGTAAGCCTGGTTTTAGACGAGCTACAGCTAACATCTGACAACCAGTCCAAACAAGCGCACAATCTAACAGAACTGACTCAGTGGGGCTGTCTGGTTCTGCCCTTTACCCTCCGTCAATTTGCTCCTGGCCTGCTTAACATCGAACGTGCTTGATTGTGCCTTTAATGGATAAAAGCTGTGTTTATTGAGCCTCACGGTCGACTGCTGTGGCGGCGGCGGCGGCGTTCTCAGGTGAGCTTCTGCTGCTTGCTTTAATGAACTCAGCAAAAACCTTCCATCCTGAAACAGCTGCTTTAAGTGCACACCACGTCCAAACAGCTAGTTAAATCCATTTCCCCGCTCTCAAAGACCCTCACGCTCCCTTCAAAGGCGTCAAGATTCATCTCAATGAGCAGCATTCTGCTTTGGCAAGCCC
Organism: Poecilia formosa; assembly: GCF_000485575.1. Lineage (NCBI taxonomy): Eukaryota > Metazoa > Chordata > Actinopteri > Cyprinodontiformes > Poeciliidae > Poecilia > Poecilia formosa. The sequence goes on along the minus strand of NW_006800050.1, from coordinate 1,000,438 downwards.
GAAGTGCAATTACTGCCGTAGCGTGCTAGTGCTGCTCCAGCTACACCTATACATTTTGTACAGACATTTATTCCCTCCCCCCCCCACCACCCTTCTTGCTCGCAAACAGCTGACGCTACTGACTTTTTAGTCCACTTGCCTCGTAGTTAAGTTCTGAAGGCACACATGGCATGTATTCTAAGTGGCCTTAAACAACCAGGAAGTGGAGTTGAAACAATCAAAATTTGGCATTCATTTTTGGGTTTTTGCCATTTTTGAGAGCTACAATATAAGAGGGACATAATAATAGTATTGCTTCTAGCTGAACAAGTCCAATAATAGTTTTTAACTTTTCTAGGCAAGGTAAACGTTAGCTGGTGTTCCAGTTCCAGTCTTGGTATAAACGTTTATTACTGTTTTGGGAATCTGGACCTGAAAGCAGCCCTGCACATGTCCTCTGAGCTCTCTGGGTCAGTCTAGCCTCTCCTCACACGACGGGCCATCTCCGGGCATTACCTGACAGCATGGCGGTGATGGAGAGGATCTCGTTGGAGCAGTTGAATTCGCAGCTGGCGATGACCATCTTGGCGAGCTGCGGGTCCAGGGGGAACTCCGCCATCATGGAGCCCAGCTCGGTCAGGTCGCCGTTGTCGTTGAGCGCTGCCAGGTAGTTCAGCAGCTCCAGCGCTCGCATCAGGGTCTCCGGGGCTGGGGAGGACAGAGTGGGAGCGACGGGCTGTTAAAGTGCTCCGACCCCCACAGGCGGGAAGCACACAGGTGGCAGATGCAGACAATTTGCAAAACTGTCATTCTTTTCATCGCGCCGTTACCTGAAGAGTGCAATTTGAATCGACTTTCAAACGAAAATATGGCGGATATGATTAAAACTATCACGAGTGCAAGCACATATATTGCCAACATGTGGAAGCTAAAATGTGTGTTTCTTTCTAAATGTTACAGCAAATGACGTGATATGCATTTGTTCTATCTAGCGTTAACTGGTTGACAGTCCAATTAAACAAGAGAAAAATGTAGGGTTTTTTATATTATTTTATTAGTCCCAATTATGTAGTTCATAATGTGAGTCAGTTAATAAAGTTTCACAGTTTTTATTTTACTTTTAAATCGAAAGAATCCCATCTGTCAGTGTCTGGAGAAGCAGAATGCTTTTTTTTTTTCTTTTTTCTTTTTTTGAAGAACTAAACCTGCCCCTCAAAGGACCGGGAACAGAGAAAACACTTCCATCAACTGTTGTACTTTGAGCTTTAATAGAAGACAAATGCCTTTTAAGAAACGAAACAAACACTAAAATGGAAGCAGTTGGCAGATTTGGCAGCCAGATGCATGAGGTGAATCAGAATGAGATGGCTCCCGTTATGCGATGGCCAGAGTTACGTTCGACAGCGGCGTTTGCAGAGAAGCAATCATGGCAGAGCTCATTTTTCATCCTACACTCTGGCAATCCCAAACAACTAATGTAATTACAGGGGAACTTTCTACTTAATGCTTAAACACAAAAGGCTTCCACCGTTTGGTTAAAAGATTTTTCCTCCAGATGCAATTATTGACCTTTGGCTCCTCAGAGCTGACGCCTAATGACCAGTTGCATGTTAACTGAAAATTAGCTTCAAACACCGACTCTGGTGTTTGCTCACTTTCATTTCTCTCAAGTGCTTCTAAAAAAAAAAAAAAAAAAATTCAATTTCAAACAGCAGGGAGGTGGTTTTCTTATGATTAACAAATATTGATTTAGTCTATCAAAGCTACTTTTTACATTTTTTTTTCCTCCTCCTCCACACGGTGAAAGTCGGCCAGATTACTTACCATTCTGATGGCTTGTGTTGGGGGCTGAACAAAAGGTGAGAATCCGATTTCCAAGTACAGCTAGCAAGATGAACCAGCGTGGAAATTCAATCTAAATGTAACGCAACTCATCAGAAAGCAAACATCGACTGGCTCGACACACGAGAATCCGATGTATTAACCCGGGTTGAAATCAATGAGGCAAAAGGCTAAAGGTACACTGAACCAACGTCGGTTTTGAAAGGCGCATTTTGGAAATGTCACCAGGAAAATGAATTTGGCCCAGCAAAGTGCTGGGAGAACAAAGAACTGAACCGTTTTCTGAAATAAAAGTCCATCATAAGAAACAAGGGTGACAACACGGCAAACATACGGAAGACGACGCGAGACCAAAACTGAACTTTTTGGCCTATTAGCAAAAAATCCTACTAAAGTGCATAGAAATCCACATATGTACAGTAGAGGTTTATTGCATTGTTTATCACATATTGTGAAAATTTTCTTATCATGATAGGACTTTTGATTTATCGTTGGCTTGATCAATTTTAATTAATGATGCTAAATAAAACATAAAACTGGTAGTAATACGGAAAATGTTATTTTTTTTTTACAATTTTCCCCACTCTTTGTTCCATGAGAGCGTCAATAAATGTCGGCAAATTTATTGCACTATATGAAAAAGAAGCCAAATTTGTTCAATTTTAAAACGCCACCAGGTATTCCGTCTGATCAAGTCATGGATTCTTTTAATTGACACCGTTATTTACTGACTCAAACTTGAGCTATACCTTAACCATGTGAAATTCACGAGGAAAAGAGAAGGGCTGTTCCTTCCCGTTGAAAGAAAAGCAAGACAAACCAGTGGTCTCTCTGGCTTAGATGATAAAAACACCAAAACTCAAATCCAGCAATTAGTTTTCAAACATTACTAAAACATACCAAAATTATTATTAAAAACAGTTGCAGACAACAACAAAAAAAAAATGCAGCCCCATCTCTAAAGTTTTATGCAGTATATTTATCAACTCCTTCAGTCAATATTGGCCATTTTCCCAGCGAGAGACCTTCAGCGCAGCATATAAAAAGTGATCCACTGTAAATACATGCTATAAGACCTGTCTAGTAACTCTCAGACTTAAATCAGACTTCGTCTGCCACACCCAAGTAGCTCCTGCGACCAGCCTGTGCAGGAGCCGCTTCAGGAGAAACCTTCTGCCCCGAGTGGATCAAATAAATAAAAAGGTAATCCTGCCCCCTTTTCCTTCACCCCACTGTTCCCAGTTAAGACTCCGCCGACAAGGCCAATCCCGTATGTTGATGCGTACCTGCGCGTTTTTGTGAGGAATGCGAGCGTGGTGTTGGAGGTCAGTCACGTTTCGCTGAAGGAATATAAAGGGAAGGCAATTGCTAAGGTGATAGTGCTGCTATTGATGTAACCAATTTCATTCTCCAAATGGCGTTTGCCACAGTAGACGGGGAGAGATGGGTTTAATCTCAGAGGTGAGATGAAAACTATATTATGGCGAGAAAAAGGGAGGAGGGAGAGACGGAGGTTAAGGGGTAGGAAGAGGTGGGTGGTTTCTTCGGGAGGATCTCAAAATACATACATTAGAAAATACAATAACCCACCTGATACCTCAATTAGACACAAACTGTTTAAGACACAGTCCAGACGTCTTTCTTGGTTTATTAAAGAATGCGATAAAGCGCATAGGAGAGAGGCTCGGCTAATGATAATGTGCAGAGAAGCAGCATGAAGCAGACATCAAAGTTGTTGAGAAAAAAAAGTGCTGACAGTGATTTCTGGAGAGATGCAACTAAAACCACAACGTGAAAAGTTGTTAAATGCTTTCAGATGGAACTTTGCCAAAGCTAAAGCACGACCACGACCGTCACAGCCGGACTGTCTATGTGGAGACTTATTCCATCTGTTTGGGTCCGGTTCATCGTTTAGCTGGCAGGATAAATCTAAAATTGTAACTAAAAAGCTTGGGAGAAGAAAGTGTTTATCTGGTGTCCTCTGTATTATACAAATATTGCTCGAATCTAATGAAAAACCGCAGCATGCTGGCTCTGGGAGCGTTCGAGCTATCATAGTTCTTAAACCTTTCCCGCTGCGCCACATCACGCTACAAACTTTTTATCTGGATTGAACGAGAGAGATTAGAACAAAGTTGTGAATAACCACAAAGTAAAAGGAGCAGGATGCATGGCTTAACAAAACCAGTTTTATTCATCTGAAAAGTGTGGCATGTAATTGCATCCTTCTCTACCTCTTTGTTCCAGCTTAATCAAATCGGGCGGACAAGATCTGAACGGCAATTTTAAAGTCTTTCCGCAGATTCTTATGTTTAGCTTAATCCATCTTCCTGTTCCGACGGATTCAACTCAATCATGCCCCGTTAAGTCATGTGTCGAGGCGACTCTTGCTTAAAAATCTGTGTCGTCTTTAAACTAACCTGGAGGGTCCATGAAGTCAAAGTGCACAAGATCGTCGATGCCCAGTTTCTTCAGCTGCAGCACCACGGAGCCAAGATTAGACCTCAGGATCTCTGGATATGTGTTGTCCTGTGCCATTTAGAAAGGAAGCCCAGGGAACAATTTAAAGTGAATCAGACACAGTGATTACTACCTACTCATGAATCAGTCATATGTCAGCTTAAACAGAAAACAGGGAGCGTAGGGCATCTGAAGGGCTATTTAAAAAAAGAAACATTTCCATGCCACTAAGAGTGATGGGATAGAATTACCCTGAGGAAAGTGGAAAACTGGGTTTTAGAAGTTCATTTGTCACCGCGGCCATGTTGTTAACACATCTTAAGAAGGCGATTTAGAATCGGGATCCTGAAATCCAAGAGTCGTGAGAGCAAATTTCTCTACAGCTATAAGGTCGCTCTGGGGGATACAAGATGCTCGAGGCAACTGCAGAATGGCATGTGCAAGGAGACGTCTTGAGTTTATATTTCGTGTAATTTCAGTCATCTTAAAGCCACGCCGCTTTTCACCTGCATTTCTGTCCTGTAGGCTTTCTCCGTGTACAAGCGGAAACATTTTCCCGGGCGCGTCCGTCCGGCGCGACCCGCTCTCTGCTGAGCCGAGGCCTTGCTGATGGCGGTGACCAGAAGGGATTCCACTCTGATGCGTGGGTTGTACACCTGAGAGGGGAACAGAGAGAAAAGGCTTGAAATTATTTAACAGGGGGCGGGGGGAACAAAACAGAAATGCTTAAACTGGGGTAGCGCTGTTTTTTCTTTTTTCTTTTTTTAAAGAAAAAATTAAGAAAGTAACATCTAGCGCATCTACAAGATGATGACAAAAAGCTGCAGAGTGACACATGCGCCCAATTCGCCACGGTGAATATATAATCTTGTTTTGTGCCGAGTGTATGACTTGGCTTCAGGCTGGTGAAATGTCAGGGGAATAAATAACAGGCTTTTCCATCTTTGCTGCTGTCAGTTGTGCACTGCTGTGTTTATCTGAGGATTCTCAGGCAACAGACGCAAATGATCGGAGCAGATAAGGAGTTGCGGGGTGGCGGGTGGTGGGCGGGGGGAGGAGGGGAAGCTAACCTTTTGCTTGGCAAATCCGGGATCAATTACAAACACCACTCCGTCGATGGTCAGGGACGTCTCGGCGATGTTTGTTGACACGACGACCTGCGAACATGAGGACACATGATTTAAATGATCCACCCGAGGCGTCCGGAAAGACCGATGGGATCTCAGAGGTTGGATCTGGCTCGATTGACTTCAGGTACATGCGGTGCTGTTCCATCAGGTGAACAGCGCCGGGCTTTTTGCTTTCGGCTGGTCGTGGAATATTAAGCTGCAATTCTCAAACGTTCCCTAATTTTATAAAAACTGCAACCAAAGACAACAAGACGACTATTTGGTACTCAATCGTCTGTTGAAGAATAATTGGTACTCATTGAAAATGCTAACATTTTGCCATGTCATATCTGTGCTTTTTGATTGAAATGGTACAATAACTGAGTTAAAATAATTATTTTTTTACAATTTTTTTTTTTTTTGGTCAGATTCTCAACTAGAACTAGATCTGCACCTTGGCCAACACATGAATATGGTCTGAGACCTGCTGGAAGATAAACCTCCATCCAAGAACCAAATCTTTTTCAGACTTATTGGGGTTTCTCCCCAGACTCCGTCCATCTTTTCTTTACTTCCTTCTGTTTGACCGTCACATAAAATGCTAATAAAATACACTGTAGTTTTAAGTAACAAGACAAAAGATTTTAGGTCTAACATCATTTTTGCAAGTCAATTCTTTAGGCCCAAGAAAATATTTCACTTATTCTACAATGCAGCACCAAACAATATATATATTTTATTCGTTTATCATACCTCTTTTCTCCCCACAGGGAGGACTTGTGTGAAGCAAGTATTTCTTTCTTGATATCTGAAGCACCGCTAGCTAGGGATGCACCAACTGTGCCGACCTCACTGTTCATGACTTGCTCTTGATTTCTGCTGTGCAATGTTGGCACCGACAGCTTTACTTTGAATACAAGCTGAGGCAAAGGTTTGCTATGAGCTTAGTTTGGACATTTTTTTTTGGACAATTTTTTTTTAAGCCTTTTTGAAGCCTTCACGTTCAGCTCTGTGCTTTTCCATCGTGAAATTAGCAGCGTTCACTACAGGGCTGCATGATGTTGGGGAAAACCTGCGATGTGACAGTATTGGAGAAAGTCGCAATGACGATATAACTTGTCATATTTCCTCTTCTTCAGGTAGTAAAGTGATCTAAATTCAATATTTCTGCCTCAAAAAGGCTTTAAAGTTTAAAAGTTTAAAGTCATTTTACATCTGGACTCATCAGACCACATGACCTTCTTCCATGAGTCCAATCTTTATGTTTCCTTACAAATTGTAACCGTTTTCTCTGGTTAGCCACTGAATAGTGGATTTCTTAAGGGTACACAGCTGTTCAGTTGCAATCACTTGAGGTCCCTTCACATTGTGGTGTGAAAATGTTCTGACTTTCACGACTGCACATAGCCCTGAGTTACGTTGTTGTTTTCCTTCGATTTGATGTCACCAAACGTTTAAGCGCTCACCGATCACGGTGATTCGGGGCTTTACTTCCGACTGCATTTCTTCCTGAAAGCCAATGGTTCCCTGCTATCCTCCCAGTTGGTAATAATGCGCTGGCGAGCTCTCGACCCAATTTTAGTGGTTTCTGCATCATTTTCTCTGCTTGATGCCAATGAATTGATCCTTCTTAAACGCATCGACGTCTTTTCGGTGACCACAGGATGTGTCTCTCAACATGGCTGCTGAGAAATGAGAAGCTAACCGTTAAATAACTTTTACAATTGAGCTCCGGCCTTAAATACAAAACCTGCAAAAAATCCAACAGAAGGTAGTGAGAAGCAAGGATGAACGGCGTAAAGAAGATCAATACAAAGACTCAGATAGATGCTTTCATACTTCAGCGCAAGTTCTTCTTGCCATATTTACTCAAATCCAGTGTTTGCAAATAATGTTTAATTCATTTTAAGGTATAAATGTTGAGGTTGACATTAATTTATGGTGGGCGTTTCCATCGAGGTCAGTGTTCAGATGTTTGGATGGATGGATGGATGGAGGGGTTCTGGACTCATCAGCATCAATTACTAATTATTTCATCATTTTGTTGTCGTTAATGAATGCCATAATCCCAACTCTAACATCTAAAATCTTACAACTGCATTTGATAATGCAGTATTAAAAATAAATAAGACAGAGCTGCATCAATATGCTTTCTTCCTTTAAAAAAAACAACACAACCCAGACAGGGCGCTTTGCTGCTTTAATGTTAAAAGAAGAAACCGCAACTGTGGTAAACAGTGGCACGTTGGATGTTTTTGCTGTGAAGGAAATGTGCTAAGTCAATATCTTTTTTCGTTGCAAGAAGGAGAACAAGAAAGGAAAAGCAGCAGTGTGATGAAAAGCTGCTGGGGTTCCAAGAACATGACCAGTGGGAAAATCGTGAACCAGTTCCACGTAGCGGTTTCAAATCTACAATCGTCCCTTATAGCAAAGATGTGCATGGGAAATGACAGCTGAATCAAAGCAAAATTATCCAATGAGTCACATCACCCGGAGTCTGTTAGCTGTTGGGATGCATGCAAACAGGGGGTAAGAGGGAGAAGGCAAGGAAGATGAGACAGTTTCTGCTGCTCTCACGCAAACTTTGATGCTGCTGGGGAATCTTCTTTATAAATAACCCCGGAGACGGTCTGGGTTAGGAAACTCGATTAGATCTTCAATTTTTTTAACAGGACGCCCTGGCGTCGGTGCCGCTGCTTATTAAAAACAATGTTGCCGATTTTAGTCGTCTAACATGCAACCGAAGCGTAAACAAACCACAAAATTATCCAGGCGGACGTTTGACGGCTTCCGTCCGCTTTCTCGGTAGTCCTCATCATAAAACGGCGAGCGCAGAACCAAACATCAAGTGTAGTCTTTGCTGATACACGTCCACAGAACCAATTTTGCACACTTGACACACTTCCTTTGTAGCCGTGCCTCTTCAGCTGTCTTCAAGCCGAGAGCCTTGGAGACTTTTAAATCCCACCTTTTAAGTGAGGATTTCTCTGCAGCCTGAGAATGCCTGACTGTTTAGTTATTAATGCCAGAGACAGCCTTTCCCCCCCTATCATTCTGCCTCTGACCTCGAGTAATTCACCTGTCGAACGGCGCATTCCCCCTTAGTATTCAAGGCGGAAAATGAAGAGGTGGAAATAAACGCTGGGCAGAAACTTATAAAAATTGGCCGTTATATGCATAATTCTTGGCTGTCGAGATGTGAACGCATCCCCCTGACAAATTATCACATTTAATAACGATCAATCATAAAGGCTATCCACTAAGTAATACATCAGCTGCTCAGTTCAAAGGTAGATCATTTACTTTGGTCTAGTTTTATGGCTTTAGCGGCACCATTTTTTATTTATTTTTTCCCCAAGTGACCCATAGAAACATAACGTCGAAGCAAGGAATGGGCCGATTTCCATTTTAAAGTTGTACCAAGGCTTCAAAATCGCTGGAATTGTAAGTTATATCATTGCTGTGGTTTAAAGTCCTTCTAATGAGACATCAGGAAAAGCGTCTAAAAGAAGATTTCTACAAATCTGCTTTTTTTTGGAAATATTTCCAGTTATGTAAAAACACAGACAATATGTAAACAAACAAACAAACAAAAAAACCCACATTGTTTTAAATTAGGTAACACTGTTTAAAAACTACAGAGGCAAAATCTGAACATGTGTGGCTACCTCAGCACTAATTAACCAGCCAATATCAGCTTGTCATAACTATCTTACTGTGTAAAGGGGTTTATTATTTATTCTTTTTTTTTTTTTTTTTTGCTGAGGTCTCTGAGTTTAATAAAAAAAAAGCAATAAACAGTATTTAGAAAATGTTTTTTTTATCTTTATTTATACAGACTGCCTCATTGAGATTCAAGATCTCATTTTTGCTTGAAAAATCCTTAAAAGATGCTATAAATAATATTATCATCATTACCAGAGAACGTGCTGACGGTGCTGAGTGATTTTCTAAAGCTGTATGAAGCATAGCAATACAGGCCTCCCCCTCCCCCACCTGTTGCTTCACAGACCCAGTCAATGGATGTTTTACTCATTCTTACACACACACCATACCATACCAACTTTATTTATAAAGCACTTTAAAACAACCACAGCTGATACAAAGTGCTGTACATCAAAACACAACGCACAAAAAAGGTTAAATTAACTGCTTGGAAGTATTTTTAAAACAAACAAGATAAGGCTGTCTTATTGTTTCTTCTCTTTTGTACTCAGAAGTCAAATTGCTCAGGTTCTCAGTC